>NC_057866.1:148663157-148982800 GCF_019393635.1 Dromiciops gliroides
TGCCCAGGGTCACACAGCTAGTAAGTGTTAAGTGTCTGAGGCTGGATTTGAACTCAGGTCCTCCTGAATCCAAGGCCAGTGCTTTATCTACTGTGCCACCTAGCTGCCCCCATGTTTTTCTAAGATCATTGAGATCATTATTCTTCAGTAGTATTCAGTAGTATTCACAGCTGTATGCCATAATTTAAATTTTATCTTAATGTATTAGGAAAAACTTCCAAAAATTAAAGTGATCTAAAAGTGGAATTTAAAAGTGGGATGAGAAATATTGGTTTCCCTCTTCATTGGAGGTCTTCAAACAGAGACTGTTATATAACTTATTAGGAACATCACCATGAGATTCTTTCTGCTGAGGTCCCTTCCAACTGTGCCATCTAGCTGCCCTCATTTGGTTTTTAAAAGCCTTTTTGAACTCTTCAAAGAAGGTTTTTTGGTCTTGAGACAAGATCATCTTCGCACTTGAGTCTTCACTTGTGGGCATTTTGGCAAACTCATCTGAGTTTGAGTTTTGGTCTGTTTTTAAACTTATAAATAAAAGTCTGCTCCTGGGGCACAGGGGTCGCTGTTGCAAGCTTCTTACTGCTATCAGCGGCCCCACTCTCAGCTGTGCCGAGTTGCAGAAGTGTTGACCTGCCCACTGAGCTGACCTGTGCTGAGCCAAGCTGCCTATTGAGCCGAATTGTGCTAAGCTGAGCTGAGCTGCCAGTTGGGCCGAGTAGTGCTGAGCTGCCCTCCCCTTTCACCCAGGTGAGACAGACCTTTCCTGAAGTATTTTAAATTATCTCAAGTAGGAGCATTGTCTCTCTGTCTTTTTGTAGGTTCTTTAGTTCCAAAATCTGTTTAGAACCTTGATTTAATCTTGTTTTTGAGGGAAACGTGGGAAAGCTCAGGCAAATTCTTGGCTTCTCTCCACCATCTTGGCTCTACCCCCCAGAAATCTCAGCTCTAAGGATTCTATGGAAAAATCTCTACAATGTTTCAATTATAATCTAAACTACTCTCTCCCTAGTTAATTCTTTCTCCTTTTTGCTGTCCCTTTTTAGTGTTTGTCCAAGATATTTATGCCCAGGTTATCTAAGACCAATAGAGAGTTGTATAGTGTATGCAGATAAGCTTCAGTATATTATTACTAAAAAATTGTGTGGGAGAAACAGGATAAAATATGTTATCATAGAAATGCATTAAGGCCACAGTAATGTAATGAGGACTATAATTATGGAAAGGAAAATAGTACTGAAAGACATCAGGTACTTACAATGACCAGTTTTGACTTCGGAAAACTATATGACATTTTTGCAGGGAAAGGTCTATACTACAGGAGCAAAAGAAGAAGTGATTGTGTTTGAGTGTGTACCAGTGCATGTATGTATGTATATTGAAAGTGCCTTTTTTTGTTTAACTTTACTTCTTTGTTATAAGGCAGGGTCAGTTGGAATTAGATAATCATTTAAGTAAGTTATGCTAAAATTAACAAAAATAATTTAAAAAATAACTATGACTGCAAATGGAGGTGGGTCATTCATAGAATGAGAGTAAGGTATGAGCAATGGACAGGTCATATACTCCATTGTTATACATACAATGTCAAAAGATCTAAAGGTGTCCAGCAAGATAATTCTTCCCCTCTATTCCTCTCTGTTCCAGATTTACAAGAAGACATGAACACAATTTGCATGAGTTTAAATACAGGTTTGCATTCCATACCATTAAAGGAAACATCTGCATTTAGAGCCGGCATTGAAATACTAGAGGTGCCATCAGGTAGAAGAGAAGTCTTTACTTATAAACTTATATGATTGAGTCAAAGAAACAAAAAAAATATTTTGGTCTGTTAGGAAAAATATCATATAATATAGACAAATGTTAATGAAGTGTTAGAACTAAATGGCATATATTCTAATCCTTTCCATATTAATGCATATACATATATATGTATATGTGTGTTCAATAGAAAAATTTCTGTCATATCATATAATTGCTCATCACTCATTTTAAATTATGATGTGCCATCGAAAGTATATATTTTTTTAGTAATTAATTTCTATTCTGGCCACATATGAGTATATGTGTGTATATGTGTATATGCATGTATATAACATGCATATACATGCACACATGTACATGCAATGCATATGCAGTTTGGACATATTAGAGTATTTCCTATGGAACTCAACACACACTGTCTCTTTTAAGTTAGGTATGTACTCTGGATCTTTGCTAAAGTACATGCATGGGTTAACAACATCTAATTTATCACTTAGTCCCAGTTATTGGGGTTGTGTTGAGAGAACTAAGAAGAGCATCTCCCTCCATGAAGTTATGAGAAGAATGGTAAGTAAGTTCTCTTTCTCTTTCAAGTGTGTCATTTGTGTCTTGCCACACATGCAAAAATTAAAGCAGAAAAAAATCACCCCATTATTACTGTTGGTCATTAACAATGATAGAGGTCAGGCATAGAACACCTAGATCATTAGTAAGAAAACGGGTAATGAACATCACACTTACTTGGCTTCTAAGCCAAAGGTCTCTAAAACTGCAAGGCTTAGCTTTGTATCCCCAACCAGCATATTTTACAATGTAAAGTGTGATAGTTTCTCTTTGCGGGAAGAGCACCCCATAGATTGTAGCAGTAGCAAGTTAAGATTTTTAATTAGAAAATTCATCATTTTTCAGTGTAAAACTTTTGGGAGGAAAATGAGGATCCTTTTTTTAGTAATCATTTACTTTGGGGAGGGAAATAGATGAAGTGAGAAAAATGATTTTTCTTGTCATGAGAAAAAATATAATTTACTTCACAACTTTTTCTATAACTGAGATTTATTTTTATTTTCTTTTTTTTTCTAGTACAGATGTATGCATGAACGCATAATACCATACATAGCTGCCTCATGTCTGCTCTGTCTGGGATATCTGAGGAGATAGTTGGACTTATAGCAGATTGTCTTTCTATTTGCATTCAGTCACAAATAGAACCCCAGCAAAACAGCTAAGAGGAAACAACTATTTCAGAGTTTCTGGAAAAGTCTTATGCAAGATATAATATGTGTCCTCAAACTTCCATTATAAAGTTATGAAAGTTAAAAGGAAGAGACTTCAGTTGTATACTATAACTACCAATCATAAAAAGAAAAACCTCACAAAAACAAAAAACAAAAACAAACAAAAAAACCCAAATTTTATTCCTGGGGGGTGGAATCTAAGAGATAGAGGGGTGTGGTGGAGCTGGCCTCAGCAAGTCAATTAGATAATTGAACCCTATTAAATTCTATAGAACAACTTTGATCATTAATGGAATAATGAATTTAAAATGTCTCATTCATCTTAAACTAGATTTGAAATAAAGGTAAGTTAGGTCAAGTCACCTTTAAGGGTCCATCTGTATTCTCCTAAGATGTTCAAAGTAATGTATGACAGGACTGCAGCAAGCAACCACATTTTCAAATTACTTAAAAGAATGATAAGGGAATACAACTGAAATATTAAATTGTACATGGAAAATTAAAATAAAAAACAAATTTATATTAATGCACAGATAATGGGTACTCTCCTGGCAAAGTATTTCCACCTAAAAAATTGTGTCATAGTCATTTGCAAATTGGCCATTATGCCCTAGTGTTAAAATAGAAATTTTTGAAGAATATTGTAGAATGGAAATTTTAGGGGGAAGAAAGAGAATCTATCTTTCCTATTTTGTGTATTTGATAAATGAATTCCCTGATACTAATCTTCATATTTTAATTGTGATAGCTGGAATTATTTTTCTTTCTTTCCTTCCTTCTTTCCATCCTCTAATTTTTTCTTTTAATCTGTCTTTCTCTGTCTCTGTCTTTATTTCTATCTCTGTCTCTCTCTGTGTCTCTGTCATCTCTCGAATTATTTGCTTATTTATTTATTATTAAGCACTTGCAACATTCAAGGCACCAAGATGGATTCTGGAGACACAGAAACTTAACATAAAACAGTCCTTACCTTCAAGAAACTTATGTTCTACTGGAAAGATAGAATATAGATACAAGTAAATCAATGCCCAACATATATATATATATATATATATATATATATATATATATAAACTTCAAAACAATTTCAAAAGAGAACGACTCAAAGGTGTGATAGAGCCAGCTTGTACCTTGGGAGATGATTGTTAAATTTTCAGTATAAGCATATATGTCTTAGAAATTGGGAAAGTCTATAAAGCTGTGCCTGTTTTATTCTTTTGTAGATTTATAGGTTTAAAAAAGTGGTGGAGAAAATGTTAATATTCCAGTTTAAATTTAAAATTGTTTCCTGCACACACCCCTCTTCCCTGAGATGGTTGATAAGCATTCAAACAGTATAGGCTAAGTGTGGTGGAGGGAGATGGTCTGGATGAGAAAAGGCTTTTTGCTGAAGATGATTCTTGAATTGTTCATTGAAGGCAGTTACAGATACTCCAAGGGGAAACTGAGGAGAGAAAACATTTCATATATAGGAACTCCCCCCAACCTATGCAATACCAAATGGAGAGAGACAGAATATCTTGTAGCAGATTTTGACATAAATAGAAAATGCATGAAGGGAAACAGTATGAAATAAATCTAGAAAGGTAATTGGGAGCCAGACTGTGGACAGCTTTAAATGATAAACCAAGTAGTTTATATTTTATCCCAGGATAGTCAGGGAGCCTTTGGTCATATATTTGAATTCCATTATGGAAAAAAAATAAAAATAAATTTTAAAAGTCTTCATAAAATGTTTATAGGGGGTTGGTTTGTGTCATTAGAAATCATAATGAAATTGCTTCAAATGTATTAACAAATTCAGGGCTTTGCAAAGAAATTCAGCTGAGGGAAATGGAACTTAGGCTTAGATCATTTTACAGCTTAACCTACAGATCCCTGTTGATGTCACAGAGGCACCTAAGTGACGAAATGTACAGCTATCAGAACTATAGTCAGGAAGGCCTGGATTTAAATTTGGCCTTGGACATTTTAACTCTGTCTCAAAGCAAGTAATTTACTTGCTACCTGCCTCGATTTCTTTATTTGCAAAGTGGATATATTAGCATGTAATTCCCAAAGTTGTTGCAAGAATAAAATCAGATCATATTCGTAAAGTTATGTTTAAACATTAAAGCACTGTAAATGCTATTATTATTTTTGTTATCATTATTGTTGTTATTACATATTAACTTAAATGACTTACATTACCTGATTCACAAGTTATAAAAGTAAGGATAACAGAATGGAAGAAAGTCCGACCAACAAAGGATGAAGTAAAGATACCCTTTTCCTTGTGGCTTCCCCCTCACTTCTCTCCCCCATCCCATTGTTGTTGGGGTTTTTTTCTTCTAATGAGACAAGAGAGAAGTCATAGGATAAGAGGAGGAAAAGGGGCTATGTTATTCCCATTGGAAGACACAGAAAGCATCAGGCAGAGAGAAACACATTACATTAAGATAATAATTAAAAGAATACTACTGAAAAATCAGAGTGGTTTTAAACTGAAGCTATCTGAAACTAGGAATCTAAAGGAAAAAGGCAATCTAAGTTGGTTGTCGTTGTTTTTGTTGCTTTAAATAGATGAGTTATTTCATGGCAAATTATGAAAAACACTTGAACTTCAAGTGGGAATTGGGAAAACAGTACATAAATCAATTAGGAACTGAACTGGGATTTGGTAGCTAACAGGATAAAAAAAGTCAAACATTCTATGTTAAATCAATTTTTAAGCTTTGTCACTGTGTTTGTTATTTTTCTTTCTAAAATATTAATTATATATCTACATATGGTGTCACATAAAACCTATAGAATGTATTGTGTGTGTGTGTTTGTGAGTGTGTCCCTATATGATTGCTTGAAAACATAAGAGAGGAAGGAAGTTAGAGTTGGGAGTGGGTAAGGAATAGTACACCTACTCCACACTCCTACTCCTTCAAGTTGAGATAAAATATTTTATTCCAATACGAAAAAAATGACACAAGTCAAATGATATCCTTTGTTCTTTGTTCAGATGAAAGGAATCACCACTTTAAAAAAGCACCCTTGAATGACAAGACTGCTAAGATTTTCTTTGAAGCTGAATGATGTGTGTGTGTATGTGTGGCTGAAAGCAAAACTTTCACAATGATTTCTTTTTTTTTTTATTCCCCAGGGAAAAATGCACCATTCCAAGAAGTACTGCAATATCAGGTTGATTTATGGAGTGGACATACAAGCCTCCTATTCTGTATCCCTGTTCCAAAAAAAACCCATCTGTTTAATATATAGCCCTCAGATAGAAGAAATATCAAATAATAAACTAATAAGAATAGATACTATACTTGATATTAGCCAAAAGACCAAGAAAGTGATCTTTCACTATTATTTTAGGGATGCTTTAAAGATTTTCTAGAGATGATTCTGAAAATAGTATTGGCTATTCCCTAAGTGGTAACCTTAGGATGAAACCTTGTCATGAATGAAGGGCAAATATCACAATCATTTGTCAAAAACTCAATACAAAGAAGATAATCGTGAGGTTTAAGGGACTAAGGTTTTCTGTTTCCAAGAAGTAAGTGTCTGATGACCAAGTAACTTCTGAATCAGCTTTTGGTATTGATCAAATTGGTAGACAAATAATATGTTCAAGTTATACCCTAGAGAACTCCTTCTAACACTGCTGGTAGAGGTCACAACATATCTAAGACTTAATAACTTTGGAGATAGCAAATGGTGGAAATAGGATGGGTTATGGATTCAAAGGACCTGGATATACATACAACCTTTGATTTATACTGTGTGAGCCTGAGCCCAATAATTTTATGTCCCTTGTCCTCTTTTTTTTCATCTGTAAAATATTTGGTTTCTCAAAGTCCTAATAAATTGGCTGAGACTGAGAGAAGTAAAACAACTTAGACAAGGTGATATAGTTAGTACATGCTAGAACCAGGAATTAATTCCCAAGTTCATATCCATTAGCTACAGTTGATGTCTAAATAACACAAAATATCCAAGTAACATTTGCTTTTATTCTATTTATGACCTTTTTAAAATCTTGTTATCTCCATTTCCAAAATTTCAGACTAATACAGTTTAGAATATACCAAAGAATTAAGTTTAACATTGAAAAATATATATACAGGGCAGCTAGGTGGCACAGTGGATAGAGCACTGGCCCTGGAGTCAGGAGGACCTGAGTTCAAATCCGGCCTCAGACACTTAACACTTACTAGCTGGGTGACCCTGGACAAGTCACTTAACCCCAATTGCCTCACCAAAAAAAAAAAAGAAAAAAAAAAGAAAAAAATATATATACAATCAAACTAATTAGCTGGAACTAGATAAGAAGAACCACTCCCACCACCAGAAAAAAAAATATTACTTAAATGAAGTCAGTTTATTTTTCCTCAGTGAAATATTTCTGACTTTTTTGTGTGTGCTAAAAACAATCTCAATATATTTTAAAATAGTTAAGATAAAGAGGATTAGTTTAGGAATTTGGGACCATCTAAAAAGTAAATCTAGATAATCCATACCAAAGTATGTTCTTTTTTCCTTAAATCATCTGGGCTAGAACTCTAAATTGCCCCAAATTCACCATATAATTGCAATACCCTTTGCTATGATTAGGTTGTATAGACAAATTGAACAATGATTTATTATGTCAAAACTTGACTTCAGGCACCAAATTATTCAAGAAGCTTATTGTGTACACGCTGGGAGATATATTTTGTTGAGAAATTTGAACAAAGCCAGGTTACATTACAAAAATAAATCTATTTTCATATATTCCTGGTAATGAATTTCCAAAATGATATTTTACTATCAAGTAGATACACCATAAAAGGCCATAAGACAAAGCTAAATCCTGGATGTTCAGTGACTTGATGCTGTTGATGGATGTTATGAAAACATTTGCACTAGTTCATTTGCCTAGGAGGATTTAGAAAGCACACTAGAATTGTGGAAATAAACCCTCTTTTCATGCTTAGGAATACAAAGAGATAATAACCCCTAAAGTTGGAAAAGAAGAATGTTGTCATAATGACCTATAAGTATTAATGCAACTGTTTAAAACCTTGGTTATGTGTAGCCCAATAAATGGATAAAGATCAACACAGACACATACACTTTACTATAATTCATGTGTTCAATAACCATTTTTGTTACCAGCAATTCAAGTATCATTTAGTCCCTGGCTTCAGTGGTACAATTTCACTAAAGTACTGTACACACAGTTTTAAGCTGTTCAAGCTTCCCTAGAGATTTTGAAACACTGTGTATGTATGTTCATGTACATGAATGTGCATATGTGTGTTTAGTTGTGTGTGTGTACCTACTATTAAGAGAAAGCACCATTGCCAGCTTAAAGCCCAACTGTGATACAATAATTGAATCGATATATTAACACATCAAAGATGTAACTCAGAGATATTAAAGGCTCTTCCAAGAGAGCCAAATCTCAGAGAAATAGGAATTAGACAAAAATAAAAATGTGGGGGCCAGTTATCATCATCTTCTGCAGAAATTTAAATGAGTAAAAATAGTTACTGAGATAAGAAGACTGAAAGAAACTTCTTAAGCTACTAAATGTTTCTTTTTTTTTTTTCAGAAAAAAAAATATATGTTTGTCCTTTGTTTTGGAAGAGGACCATGAAATCAGGGTGATGTCACAACTCACATTTAAGTAAATTTAAGTGAGTCACTCCAGAGGCATCTGGATCCATTTGCAAGATATACATGAGGATGAGTGGAGATTATCCCAGATGTTTTTTGTTTGTGTTTTTCTGGTTTTTGTTTTTGTTTTTTGTTTGTTTGGTTGATTTTGTATGTGTGTGTGTGTATGTGTGTGTGTGTGTGTGTGTGCGCGCGCACCTGCATGTGCAGCATTTGGGATTAAGTGATTTGGCCAGGGTGGATCCCAGATGTTTTAAGACAAATTGGAGTTATGGGACTTGCCCAGGGGAACACAGCTTGTAAGTGCCTGGGGTAAGATTTGAAATCAGTTCCTCTTGACTCCTGGGTCAAGTGCTCTATTCCCTAGCTTTCCCCTTTCAGAAAAAAATAGTATAGAATTGAAAGAATAATTATTTTTGAGATAACACAGACCAATAGTTTACCCAGTTTAGGTCATCAGGTTTAATGTGGTAACAAGAAATAGTTTATGAGAAAGGAGTGTTTCATAAGTAAATTAGTTTTTTGGGATCAAAACAAGATTATAAGCATTACCATATTGCAAATATTTGCACAAAGCATGAAAATGCCTTGAATAGTTTTACCAGGACATATCCATAACAAGTATTGAACTTGAAGTACCTTCAGGAATATCACTGCACATGTAAGGCATACCTGTTACATAAGCATATCCAATTGGGATGGGAGGCTCTGGTGAATGGAAAATAGTTGGCAAATATACCATGAAAGGATTTTTCCTTTGTTTAAAAGAAATAAATAAAACAATATAAACATATAATACAAACTATACTGCTTACAATTAATCTTCCCTTGAGGATTCAGAGGGCATTTCAGAATCTTCAGTCAATGTCATTAGTATGCAGATTGCATATACTTGCACATTCTATGGGGAGGAAAATTTTAGTTACATAAGCTTGCTTTCTTATGTTTTGTTTTCTGTGTGTGTGTGAGTGTTTTCCCCACCAAAGGAAGGGAAGTTTGTATATATTGGAACCTAGTATACCTGTAAATTGACTAGAAGATACTTATGTGTAATTCATTATTCTTACTAATACAAGTCAAATACATTTTAATATAGCTAAAATGAAATTCTTGTGATTTATTATTAACCAACTAGGGTAATTTGTTGTATGTTATTGAAAAGTACATCAAATAAATAAAATTGTGTGGATTTCATATAACAAATTAAAAATCAGTTATTAATGCAGGTGTGCATTGTTATTACACCTCAGGCATCAACTTCATTTTCAATTGTTGTTTGGTTTGATTATAAAAATGTACTGGATTCATTTGGACTTTTCCCAGTGGTGCTGCCAGGACAGCAAACTAACGAAACCATATGGAATTTATCAATGATGAAAAACATGCTTCACATAAAGGAAGGTGATAAGCAAATTTTCAAATGAGTTTTATTTTCTAATTTGCTTTTGGAACACAAAATGAAGCAATTATGTCACTTGGAATTTGTTTAAAGGTGTGCCTTTTTTTAGCTAAACGAATGTGTGCAATGGCAAAATTGTCATTCATCTTCAGTCATGTGAAACCGCTGTAAAGAACAATCTTATTAAGATGTATTTCCTATGCTGTATTATTATAAAATGCAGTAGTAGAAAGTTGTGTGTGGTAGTGGGGAGCTGACAGCTGTAATTTTCTTACAAATGACAGGAACCCTTAAAATGCTTAATTTTATGCTATGGTGGCATACCAATAATATTGATGGCTCCTCCGAATTCCATGGGAAGCAAATTCTTGTTTTGGAAAAATGGTTACTTAATGGAATGCTTATCTTGGGAACACAGGTGAAGTAACTATATGAAACATCCCAAATCTAAATTCTTGCCACACCCTAATCCAATGTTTTAAATATGTATGTGTGTGAATGTGTGCAACAAATTGAATGTGAGAAGTAATATTAAGAGAACCAGTACCACAGCCAATTAAACCTAACTTCACGTCCCACTTTTTCCACATATTGACTATGTTTGGGACAAATCATGCAACCTTTTTTTCCCCACTCAACATATCAAAGAATGTGCTGGTATATGCTGGTAAAGAAAGGTCCTCAGTAAGAGCTCTCTTCATTGATTCTTTCATAATAAAAAAAAAAGCTCTTTTGGCTCCTTTGAGTTGTTCTACCTGAATGTATCACAATTCAAGGCAATTGTGGAATATTTTAAAATATGGTATGGATTTTTTAATTAACATTAGTTGAACAATAATGAATTATGCCTTTAAAGTCCTTTTGTTGTGAGTCCCTCGACTACCTAGAGCCACCCATAGTCTTGCTGTTCATAGAGCATTGGAGCTGTAATCATGAAGCTATAAGTTTAAATCTGGCCTCAGAAACTTCTGTCTGCTTCAGTTTCTTCTCCCATAAATTGGGATAATAATAGCCCCAGAGTTATTGTGAGGATAAGATGAAAGAATATTACAAATCACTTAAAAAAACTTAAAATACTAAATAAAAACAACATATTATTAGCATTTTCCTCACATTAACAAAATATACTCGAATTAGAATTGACCAAGATTGATATTGTATTTGCTAAGGCATTAAGATAGGCTTAGAATCATATGTATCAATTGTCATCTTATTTCCTTCTATTTTTAATAACTCCTGAGATATTTTAAAGGCTGGGGTATAATACATCCCACATACTTAATTCCAAAAACAAGAAGTCTTGAGGTGGGGTGGATATCAGTAAGACTAAACCTGGGTTATGGAGGTAGATTTCTGTTGTTAGAAGGGTTGGATCTCTTTGGTTCATAACTAACATGACCCTCAAAAGAGGATTGGATACCATTGCCACAGATCAACAAATCTGGCATGAAGCTTAAAGTAGAGAAGGGATGTTTTGTTTCTAACTCCAAATGGTTACTAAACTCTAAAGAGAATTAAAATTAAATGGAATCTATTCCATTTCAGTCTAGTTAAATCCGATTCAATCCATAGTAAATCATTATGCTAAGTATAGTTAATACAAGAAATAACCTGAATACAAGACTCAGTGCTCTTTTCAAGAAGAAATAGGAAAAACCCAAGCCAGGGAATGTCCTTTTTCATATGAGCTCTTTTTTCAATATTTATTGTTGATTTTTTGTATCATTATTGTTCACCTTTCCCAATCAATAGCATCCCATCATTCATTCATATATATATATATGTGTGTGTGTGTATATACACACAGATACATATAAATGTATATACATGTATTCATGTGTGTACATATGTATGCACACATATGTGTGTATAATGTATACATATACATGTACATATACATATATATATTCTCCGTACCTGAAAATGCAATCCTCATTTTTTCCCCTAGAGTTCACCATCACTTTACCAAGAAAGAAGTATCACTCTACTGAAGTCACGGCTGATCTCTTCCTTGATCTGAGTTCTGAAGGTATTTTTATTTTTCAATCAAGTCTTTGAATTATTGTAGTTTGGGTTCTCATTGCTGATGCAGAACAATACTTTAATCACTGAACTTCCCAGCTTTCTCTGGTGAATTAGCCATTTTAGAAGCTATATCATTTTCTCTAATTCTACCTTTTGAACCAGAATAAGTCATATCACTCCTCCATTTTTCTAAACCACCCACATGATCTTCTATCAATTAAACACAACCATGTTTCAGAGAGGCACATAATGCAAACTTAATTTGATATTTTTTACAATAATTCTCAAGTAGCTGTATGTTCTCAATTGGTGTGACTTTTGGAATTAGAAATTTCCCCCAAAGTCTTTGTATTTGAAAGTTTAATATGTGTTTAACTTCCCACCTCTAATACATTTTGGTTGTATGACCCTTGGAAAGACGTATTTTCTTATCTGTAAAATTAGAGGTTTGGATTCAATGTTCTCAGTGGTCCATTCTAGTTTTAAATCTCTGACCCTATGATTATTTTCTCCTCATTACCAAAAATTCTCTCAATTTTTTTTCTAATTTTTCTAGTGTAATTCAGTACATCAAAATACTCTTTCAGACACCTTCTAAAAGGACATAAGCATTTATACCTGGAAATCATTTCCCAGAGCACAGTTAATAGAAGATATTCAGAGAATGCAGGAATAGATTTGGTAACTGAGATTCTTCTTGATCCTTTACTTTCATCAAAACTCAAGTTCCTAGTATGGCTTGGAGAGCTCTAGAATTTATAGAGCCTTGCTGACTTCCAGTGATATTGTTCATAAAGATCAACACTTTCCAGAATATAACACAATATTCCTATCAATTTGTGACATATAGCTGTATAAAATAGGTCTATGGTCTTCCCAGTGGATAATCTATAATGTGTCATTAAGGTAATACATCTAAACGTATATTTCAGGGACCTGACATTGATGCACAAAGGTATTTCAAAAGATTATTGGAAGAGATATTTGGTTGGTACTATATATCTAATGTAACACTACTTTAAAATGTTAAGGATCAGGCAGCTAGGTGGCACAGTGAATAAAGGAGTGGCCTTGGATTCAGGAGGACCTGACTTCAAATCCAGCCTCGGACACTTGACACTTACTAGCTGAGTGACCCTGGGCAAGTCACTTAACCCTCATTGCCTCACATAAAACAAACAAAAAAACAAAAAATGTTAAGGATCTAATTTCACATACTTTTTTTCTATGCACTGGTGATACAAAGACAGAAAGAAAACAGTCCTTGCTCCTCAAAGAGGTCACATTCCACTAACATTGTGGGGAGGAGAAAAACAGCATGTACACCTATAAGTAAATACAGAAGTGATTCAAAAATATACCAAATAATTTAAAGAGGCAGAAAACTCTAATAAGAATAAAGTCTAGTGTTATAAATGACATATGATACCTGAGCCTGACTTTGAGAAGTAAATTGCAGACATGAGGTTCCATTTGTGAAAAGGCAGGAGATAAAATTCTGTGCATTAGGAAATGGCTAGCAGAGAGAGAATAAAGGGAAGTAATCATGGAAAAGCTGTTGGGAGTCAACTTGTAGATTATAACCTCTCTGTATAAGAATATGTTTTCCAGCTTCTACAGCCAAGAAATTCTTCACTTTCATTTGACCAGTCTCAGTACAGGATCAGGTCTGTATCCAAGGGCATGGAAGATTGGTAGCTTCTGTCAGAGCTCAAAGAATATAGGTAATGTCTTTCAATTTGATTTTTTAAAATTTCTTTTTCTTTTTTTTTTTTTGTAGATACATTTTGTTTTGTTTATGTAGTAGTTATTCCAGGCTTACAGAAGGAGAAATGTGTGGCCAAGCAGTCTTGGCAAGCCAGATCCACCTCGGGCAGGAGAGAAGATAGTCCAGGACTGACTAATTAACTCATGTCAGTTTAGCCAGGGTTTAATCCAAAAGACAAATGGGAAGTCTCACCAGGCAATCAGAAGCAGAAACTATGGAATAGAACATGCCAGAGGCAAGCCGAGATCTGAGGAATTATGTGTCCATGACTAATCCAGTGGGCAATGGAAATGAAGCAGACATAGCAAAGCCAGATTGTTTTAAAAGGAAGATTCAGGAAGTAACAATAATAACCAGAGTCCAGTGTTGTAGAATCAATATCGTGAAGAAGCAGGAATTCTCTGGACTTTGAATCATCTTTACCATCAACAATAGCATTTATAGAACATTTATGTTTCAGACACTGCAAAGTGCTTTACAATTATCATCTCACTTGATCCTCACAATAAACAGGGGAGGTAGATTCTAGCATTATCTTCATTTTACAGATGAGAAAATGGAGACAGCCTCTAAGGTCAGTGTTGAAGTGAGGACTTCCTGACATCAGTTGGTCCATCTACTGGGCTGCCTAGTTACCTATATTTACTTAAAGGATTCCTGGGAATAGAGCTTCTATTTTACTACATATCCAGCAATCTTTTCACTACATTATTTTATAAATTGGCATCTCCTTAAGAATACAAATATCTCCTGATTTGGTCAACTTTCAGATTATTTACTCAGCCTGGGCTCTGAGAAAGACACTCTGTTCAAATGTTATGCTTTTATAAGGGCTTACAAATGTGAACCAACAGACCTGCTTAGTCTCTTTTGGCTATATCACCCACAACCCTAATTTGTATGACCATCAATTGGACTTGAGTATTGGTCTTCTTAGGTAGTGCTTAGGTAGTGCTGGATCCTGCCCAGAGGTCTTGCTATAAATGGTATGAGTGGTTTTTCTGAGCAAAATTTCTTATATATATTTGGCAAGTGATAAAGGAATATGTGAAATAGTATAGTCAAACTACCTAAATATCATCCTTTGGATCTGCCTTTTATTCAAACTGTGATTGATTAATATAGTGGTTCATTTTTTTCTCAATTTGAAAGCTATTTACCTCTTTTATAGAATGTGGAGGCCTCAAATGTGTCTTTTGTAGCCAATAGCTCTTTTTCATCAAATGTTGTAGTTTTGCTCCTTAAGGTATAATTCTTAGGAAAAATAGCATGGATAATAATAGCAATTTCAAAGACCTTCAGTCTTCAATAAAAGGTCACCCAAGAGACCAAAATGAAGATATCCTATTTAACTATAGTAAATTTATAGAAATCCAGTTAGCTCAAGATGGAACCTAATGGAAAATGCTGCTTGAATGTTAAAGGTAGGGTCCATTTCTGGAGTCTAATACAATGTCTATAAATGGTGAATACATCAGCAATTTGATCACAAGAACATTTTCAAATGTAGTGAGACCTTGAAAAAACCAGTAATCTCTGGATGTCTTTGAATGTGTGAGAGAAAAGAATGGAAAGGGAAATGAGAGCGATGCAGGAGAGTCATGACAAAAAAGTCAATGGTTTGGAAAGCCAAATGGAAAAGGAGATTAAAAACTTTCTGATGAAAATAACTGCCTAAGAATTAGGATTGAACAAATGGAAGCTAGTGACCTTATGAGAAACCAAGACACAGTAAAGCAAATCCAATTGAATGAAAAAATAGATGGCAATGTGAAATATCTCCTTGGAAAAGCAGCTGACCTGGAAAATAAATCTTGGAGAGATAATTTGAAAATCATTGGACTACCTGAAAACCATGACCAAAACAAAAGCTTAGACACCATCCTCCAAGAGATTGTGAGGGAAAATTGCCCTGATATTCTAGAAGCAGAAGCTAAAATAGAAATTGAGAGAATTCATCAATCACCTCCTGAAAGAGATCCCAAAAGGAAAACCTCCAGGAATATTATAGCCAAATTCCAGAACTCCCAGGTGAAGGAGAAAATACTGCAATTAGCTAGAAAAAAAAGGAATTCAAATACTGTGGAGCTCCAATAAGGATAAAGCAAGATCTAGCAACTTCTACATTAAAGGACCGAAGGGCATGGGGTATGATGTTCCAGAGGGCAAAGGAAGTGGGACTTCAGGCAAAAATCACATACCCAGCAAAACTGAGTATAATCTTTCAAAGGCAAAAAATGGGATTTCAATGAGAAAGAGGTCTTTCAAGAATTTGGGATTAAAAGACCTGAACTGAATAGAAAATTTGACTTTCAAATACAAGACCCTGGAGAAGCATAAAAAGGCAAACAGGAAAAAGATTTCATGAGGGATATTAAAAGATCAAACCGTTTACATTCATACATGGGAAGATAATACTTCAAAAACACAAGAACTATCTCAGTAAGAAACTCACAGAAGACACGGGTCTGAACTGAATATGAAGGGATGATATCTGTAAAGCATTTATATTTTATCCTTTTAGGAGCAGACAGGGTCGGGTATTTTATGTCTGGGGCTGGATTTGGGCTTGGGGCCTCCTGGGTCCAGGGCTGGTGCTTTGTCCCTTGTGCCACCTAATTAATCCATGATGACATCATTAAAATAGGGTTGAGGTGTAGGAGGAATAAACTGGGGGACAGAGAAGGGGAGAGATGGTCTGGGGAGAGGTAGTGGACATGAAGGAAACAAGAAAAAAGCTTATGGAGGAGAGTAGAAGAGGGGGAAGGATTTGGGGAATGAGTGAACCTTAATATCATCAGAATTGGCTCAAAGAAGGTATAACATGCATACTCAAATAGGTATAGTAATATATTTTTGCCTTGAGGGAGGGGAGGAAGAAAAGAGGAGGGGGGAAGAAAGGAAGGAAGAAAGGGCAGATTCAGGGAATCTGCAAAACACTTTCAAGGAAGCTGAAGATGTGCATTACTGCACCAGTATGACATATTGATTTGCTTGATCTCATAGGGAGGGTTGAGCAGGGAGGGAGGAAGAAAAATTTAGAACACAGAATTAGCTCAGTGACCCTGATCTCATTGGAGTGGGCTCATGGAGGGAATAGATTTCATACCCAATTGGGAGGAGTAATCTATTTAACCCTGAAGGAAAGTAGGAGGGTAAGAGGATAAGGAAGGAAGGGTGAAAAAAGGGAGTGCAGAGCAAGGGAGAGGATAGTCAGAAGTAAATCAATTTTGAGGAGGCATAGGTAAAAAGAAGTTATAATAAATGTCATGGGAAGGGAGTGGGATAGAGGGAAATAGTTATGATAATTGATTATACTGGCCAAATGTATGGTACCTACTTTGCTGGGCTTTTATGAAGAAAATTCTCCGTCAAGCTTAAGGTATTATATACAGGTTATAATGAACAGGATACTATCAGAAAAACCTGGAAAGACCTACATGAACTGAAGCAGAGTGAAATGTACTGTATACAAAATAACGGCAATAGTGTAAGATGATCTACTAGGAAGCATGTGGCTACTTTCAGCAAGGCAATGATCCAATATAACCCTGAAAGACTTATGAAGATTGCAGCCCATCTGCAGAGAAAGAACTGATAGTATCTGAAAATAGATGGAAACACATTTTTAATTTTTTTTTCTTTTCCTCTTTTGACAATTCCTTAATCTGAAGTATTTTTTTGACTGCTTGCTCTCACAACTAGCTAATATTGGAATTTTTCCATGAATACTCATGTACAACTTATTTTGAATTGCTTGACTTCTTGTGAGTGGGGGTGGGAATGGAGGGGGGAAGAGAAATTGGAACACAAAGTTTTAAAAAAATTGATGTTAAAATTTTGTTTTGGGGGCAGCTAGGTGGTGCAGTGGGTAGAGCAAGCACCAGCCCTGGAGTCAGGAGTACCTGAGTTCAAATCCGGCCTCAGACACTTAACACTTACTAGCTGTGTGACCCTGGGCAAGTCACTTAACCCCAATTGCCTCACTTAAAAAAAAAATTGTTTTTACATATATTTTGGAAAATAAAATTCTGTTAAAAAAATTATCTCCTAATAGTCTCATTTCCTCATTTGGTTATCCTATATTATAGTTTTATTTGATTTTGCTAAGACTAGCCATTGTATACTTACTATTTGTAGGCTCAGAGATAACAAAATAATCTTTGCACAGCATGTACTTAGATGCTTGAAGGCTTATATTATTTCATCATTGTGGGCACCCATTCTAATTACACAAATCATATTCACACATCAATTGAGTAGACCTAAGACTTTACTGGTCCAAAAATGTCATCATTCAATGGACAGTCCTAGTGAGGAGCCTCTCTAGAAATAGCTAGGTTTGTGGTTGAATGGTTTATGAAATCTTTTACTGGACTCACAATTAAAACTTGTTCATTTTGAGACAAAATTTCAGAGCTTGTATTCATTTGAAATGACCATCAAAACCCAGTCATACCTCCATATTATGTTAAGTCATTGGATTAGGATATTAGTGGGTGGTAAATTATACAGCAATTTAAACATGTAATTGCTCTTCATAATGTCATGGGCCATGTCAATATCATTATGCTTTAATAAATTATAGGTAAAATAATTCTTCAAAATATCACTGGTTTAATGTTTATGAAAAACAACAGATGAACCTCAAAATCCTAATGCACTAAATTTATTTCAGTACATTCCATTCTATAACATATACCCATCACCTATTCAAAGTATTCTGTCATAAAATTAAAATATCTTCTTATTAACATTTCTAATTAATTTACAATTAAATTAAAATTAAATCTGATTTACAATTCTAATTACATTTCTAATGTTTTCTGCTGATTGTTGATTTTTGCTCTGGACCTATCAGATACGCAGCTAGAAGCACATGCACCATATTTTAAAAAATTTATTTATTTATTTATTTATTTATTTATTTATTTATTTATTTATTTATTTATTTATTTATTTATTTATTTAATATTTATTTTATATTTATTATTTATTTATTTATTTTGCAGGGCAATGGGGGTTAAGTGACTTGCCCAGGGTCACATATCTAGTAAGTGTCAAGTGTCTGAGGCCGGATTTGAACTCAGAAACTCCTGAATCCAGGGCCGGTGCTTTATCCACTGCTCCACCTAGCTGCCCCCTATGCACCATAAATATACTGAATAGGAAAAAATATCAGACTATGATATTTATCCTGAATCAATATGGAACTGAGAATGGATAACCAATTGAATGTTGAATAAATGAATGAATGAATAAATTGATGAATAAGTGAATGAGTGAAAT
This sequence comes from Dromiciops gliroides, assembly GCF_019393635.1. NCBI lineage: Eukaryota > Metazoa > Chordata > Mammalia > Microbiotheria > Microbiotheriidae > Dromiciops > Dromiciops gliroides. The sequence continues at coordinate 148,682,275 of NC_057866.1, forward strand.
GTTTATTAATCCTATATACAAAATACTATGAACTGTGAATACAAGTAGATAAAATAGTCCATACTCTCAAGAAATACACATTCTATTGAGGGAAACAACACATAAGGAATATGAGAGACAGTTGTTCATCATTCAAACAATCCTTTGGTATAGACTGATAAATAAATATACAGACATACATGCATACATGAAAACATATGTTTATTGCATGTGCATGCATATGCTTATGTTTATGTGTATGCATATGTGTATGTTTATGCAAGTGCATATGTATATATAGGTATGTATATATACATATTGTGTGAAGATATATGTATATGTGTATATATACATATGCCTATATAACATATAACACACACATATGAGGGTAATGTGTGTGGTAATATGAAGGTAATATATGTATATATGAATCACAGGTAAACATATGTGTACATCCATATACACACATGTGTATACATGCATATGTGCAAACACATATGCTTGCAATACATATGCATGTACACACATGCATATATTCATGTGTGTATGTATATATGTATGCATGTATATGTGTATTTGTTCACACGAATGTATATATGTGTATAAAGGTATATCCATGTGTTTATATGTGTAAATGTATAATATACATATGTATCACATAAATACACACATATATGTGATTTGCACATACATACAATACATACACCGTGCACACATGTGATGTGATGCACATGTGACACATATGCCATGTGTGTGATATATGTTATGTATGCTATATCATATGTATGATATATGTATGGGTGTGTGTATACACACACACCCATATCAGCTAGGTGACACAGTGGATAGAATGCCACGCCTCGATTCAGAAAGACTCTTCCTCATGAGCTCATATCAGGCCTCAGATACTTGCTAGCAGTGTGATCCTGGGCAAGTTACTTAAACTGTTTATGTCAGTTTCCACACCTATAAAATGATCTGGAGAAGGAAATGGAAAACCACTACAGCATCTTTGCCAACAAAACTCTAAATGGGGTAACAAAGAATCAGATATGACTGAAATGACTCAGTAACAATGAAAATACACTCATATACAGACACATATATGTGTGTGTATCTATCTATCATCTATCTGTCTATATGTATACACATGAAGATACTGTGTCATTTAAAATATTGGGGGACTAGCCTATATTTTTTCTTTTTTGGGGGGTGATTGTGAGGCAATTGCGGTTAAGTGACTTGCCCAGGGTCACACAGCTAGTAAGTGTCAAGTGTCTGAGGCTGGATTTGAACTCAGGTCCTCTTGAATCCAGGGCCAGTGCTCTATCCACTGCACCACCTAGCTGCCTCCTGTTTTTTTCTTAATTCTTAATTAGGGTTTTCTAAAATATTGCTACTTATAAATTAATGGCTATTGAACCAGTTTTGACAGCAAGCATTTATTTTTAATTAAGATCACCTATATTACTAAATTATTGACCATATGTCTCACTGCCTTCCCCACTAGCTACAGGCATGGAAAGTTACATACCCAGCACAAAGAGTCCAGGAAAAAGAGAAGAGAGTGTGTGTGGCTAGTTCAAGAGCATCTTTGGGGTGAGAGAGCATTGACCTCATTTAACAAAAGCTGAAAAAACCCCAACACCACATGTGCTCTCTAAACAAGAGCACATGGCCACAAACAGAGTTCATAAACTCTACATTACCTAGAGAAACAGCTATTGGACAGCCTTCCTCACCTAGAATGTGTCCTAGAATGGTGTTCAACTTGTAATCTCAGTCTCTTTTCCTCTTCTGATAGAGGTGAATCTTACACAGTGATCAAAGCCAATTGGTTAGCATCATTCAGTTCCACTGGTTGACGTGACCTGAGAGTGGTCCATATAAAAATAAGCTTTACCTAATGATGTAATGACCTAATGGGGAAGTGTGCAAAAAGACCATTTCTGAAGGGCAAGGAAGATGAAGTCCAGGTATGGCATTGATCCACTCATGGGCTCCTGGTTTGGTCTAAGAAATTAGCTAAATTTTCTACGTGTGGGGGTGAAGAGAAAACTGACTAAGACTGGGTCCCTGTGTCCCCCCCCCTGCAAGAATCCATTATTAATAATTATTTTCTCTCAATATATATGCAAGTCTATGTACACACAGAGACATGCTTGTATATTAAAAAAAATACTCTGATAAGGTATCTACTGACTCAACCACCCGGGCAAAGGGGCGTATCATAGACATACTAAAAAAACACACACACAGAGGCGATTCTTATCCTTCATGAAGTCCAAACCATACTTGAATATTTCCCTCTGAAAAACTTCAAGCAATTAATGGCTCAATTTTTGCTTAATGACCCCCAGGAATAGAAAACCCAAGACATCCTATTCAACTTTTGGATAGTTTTAATAAGTAATAACTTCTTTCTTATATCTTGTGAAAACAGGCCTTTCTTGGTATCACCAGATAAATTTCATTCTGTCCTCTGTGGTCAAGAAGAAGAAATCACGGGTCAGCTAGGTGGCACAGTGGATAAAGCACTGGTCTTGAATTCAGGAGTACCTGAGTTCAAATCCAGCTTCAGACACCTGACACTTACTAGCTGTGTGACCCTGGGCAAGTCACTTAACTGTCATTGCCCCGCAAAAAAAAAGAAGAAATCACTTAATACTGAAATGCCTAAAGAATCTTAAGAGATTGATGATCAATGCCCATTGTTGATGGGCAGCTAGGTGGCACAGTGGATAAAGCACTGGCCCTGGATTCAGGAGTCCCTGAATTCAAATCCAGCTTTCAGACACTTGACACTTTCTAGCTGTGTGACCCTGGGCAAGTCACTTAACCCCCATTGCCCCGCAAAAAAAAGAACAATGATTATTGCCATCTGCTTAGATCCCTTCCCTGGCCATGATCTTGATTTTTTTTATGCTTAAAATCCCTCTTTGGGTGAGAGTTACTGATTATACATCTTCCACAAACTATATGATAATTTTCTTTATTTTGTCTGACCTGTAAATAAGACTCTTCATTCTTAGAGAATCCTTGTTTGTGGCTGTTGTTGTTTTTCTATTTTAAAGTCCCATTTCTCAATGAGAATCTATGAACACAATATGGCTGTTGTAAAATGGAAAAGTTCCCATATCTATTGTATGGAGGAATAAAAAGCTCCCTAAGGCTTTCTGGGTCTTATCAGGTAATATGAGAGCTTCTACAAGGGCTGTACATCCATTCCTTTTATTTCCCTAGATTTAATCAACACTGACTGAAAGTGTTTATTATTATATCATGTCTTTATGAATATCAATTCAGTCCAGTGAACTTCTGAAGCATTGTAATATGTTTGTTCACTTTTAATGAATACTGCTGACTATCATGATTAACATATGTGGTTACAATTCAGTGGTCATCGCTACAAATAGCTTAAATAACACACATTAGTCTTGTTATTCTCAGACTGTAAAATAACCTATCAAAGACCTCTCCCCATTAACTCAGATATATTTTCACTTTGTGAATGTCTGATGTACCCATAGAAACATGTGATTCAGCTCTTGTCTTTCACTGGACAGCTTCCATGTTCCTGAAGCTAAGAGCAAGCCCTGCTGGCACTCAAAGACTTTTCTGTTAATCCTATAATTATCTGAGAGAGCTGCATGGATATTTCACATCAGTAATTCTATGCAAAGTTATTATGTTGGTGATAATTATTTCTTTCACATGACATATAATCAGGATTTATCATGTCATTCACCACATCAGGATTGTCTACAATACTAGCGGAGTTTCAGAGAAATTGATTAGTCCAGTAATAATGTTTTAAGTCATTTGGGGAAGGAAAAAAGGACATTTTGTTCAAGGGTTTAGTATTATTTTAAAATTTTGACTTTCATACTGGGTCAAAATCCTTGTTAGTTACTATAACATATCATTGCCATTCAATTCCCCATTTTCCTAATATATAATGTTTGGGGAGGGTTAAAATTGATATCCTGCTATAGATACAGGAGGTAACACATCTGTGCAATGGATATACATTTGATTTATATTTCTCTACAGGGGCAGAAATAGGTGGGAGGGAAGGTGACATTTAAGTGACATCTAGGAAACTGGCATTTGAAAGCTACATATTGTTCAAGATAAATCACCATTTAAAGGTTTTGATTCTGAGTATCTTTTTCTTACCCTTTTTTCATACTATTATTTCTGAGATTCAATACTGAAATGCAGCTTAGAGGACTATTATACAAACCATAAAAAGCCATGTTCAGAGGAAATAAAAATCAGATGGAAATTTTATGATAAAGCAACATGCCAACATTTCTAGTCTTTTTATATTTTTTAAACTTTTTCTACCATCTCTACTATATGGAATTTCTGTACATATTTCTTAAAAATTATTTCCTACAGATGTTTTAAGGAAGCTAAATGTTTATTATTCTCAGTTTATGTGAATATGTTGCAATAATATACTATATTGCAAAAGCTCTGCATTTCCTAGTGTATGTGATACCATATTTTTAATGTTCTAGAGTTTTTGCCTTTCAACATATTTAAAAATACAAACATAAAAAAAGCCCTTCATTTGTACTTCAAACATTCTTTTATCTTATTCAGAAATAAACCTTCTTTTTGTGCTTACCAACTTTTTTACATGAGTGACAAGATTCCCGTTTCTTTACCAAAAATCCACTATCCTTATGCATGAATTTCAAGGTAGGTATGAGGCATACATAATATGTCCTTGCAGGTGGTGGGTAGCGAAAATAAATGAATAAATACATAGATTTTTTTTTAAAGGAGCAGCAGTCAGGTGCAAAATAGGAAGGAATGTGTTCAGTTAGCTCAACTTGAATCTTCCTAGACTATTCAGGATGTTTCCAGATTAAGTTGTCAATTTGCATATGCACATATTTGTCTAAGAAAGTATGTGATGGCCCCTAGTGGTGCAGAAAAAAAAAATCATCAATGATTTCACTTCCATTACAGAATCAGTAAGCAGACCAAAGATAAAGAGACTAACACACATGTTGTAAAAACAAACAAACAAACAACCCCCAAACCCCAAGCAAACAGTATCAACCCTCATTTATTTTCAGAAATGCCAAATTTTAAATCTTCAGAAAAAATTGAAAAAATCTCATGAAACAAGCATAGTTTACTTAATACTTGGAAAAGGGTTCAGTATGTCAGAAATGAATAGCTTATATGTGAATCTAATTTTATTAACGCAACTGTACACTGGATATTCTGATGTTCTGGAACCCAGAATCAATGTGTTAAAATGTCACTTACTTCTCTTTAGAATAGTGTTTTAAGTAGAATGATATGGTTCATTGCTTTAAAAAAAATGAAATAACATACTTATCAGGACACCACTCCTATGTTCTAGCCCAAAATGCTTCCTTTATTTTGTGGTTCAACTGTGAAATCATCTATGTTATTACACAAAAAGAATAGAAGAGCAGAATCATTAATATTCAAAAGGTTATTTATTAGAAAAATCTATCTCCTCTGGTACCATTGTTATTGTAACATAAGATGGTATTCTGGGAAAACTGGAAGAAGGAAGAAAGGGAAAAATGAGCTAGTAACATCAATTTTGTAGAAAACACAGAAGGAAAAATTTGGAATTGTGATTATTCTCATTAGGAAAATTAACACATTCATTTACTTATTTTATTTTATTTTGTTTTATTTTATTTTATTTTATTTTTTTGTGAGGCAATTGGGGTTAAGTGACTTGCCCAGGGTCCCACAACTAGTAAGTGTTAAATGTCTGAGGCCGAATTTGAATTCAGGTCCTCCTCAGTTCAGGGCCGCTGCTCTATCCACTGCACCACCTAGCTGTCCCCCATTTACTAATTTTAAATTTCAGAATGCATTTTGATGGATATTAAAACATCAAATGAAGTACTAACCAGTTGAAATCATTTACGTCTACAGCTGACAGGACATATTCAAGACTGTGTTAATCATTCATCTGCTCTCATATGTTATCTTAATAATTGGATTTCATATATTGAGCAAATTAGTATGCCTTTGAGAACAGAGAAGATTCTTCAAGGTGGAAATTTCTACAAGTGCCTCTTTAATTGTTCAGTTAGGAATAACTGTTTGGAACAAAATAATTTCTACTTCTTTAAAATTGTTTTTCCTTTTCCTTTCTTTTGTTCTCAATCCCTTCCTCTTTTTCAATTACTTTTTATTCTGGATTAACTTCTACCTCTACATTCTCCTTAAAGAAAACAATTTAGTAACTGCCTTTTTTATAGATACTCTAAATCTCATATTTTGAAAATTCCCTAGTTTAATCACAGGAACATATAATAAACTCTGCTATAGTACTTGCTTTTTTTCTTAGAATGGGGCCATTCACTTAAGTTGTGTTATTACCGATGAATGGAATGATACAAATACATGGTGTATACTATCAATATAGTACTTTGTGTTTGTAAAGCCATTAAGTAATAAATTATAGTAAAAATATTTAACAGGTTAAAATGTCATGTCAGTATTCAGCTGTAGTATTCAGGAGGCATAATATTTGGATTTCTATTCCTCTAAATATTATATGTAGCTATAATTATGACTATAGGTATAGGTTAAAATGAAGACATAGATATAGATGGATAAATGTATAGATTGATATTGAAATAGAGATATACTTAAATATACTTAAACATATATATGCACATATATGAATCAATATCTCGAAGCTAGATATATTTTGAAACATTATTGAGATGATGTGTGTTTTATTATTATAGTAGAATATCAGAAAATACTGAGTTAGAAGAAAAAAAAAGTTCTGTTAAGCTGAGTGAAGAAACAGCCTCAATCTGAGGAGCTGTCATCAGTAGCTCTCAGAGCTGTGGTGATGTTAATGTACAATGCTATATCTTAATAGTCATCTCTATTGGCTATTAAAATGCAGCATTGCACATTAAAATCACTACCCTACTGCTGTTGAAATACTTAACAAATAGGCTGTCCCTGGAAAGTGCCCTTCAGTTCAATGGGAAGCTGTGGCTTCCAAATGAGCTGTCTCAGCTACTCTAATTTTCTGCTAAAGTAGGGGTGAGGGAACTTAACTCTTTTGAAATTTTATATTTAAATGTGACTTTAAATCATGCATACTATAAGAAACCAAGTCAGGAGAGTAGTTCTACGTACTCTTTCTGCAGTAAATTAGGTTTATTTAAATGGTCATATAAACAATTAATGTCGCAGATGGTGGTGGGGTGGTGGGTGGGTGGAGGGAGTAAAAGATATCTATGGATACTATTTTTTTTTTTGCAGAGTAAATGGGCTTCTATTTAATAAAACATTCTTCTTGAACTTCTTGCATAAATGGGTAAGTCCTCCCCAATGTTACACTTCGTATTAAAAATGATCATATTTTAAAATTAAAGTTGATTGTTGTAGAACAGTCATCAGAACCAAGAGAATAATGTATACAATGAATACAAAAAATATAGTTGAAACATGATCAACATTAACAAACAAGGCTAACAAGTCCTGAGGATGAAAAATATCTCCCTCCCTTCAGTATAGAGTGGATGGACTACAGGAATAAAATCATGTATATACTGTCAATATTAGTCAATGCATTAGTTTGTTTTTCTTCATTATAGTTCTTTTTAATGGAGGGTATGCTGTTTGGGGGAATGAGTTATTAGGAAATGTAAGAGATTTTTGTCCTCTTTTCTTTTGGTGTTTGGAATCAGCAAGCTTATAAAGAAAGTAGTCCTCACAAAACACTCTGTAATAACTAAAGATAATTGATAGTGTCAGCATTTGAAGTATGGATATGATTATATCTAAATTATATATATATATATATATATATATATATATATACACACACCGGTCAAAACATTAAAAAGTGATCATGTGTCCAAAATATTCAAATTTAAATGTATGCCTGTAAACCCCTACACAGGAAAAAGAAGTGACTATGCCTATTTATTGACAAAATATTAAAATGAAAATTAAAAAAAAAACATATTCAAATACCCACATATTTGATCTCTTGAATGTTAGCTATAGAGGTATTACCTACCGTTTTTAGGAGGGATAATAGTCAGGAGAGTGGAATTTAATCCAATCTGTCCTAAATTCATTTTACATACCACTGGAATTACAGGAATTTCTGAAAAGTATATAAAATTAGAATATCATTATCATTTCCTAGTTCAAAAATTCTTATTATCATAAAAATTGCAAGGACCCATTTTGAAGCACTTAATGTAGTGACAGGTACAGTGAATGGACTGTAACTGAAATTTCTTGGTATAACTGTATATTGCTTGATAATCTCAATCCCTGTTCTTCATTTCTTGCAAATGTCTCCCAAAATACTTGAAATTATTTGAGTAGAAAAATGATCATAAATAATCCCATAAAATATGGTATTTTCCTATAAAATAAATTATAAGTAATAGAATTCATAGTAAGTACAGTTAAGGGAAACTGGAAACCTGCAGAATTATAGACAGAGGAAAATCTTTTGGAGAACAATTTGGCAGTAAAAAAGGAGATGTGTAAATTTCCTCACATGATCCTGTTGCTTAGGGTGTAATACTAAAGTTGTTTTAATTATATTAGCATAATAAATATATAAATGAATGAGTGATTAAATGATCCAGGAAATATCCTCAGGTTGAGAAAGTTATAGTATAATAACAATATCATGATATGGCAATAGGAGTAAGGAAAATATGAACAAAATAAGGATATATTCATGAATTTATGCAAAACAACATCAGTAGAACAAAGAATATAAACGCTGATAAATATTATAAAACAAACTGAACCAATTACCACAAAGTTTAATTTAATTATTTTGTTAATTGTTTTATTCAATAAGTTATAGATTTAAAATGATAAAATGAGTAGGAAACTATGTTTTCTTATTCTTCATATTCATGGTATATTTTGCTCTTTTTCCACTGTCTGATTGACATACAGATAGATCAGCTTAAGGAGTTTGGGTTAGGGATTTAGACATGTTTTGTTTGATTGCTATTTAATTAAAATGAAAATATTTGAAAAGTTTTTATATAAGAGAACAGAGTTGAGTACATTTATATATTGATCTTATAAAAACACTATGAGCTATTATTATCATCATTTCCCACCCACCCAATGAGTATGAATATTTTTATATTGCTTTACTATGATTAAATACACATATTTATCAAATTAAACAATGTTAGAACTGAAATAAATTAATGAGGGTCCAATCCTTAAATCATGATCAGATTTGCCCTTTCTCATATTTCATAAGGAAAATGCATAGGTATTGTTTTCCTAGTTGTAATAGAAAATGTGGTACTTTAGGAGTCAGTTTTCTGTCATTGGCTCCTGATGGCTGAGTACAATCTGAAGATGAATAGCTTTCTAATTGTCTCCCGAGACAGAAGGACTGAAGACTTGAGAAATATTCAAGTGTATGATCTCGTTTTTCTTTTTCCTTAGAGGCTTTCATTTGTGAAAGATTTCTGAGTTATCTCAAGGGAAAGTGAAGCTAGTATTTTTCCCTGATCTTGACCTCCATGTGTCGCTGAACACATGGTACCTCTGTTTCTGTTGTGTTTATTCTTTCCACTTTTTAAGTAAATGAGTATCCTGAGATGGGAGTACCAAGTTAAGCATTAAATTTAAGAATTCCTGAGATGCATCAGACATCCTGCCAAATACAGGAGAGCAAAGACAATAGTCATCCTACTAACAAGTGAAGTTGGTAGAAGATTGGAATCAAAGAGCAATGGACAATAACACAGGAAAATAAAGGATAAAAACATTCTTCCAAATTTTGTGGCAATTTCAAGACATACTCATAGAGAAAAATGCTGATTATGGACTCTCTCAGAGCACTGATTCTTAGAAGTGCAACAGAAAATTATGATTAAAAGTCATCTCATGAGGGCAAGAGATTGGAAAAAGCCACTCAGGAGCAGTAGATAAGAGGTTACCCTTTGGCCACATATTTTCTCAACACATGAGCATGACCTTTTTTGTACAAAAAGTTTGATTGCACCCTTCTTGGTACCTTTTGTCTTCAAGGAAACATTGTGAACTTGTACTAAAGGGATTTAACAACTCTTTTTTCTATGTCCCAGTAAATCTCTTCTAAATCATAATAAAATTCTCACTATTAATATCGGGGAGTATGGCAGATGGTTGCTCATGAGTGAAAGCACTAGAAAATATATCTCTTCAGGACCCTAATCTGGCAATATAAATAAATCTCAGTAATGTTGTACACTTAGAATTGTTCTAATCATACAAATGGGGAAATTGTTGTCCAAAGACTTAGTTATATAGAACAGGGTCACAGAGCTTCTTAGTTTTAGTAGATACTGAGTTAGAATTCTTGTGTCCTGAGTTGTTTCAGTGTCAGCAGCTTCCATCTATCCTCTCCTGGTGTCCAGGCTCAGATAAGAAATATGTTCTATGTTGGTAACTTTATACTTTTTTTTTATAATAATAGGTTGTTTTCTAATGAACATGGAAGTCTATTTGCAACAATCAGCTCTGAAGTCCTTCTACTATCCCCATGATAGTTAAAAACCAGAATTTGTTTCTGGCCACCTTCATAACAATTGCTGTCTAAACTTAAAGAATCAATCTTTCAGAGGGGTAAAGGTATTAGAAAATTGGATCCATATGTAAGCTAATCTTGTCTTTTTCACCTAAAGTAACAAAAGGTCAATCAAAATGACACAAATTCAATTGTTTTTGTAAGATAATGCCTTTTTCTTTTTATTCCATATCTTTTCCCTATATACCAAGTTTCATTCATCCCACCCATACAGTTTATATGGTACCTTCTATTTTAACAAAGAAAAATAGTTGGGGCTGGAGAATTGCTGCAATTTAATCTGATACCACAGGAAATATCTTTCTCCATAATCCCCACATCTCTATTGAGGAAACAGAAATGTATTTCATCATTGGTTATTGAGCATTGAGGTTGTTCACTGCAAGTAATATGAGATGGTCTGCCTTTTCACTTCGATTTAACTTATTTTATTACAGTCATTATTAATATTGTTCTGCTTCTGTTTTCTTTATTCTTCATCAGACAATGAGCCAATAAACATCTGTTAAGTGTCTCTATGTCTTATGACTATACTAAGCCTTGTGGACACAAATAAGCAAAAAAAAGTCTACCTCTGCCTTCACAGAATTTATAATTTAATAGAGAGAACAACATACACAATTCCTTCCTTCCTTCCTTCCTTCATTCATTCATACACACACATACAAGGTAAAAAGTTGGGGGGACAGGGAGAGAACATAGCCTGAGGACATGGTTGAGTCAAATCCAAGAAGTGTAGCTGATGACAAAACTGAGGGGTGAGTACAAATGCTGATGCAATTTCAAAGGATGATTAGTTTTCTCATGATAAGGTTTCCTGGAGGGACATGGTTATGTTAGAATGAAGACCAAGGAGTTCAAATGGAAGGAAATTAAGATTTTGATGGCCTGCAAGCACTCTAAAATGGAGGAGATCTTGATTCCACTCCAGCCTTCCAACCAGAAGAGCAAAAAGGTACTGATGAGGTAGGAGTATAAAAAGTGTTATAATCTCATAGGTTTGTGGGTATCCTGGTGATGAATTTTCATAGACGCATGATCAATCGTGTGTCTTTCCATATCTCTCAGAATTTGGATTCATACTCCACTTCCCATATGCATATCTAAAACTGTTTAACTGAAATGACCACATCTTTGAGATTTAAGAGACTATACATGAAACTACTCTTTAGGTATTTACTGTTAAATCATTTGCTCAGATTAAAATGTCTTGCATGTAACAGTCTGTTTCTAAGTATTGATTGATTGATTTGCTAATGACAATAAACATAACTCAATTGTCACATCTGCACACCTGCTTCAAGACAATTTTTTCAGTCTTTCAAGCATAATGTGTCTTTATGCACTAACACTTTTAAACACACTCCAGAGGAAAAGAAATTGAAAACTACCTTTTTTTTTCCTTTGGGAAAATATTTTTCATTAGGGGCATGGGGGTCTACAATAGCAAATAACAGTTCTGACTTTTTTTTTTTTTACCTTTTGATTAGTTTCTTGAGCATTGTAAAAAATGATCTTCATTATCTTAGTCCTCCAAAATGATATTCATCAATGATCTTTTTTTTTTTTTTTTGCCTTGTGATCAGTGTACAATCATGGACTTGGAGTTAGAGGTCCTAGGTTTAAATCCTGAGTAAGCCTTTAACTTATGACTTTGGGAAAATCAAATGATGGTGATGATAAAGAATTTTAATATTTGCAAAACACTTTTCATGTGTTAACTCACTGAATCTTCATAAGAACTCTGAGTTTTGGTGCTTTTATTACCTATATTTTGGAGATGATGAACCTGAAATACGGACAGGATAGCTGATTTTCCTAGGATTGCATATTCATAAGCAAGATTCAAATTTAGATCTTCCTGACTCCAATACTTTTACCACTCTTCCTCCTATCTTAATCTCTTAGGGCCTCCATTTCTCATTTGTGAAATAAGAAGGTTTTCCTTCATACTCCTTTTGACTTTAAACATGATTTTATGACCCTTTGATTTTTTTTTTCCTTATTATGGAAACTTGAGTTCTATCATAAAGGATCAGGTAGCAAAATCTGTAAGAAACCTTCTCTTGTGTCTTTTTTGGATTTACTCTGCTTTCTGGCTCCCAGGTAAATCACAATACAATATCTAACCACGGATAACATAAAAGCCTCTGGGGAACAAAGTTATGCCTTATGAACTCCTGATGGACCACTCTCCTAGAAATAAAAGAGCCACCAGCAATGACATGAAGAGGAAACCTAAGAACACCATTCCCAAGTCATATTTGCATTTCAATTCCTCATTCTTTCATATCTTACACTGAAATTCTCACAAGGACTGGGCTGATTTAATTAATGTGTACCCTCACTTCAGGACTGGCTGAACAACCTACCATACCTAAGTGGAGAGTCTAACAGTTTATTTTCTGTGCATATTCCTAGATTAGCTCATCCAGCCTGATGTTGTTGCTAATATTAGTAACATTTCTTATCTATAGTATCTAACTATTCATCAAATTAGCTCATCTTGGAATCCGCTGGGGGCCATGGGGAAAGTAGGAGTGATAATGATATTATCATCAATTTAGAAATGGAAGAGACCTTAGATACCACTTAGTACAACTTCCTCGTTTTATTTATGAATAAAGTGAGGCCCAGAGAGATTGTTGGTATACTCATTTAGCTTCTATGTGCCTCTTCAGGATATGCCACCACACTCAGGAAATTCCCTTTGAAGATGAGTGGTCAAAGAATCTGGAAGAGAGCAAATGTGCTCCATAAATTCTTTTACCCTAAAGAAGTCACTAAAGTATCCTAAGGAGGGAGACTGAATGTGTACATTACTTTTCCTCCAATAAAGAACCCAGGTCCACTCTACTGTACTAAATGATAGAACAATATCCTAACCACTTCCCCAGGTTTGAGTTATGCTAACTTTTCCTAAAAAGGTATTGAGCCCTTCCTAAAAGCTTGGTTGGTTCAGGGAACTAAAGACTCAAGCTCTGTATAGCACTTCCTCATCAAATGACTACAAAAATTCCAAGTAGCTCCAGGTATACGCTGATGCTTGGATGGCAGCTCATGATGGATAAATCAAGCAAAGGAGATTACTTTGGTTGAAACAACATAATTTATTCTCAATGGCATTCCTTGTTGGACATCCTTTTTTCTATAATAGCTAAATAAATTATTTTTGTTTGTTTTTGAATGACCTTCAAATGGCTCATTTTGTTTTACTATAGTATCTAAACTATGAGGAAACATGCCTGGGTCAGGTCCAGTAGAGAATAATTCCAAATAAGGGAACAGAAGGATCTCAGAGTTTTGTTTACTCACTATTACAGGGAATCATGGAGGGAGGGCTTCTTAAAAGAATCTCTTGTCCCAAGTTTGCTAGTCAACAAGATTACTAGATCGTCTTGAGGACCACCACAGTCACTGAAAACTATTCCCTAGGAGATGGCAAGGGATGGATATAAATCAACCAGTCATCTTGGGGTAGCTTATTTTCCTTTGAAACCTAATCAATACTTTTTTCTCTATATCTTCTTGAAAAATTATGGTATAAAGAGAGATATGGGCAATCAAATATCCATATATCACCTCTTTTATTAAGTTCATCAAAATGATGATGTCCATAGGGGATAGCCCTTTTGAAATTTCCACCTTATATTTATTTTTTTTAAAGCCGTCTAAAAATGTCACATCACTTTTGGAGGTTTTGATTATTGACATGATAAAAAATATATATATATATGATGGCTACAGGATCACTTGTTGTGCATATTGCAATGAGAATTTTTATTTACATCAACTGAGTTGGATAAGTTGGCCTCAAAGTTCTCTTCCAATTCTGAAATTTCATATTTTTATGACTGTATGATTATGAAGTAATTTGCATTCACTTTAGAATGTACAGCATTAAGAAGCCAAGTGACATTAGAAAGTCACATTTACTTTTATATTCTCACTTGTAGGACCTCTAGAACCAGATCTACTTGTGAATATTAAAGAAAATTGTCATGGTTACTGACAAAGTAAAAATAATAAAGGAGGGGATTAAGGAGAAGAATCTGATGGCTTCAAGTTGCAAAATACAAATTGTCCTGCAAGAAAATTTTCATTGCTATAAAACTGAGATCATTTATGGTAAACTGTCGGGAAAATTTTTAAGTCCAACGGAAGGACAAAAACAACAAAGTTTCCAGGCTTAAGCAAGTAGGTTTATTGAGAGAGGGTTAGTCCCCCAACAAAGCCAATAGGTTTATTGAGAGGGTTTTAGCCTCCCAATAAATCCGGTCATCCAGGCATTGCACCTGAAAGACCCAGAATTACACAATCCATGGGTTTATATACTCTTCCAAAGTTACACTTGTACAGCATTATATCATTGGTTGTACTTCTAAAATTAAAACATATTCTTAGGAAATATGAGGAACTACCTAAATGACTATAAATGACAGCATAATGATAACAATAGGGTGGGTCATTGTCAGGCCACTGGTCAGCAGCGTTAACTCTTTATAGAAAAGTATGTCACTCGTGATTATTAAAATATAGCATTGCTGACTACTAGATCTTGTGGTATTACCTAATGCTTGACATTGGAAAATTAGGAAATATGAGAAAAGACTTAACCTTTTGACCTTATGCAATCTATATAGAATAAATCACAATTTTTAGTTAATATATTGATTATTATCTTAATCCAATCACTTATAACTATGGTAAATCTCTTATAACTAAGGGATGGGGAAAATCTCACAAAACAAAGATGCCAGCTGAGTGGGTGGTAATCAACAGTGAAAAAGTTCTGCTACTTACTACTTGTGTGATCTTGGTTAAGTCACTCTCTCTGAGCCTCAGTTTCCTCAAAGGTAAAATTGGAAGCTTGGATTGTCTCTATGCTGCCTTCCCACTCCAAATCTATCATCTGGAAGGGTTACTTTTTCTATTGCCTACTATCTTTGCTACCTTGGAGGAAATTACTTAAGCACTCTGGGACTTAGTTTTCTCATATATAAAGTGAAGAAGTTGGTTTAAATCTTCCGTAAGTTTTTTTTTTTCCCCCAGTCCTAAGGCTGACTCTATGATCCCTTTTTATACTTTATTTTATTTTTTGGCATTGCCTGAGTAAAGCTTAAGAGAAAGCAAGTAAGGCATCACTCTGAGTAATATGCTTTGTTGCCAGTAACCACTACTATTTAGTATTGATGGCTCTAATAAAGACTTTTTTGTTAAAGAAAATGCTTCTGCTTATAGCTACATGTATGAATCTTCAAAGTCAATATTAATTAAATTTCATAAAGCTGAATCAGAGTGAATTATGTTCCCATAGTAGAGCCTTTCAATGTCTTTTGATTTGGGGTTAGCTTTATTAAGCTGTTAGAATATGTAAGGTATTATGAAATGCAAAAATATGCCTGGTTCTGGAATTGTACAAAGCATGGAATTACTGAAAAGATAAAGTTGAAAAGGGTAGGTAAAAAAAAAAGACAGTATTTCCAACAAAGGTGGCATAACCTTGTACACTTTGTCCTGATGTTTGCTACAGTATGATGTGATGTGACTGTCTTCAAATACTTTCCTATCAAGAGCTATAATATATGTCACCCACAGGTTGCAGCATGAATAGATTTCTGATAAGTCATATGGTTCTGCTGTTATTTTTCATCAAGGCTTAGGGAATATTGTTTCCTACTGACAAGTTTCCATGGATTCCTGGGTCTTGATCTCATAATCCTGATTTTGCATGTATTAGGCACCAGGGATAGGTGAATAGTTGCATTTAAAATTTAATTTTCAAAGAAATGAAGCTGGGTATGTTGAATTTTCTACTGAAATCATATAGGGGTATTAAAATTCATTTAGAATTATTTTTTAACTCTTTCACCAAAAAATCACACATTTGGAAAATAGAGGTCAATCATGAAAAATAATTTTTTTCTACTGTTTTTTGGTAACAAAACACATTGTATAGAATATCTCATTTGACTTTGATAATGGAAATACTGCACTCCACAGTTCAGAGTAAAATTGATAGAGAAATTGAGGGGTTAAGCAAACCAGCCATGTTCATAGCTAGTAAGAATAAGAGCTGGTTCACAAACCTAAGTCTTCTACTCCAAATTGGACATGGTTTCCAAACAGACACCCACACACGGACACACCCCACTAAATTTTGCTCATATGTTGAATACTTGAGATTGAAATGAAAATCCATTCTAAAACTCGAAATGTAGGCATGATTTAAAAGGAAAAACATACTTTTGTAGAATGCCCCATATATTTCTTTTTTTTTTTTCTTTTTTCTGGTGGGACAATGAGGGTTAAGTGACTTGACCAGGGTCACACGCCTAGTAAGTGTCAAGTGTCTGAAGCCAGTTTTGAACTCAGGCCCTCCTGAATGCAGGGCTGGTGCTTTATGCACTGCGCCACCTAGCCGCCCCTGTCCCCTATATTTCTACCTATAGTGTTCATAAGGAATACAACCTCAGAGAGGAGTATAGCACTGCATCATATTTAAATTGAAAATGAAAATGCTTATGTATTATGAACCCCTTTCCCCAGCCTTTTACCTAATAAAAATTTACCAAGAAATTTATTTATGATCATCTTGTTTTTCTATTGCTTATGTATTGAATGCTGAATTTGGAGTGAATCAATGTAAGATAGTAAAAGTGAATAATAGTCCCATGCCTAAAGAAGCTTAAGGTCATACAACAGGTTCATTTAATCCAATATTAGTCCTAACATATTTTTTCCTAAATTGTTTTATTTTGATAACACGTCTGCCATTTTCTTTGGTAAAAATAAAGCAGGTCTTAATGTCTGCCAGAATGTAATTTATAAGCATGGTAGACTCCAGTAAACTTAAAAAAAAAAATCAAGGCTTCTGAATTCACATGTGTTACAATGTTCTTTAATAATAATAATAACTCGTGTGTCTATATTGTGTTTGATTATATTTGTGAGTAAAGGAAGGATTTATGTATTTTGAGATGAATTTAGGACCAAGAAATATTCTTAGTCCCAAATATCTAGATGATAAAGCAAGGTCATTTATGAACAATAATAAAACTCCTAGCAAATTTGACCCTAAGTATATTTGTATTTCTTTCTTTTTTGTTTGGTTGGTTTTTGAGGGGCAATGAGGGTTAAGCGACTTACCCAAGGTCACACAGATAGTAAGTGTCAAGCGTCTGAGGCCAGATTTGAACTCAGGTCCTCCTGAATCCAAGGCCAGTGCTTTATCTACTGTGCCACCTAGCTGCCCTCTGTATTTGTATTTCAAAGATTATATTGGCAATCAACCTAATAGAAATAGAATATACATGATCATTCATGTGTGAGGAAAAAAGATACTTCTCCTTTTGATAGGAGATGGCAGCACCCTGCAGCTTACCTAGTTGAGAAATTGCTGAACCAATGAACCAACATGGATTTGTCAGCTCTAAGCTTCAAGGCCAGAAGTGCTTAAAATCCTTTATTGTACTACCTTAATTTATACCATCTCTTTGACAAAGTCCTCCATATTAAACACTAGGCACATTAAATTATCACTATTATAATTGATGGAGTTAGTGATTACATCTATAGATGAATTCATACCTCTTACAATTCTGTATGTAATGTTTTATCTATATTTCCCATCTTAGGTCATCTTTAAATTTGAAAAACATATAATTTATGCCTTACTTCAAATTGTTGCCAAAGTTTTTATACAGCATCCATCAGGCATATTTTCCCAAAGCTCTTCACTAGAGGATGCTCTTTCTTATTAGTATCATGACATTAATGGTTTTTCTTTGGTCCATATATTCATCTACTTCTTCTTTCACCTAAATGTATCATTTTCCAGCACATATTACTCTTTCTTTCCATAACAATATCATTGTGATATGTTAAAAAAATAAACCATATTCATTGCATTGTTATGTTCTTACAATAGAATTATCCTGATTAACAAGAAAAGATAGGGCAGGGCAGGGCAGGGCAGGGCAGGGAAGGGAAGGATTAGCTTTGCCTTACCTGGTCTTGATGAAAACATAAAGACTCACTAAACATCCACTTAACAATAAGTTATAAAGTGTGAAATCAAGTTCACTGGCCTAGAGTTTTCATACTCCGTTCTCTTCATAAAAAGAAAAAAATCCATTCAATGTTGGCCATTTTCTAGGCTTGTGGTAGGCAACCCATTGCCCATAATTATTCTAATATCATAGTGTTTAGCAACCACATTTGTCAGCTTTTTCAGTATGGAGTCCATCTTAGTCAGATGACTTGAACCCATAAAAGGCAATTAGGTTCTATCTTATCCTCTCCCTGTTTATCTGGGGTGAGTATTCTTTGAAATGAGGGTTAAGTGACTTGCCCAGGGTCACACAGCTAGTAAATGTCAAGTGTCTGAGGCTGGATTTGAACTCAGGTCCTCCTGAATTCAGGGCTGGTGCTTTATCCACTGTGCCACCTAGCTGCCCCCTATATATATATATATATATATATATATATATATATATATATATATATATTTTTTAGTGAGGCAATTGGGGTTAAGTGACTTGTCCAGGGTCACATAGCTAGTAAGTGTTTTCTTTTGTCCTTTCCAGTTAAAATTTCTGATGGTTAAGAGATCAGAAGATAGTAGGAATTAAGCAGTCCTACCTAGTCTCCTTTTCTCTGTCTTCTGTTATTCTTATCATATTCAACCAAAATGACCAGCTTAATCCTTCTATTGTTCTCTTTCCTATCATAGAGCTTAAAATAAAATTAATGGACAAAACCAAAACCAAAAAACATATCTTTTTATTTCCATGCATGGCACAGTTTGTTATAAGATTTAACAATTTTATGCTGTTTTTACAAGATTATGCTTCAAATTCTATGCATCTTTATGAAAATAATTATTAATAATATATTTCTTGGGGGGATCCAGGGACCCTGTTCTGGCCTTTCCCCTACTTCCATTTTGAAAGGTTCAGTCCAAGAGACTTTAGCTAAGCTCAGGGCCTAATTTTGTGCAAGGTGAGTCCAAAGCCAGTGAACTGAGGGGATGAAGCCAAATTTATCTGAATTGAACTTTGCCCCTCAGGGGGCTTGTCTGTCATTAGACTCTGATGTCATCATGGTAGAGCTCATTTTAATATGGAACACCCTCAAGTCACATCAACCAATGAAATTGAATGATGATAGCCAATTAGCTTTGATTCACATGTAAGAGCCGCTTCTATCAAGAGAGGAAAAAGCCTTGGAGTGTGAGGACAGAGGGATTCTTGGCTTGCACTCTAGGCTCATTGTGTTGTTCTTATGGTGAGTGCCTTCCTCTTAGGCCAGTATAGGTAATGTAGAGACAAAATGTTGCTGGGAGGTTTTCTGCTTGTGTTAAGTGTCACGTGGTCAATACTTTAATAATATGTAATATTAATTAATGATAAATATTTACTGCCTAAACTGGTACAATAGCCCATATAATTTAGTAATATTTTAGAACACCCAGCCTAGCGCCCCCCCAATAATTTAAATAACACACATCTTTCATTACCTGCTCTAGTTTCTTGGGGGAACTATGTTCACTATGTTAGGAGGAGTATGCTCACTCTGTGTTAATTCATACATAATGTGGGGACCGGGATTTTTCAAAGTATGGTCACAACACAGGTGGAAGCTCTGATTTGAAGTATCAGATACCCATTTGGGAAATATAGGAAATCAGATGAATGAAGAGCTACAGCAGTCAGATGAAGAGAAAAGCTGAGGGTAACAATGGCAAAAAGACTCTCCTGCATAAATGAAACCTAGAGGAGAAGAAACTGAAGAAGTGAACATCTGCTTTGGGTTGAGTTAGTTGAGAGCTAATTAAAGCTGGAAGACTTCTGCAGTTGCTCATGGTATATTGTTGGAGAATGGATCTCTGACTGTTGGTAGCTGATTGTAGAAAATTGAATACTTCTGTGTAAAGAGCTGTCTGAGCTAGTCTATATCATTTTTGGGGGGGAGCAATGAGGGTTAAGTGACTTGCCCAGGGTCACACAGCTAGTAAATGTCAAGTGTCTGAGGCTGGATTTGAACTCAGGTCCTCCTGAATTCAGGGCTGGTACTTTATCCACTGTGCCACCTAGCTGCCCCCTATATATATATATATATATATATATATATATATATATATATATATATATATATATATATATATATATATATATATATTTTTTTTTTTTAGTGAGGCAATTGGGGTTAAGTGACTTGTCCAGGGTCACATAGCTAGTAAGTGTTAAGTGTCTGAGGCCAGATTTGAACCCAGGTATTCCTGACTCCAGGGCTGGTACTCTATCCACTGCACCATCTAGCTGCCCCCCTATATCACTCTTAATAATAGTTAATGATAGCCAAAATTTATAGTGCTTACTTATTTCAATTATTATCTCATTTGATCCTTACAACCTTGTGCAGTAGATGTTCTTACTATCCTTCATTTTACAGATGTAGAAATTGAGGCAAACGGGGGTCTTATCTTTCCCAAGATCACACAGCTACTAAACGTATGAATTTTAAACTCATGTCTTTCTCTCCAGGTCCAGTGCTTTATATACTATGTCATGTAACTTCGCTTTAGTGCAATTTATATCTTAACAGTATAAATGTGGTCAGGCAGGTCTTGTAGCTGATATAGAAGCTGTATTGACTGATGAAAATTCCTGAAGCTCCTGGGAGCTCATCAGAGAAAGCTAAATCCTGTTATGTAAAGGATTTGGCTATATTTGCCTGTATTGCTCTTTAGCTCCACCAGCTTGAGAGAGGGAAACTTCTCTGAGACCAAAGAGCAAATAGGCAGACATAAGTGAACCTTAAGGCTTGTCACTGAAATTACTAAATGATGCTTCAACATTCAGCCAAGGGACTCAGAAACTTTGGATCCCAGCCTTAGTGCTACTGTTTCACTGAATGAGTATAATGCTGCTGCTGCTGCTGCTGCTGTTTCATTTAAAGAACTTGAGCAAGAGGGGCAGAAAAGCATTCCCATTACAGAACGAGGGAATAGAGGCTCATTATTGGAGCTGGTGAATAGTAGCCTCACTAGCTTCCTTCTCTTGGCAAAGGGATTTCCGTATTCAGGTGTTTTGCTGCTAGATTTTAAAAATAAATTTGGACTCACTTTTTCCATTGGATGTTATGAATTAGTACTTTGTTGATTTTTGTTGTTAAGTTGTGTGCAACTCTTAGTGATCCTTTTGGAGTTTTCTTGGCAAAGATACTGAAGTGGTTTGCCCTTTCCCTCCCTCAAAAATTAGGAGAGTGACAAAGATTTATCAGTAGACATATTTTGATATTTGTGCTTTTGTCTTTTGTTGAATACATTTTATTTTTGTCTTCTTGTTATATACCTCCTGTTTAAGAGTCAATAGTGTCATTGTGACTGCTCTGTATAAATGGGAAGCATACCAGTGAGGGCTAAGGAGATATAGTACTGAGTAGTAGGCATAGATCCTCTCCACATAAGAGGGATACCCCTAGGAGGATGAAACACA
Source organism: Dromiciops gliroides (assembly GCF_019393635.1). Taxonomy (NCBI): domain Eukaryota; kingdom Metazoa; phylum Chordata; class Mammalia; order Microbiotheria; family Microbiotheriidae; genus Dromiciops; species Dromiciops gliroides. The sequence goes on from NC_057866.1 coordinate 148,704,358, forward strand.
CCTGTTACTGCAAGATAATGGCCACATCAGCCCCCAATTTGAGAAAAATCTCCACATCTGCTAACATGTGTAGGTACATGTGAACTGGTCTAGATGGCGTATTTTGATAGTAGCCATGCACATGATATGCTGAGATTATTATGCTGCTAAAGTTATTTTTACATTTGATAACTTCTCTTCTTGTTCTCTCATTTTATTTTAAATATTTTACAATCTGGCTTCTAATCTTATCATTACACGGAAACAATTCAATCAAGTTACCAGTGATGTCTTATTTTAAATTTAATGGCTTTAATTCAATCCTTTCCTTTCACAAAGTGCCTTACACATTGTAGGCAAATGATAAATTCTTGTTGACTTGCTATAGAATTTGACACTGTTAATCACTTTCTCCTTTGGTATACTCTCATTTCTTGGTTTTTCTGACACTCATCTCCCCTGCTTCTGCTATTATCTCTGACCATTCTGTGTCATTATTGTTTCATTCATATCATTTCTATTACACATACCTACCCCCAATGCTCTGTCCCTAAGAAACTTGTCTCCTTACCCCTGGAGAACAATCAGAACAGTTAGGTTGGATGTTAAAGAAAGTAAAAGGAACTTCTTATTGAGACAATATAGTTTGGTGAAAAGAGAGGTGGCCCTAGAATTACAAAGATCACGTTTCAAGACCTTCCTCTGACACAAATTGGCTGTGTGACCATGAGCAATTTATTTGACCTCTCAGTGTCCCAGAAAATCCCCTAAGGCTCTCGAAGATTCAGAAGTAATTATAATCTACAATAGTGTATGAAGATTTTTTTCTTAAAACAGGAATTTCTCATCCCAATGAAATCACAGGTCCATAGCTCTTTGAAATAAATTTTAACCTCTAAGTACTTAAAATATAAAAGACATAAGATAGACTAACTTACAATGGGTATAAAATAATTATGAGTTGGTTGGGGTAGTTTAAGAATTGTCTTGATGTCTTGAAAATATCTAAAAGGGAGAGTTTTCTTCAGGTCAACCTTTTGCTATAAGCCTTGTCCAGTGGGAGGTGAAATGAAAAAAGAAAAGAAAAGAAAAGAAAAGAATCATACAAAGCATCAGCTTTTGCTATGCATATCCTGCAGAGTAATCATTCATGCATCTAAATCCAACAATTTAGGAAATATCATGATGCTGTCATAATGCATTAAGGAAGCACTCAAAAATTAAAATTATTGAATGGACATATTACCTAAACTGACTTGCTTTCCAGAAAGACATTATAAGTGTAATGTGTTTTTTAATACAATAATCTCATATTTGTGCAGAACTAAAATATATGCTTATTTTCTTGATTTCTTTCACACTGTCAATGTTCTCATTACCACATTCAATAAAATGATTGCAGAGAATAATGATTGAACAAGATAAAATCCAGTTGCATTCACACAGTGAAAAGTACATTATTTCCTGAGGAAAATAAGTTTTCCCAAAGTAAGATGATTCTAATCTTGGTGTAATCCAGGGTCACCTTTAAAATTTATTTTGCATATTTTCTTGTGTTGCAGTGTAATTGGGATCATGTAATTCTAGAGACACTAAAGATTTAAGATTGATGGTCACTCCAAGGACAATGGAAAAGTATATGAGAACATAACAAGGCTGCCCCAAATTTTCCACTAAAATTTTATGAGAAGTATGGTAAACTAAATGATCAGAAAGACAAAACTAGAAAATAAAGTGGGCCAGGTAGGTGGAGAAAGTGAAGGATAACTATATAATAATGTGTAATTTCAAAATAGTATTCATATTATGTGATGAGATTCAGAAAAAAAAATCTTATTATATTAGATGGGCTCCCTTTAGAAGATTTATGGGTCAAATCAACAAGAATCACATCTGATAAGAATGTATAGATTCTGTGATCTATTCTGTATGAGGGAGATCTATTGTATTAAAAACTCACCAGAATAACAAAATATTATCTATCTTAGGAACTGGGAAATCCTAAGGTCTGTTTCTGGGATATGTTGGATGCCAATGCCCTATGAGTAAACCTAGAAAAAGATCTTGCTATTGTTTCAAAGTCACCTGGATACACAAGCATAAACACAGTCAGAAGCAAGTGATGGTTGTGTCCTAGACTTTGGCTATCTCAGAGATTCAATGATTGCTGGTCAAACCATCTTTTTTTTTTCACAATAAACATTTTTATTTAAAATGCTGGATTTTAAATTTTATCCCTTCTTCCTTCCTTCTGCTGTCCCCTCTCTGGGGCAGTAAGAAATCAGATATCAGTCATACATGAGCAATTATGTAAAACATTACCCCATTAGTCATTTTGCATAAGAAAGCTCAAATAAAAAAGGAAAGAAAATGAAAAATAGCATGCTTCAGTCTGTGTTCAATCAGGAGCAGTTCTTTCTTTGGAGATGGATAGTATGTTTTATCATTAGTCCTTTGGGATTGTCTTGGATCATTGTATTGCTGAGAATAGTTAAGTCACTCACAGTTTTTCATTAAACAATATTGCTGTCACTGTGCACAATATTCTCTTGGTTCTGCTCACTTCACTATACAGTTCATACAAGTCTTTCCAGGCCTTTCTGAAATCATGCTGCTTGTCATTTCTTATAGCACAATAATATTCCATCACAATCATGTACCACAACTTATTTAGTCTTTCCCCAGTTGATGAGCATTCCTTTGATTTCTAATCCTTACTGACTATCCATCCTTATACCCAAATCAGAGTCCATGATGTTGAGGCTTCAACCCTTTCATATCTGTACCTTCTGCTTTGGGAATATTCTGTCCAAACTGGCTACTATCTCTTAAAGAACATTATTTCAGCAAGGCCTCAACCAGGTTTCCCTTCACTCCTATAAAGCTGTCTTGTCACAACTTTCCCAATTTTTTCCTCCCCTATCCCAAGCCCACCCAGTTCTGGAACGATAAAAGCATAATCAAATTAACTCTGTCATTGTTCCTGGAAGGAGTCTTCGAATATAGTTCCTACTGACTCCCCTCATCATCTCAATTACTTTCCCTACTCAGGGAGTCAGTACATATTGTTGTCTGCAACAAAATGGAAACTCCTTTCACATTCTGTCTTTACATCTGTATTTATATTCCTAGCCCTTAGCACAGTGTTTGGAAAGTAGTAAGTGCCTAAGAAATGTTTTTCATTCACCAAGAGAACACTGATGTCAATGTGACATAATTCTGTGTATGACAAAAAGAAAACAAGACAATCTAGATATGTGATGCTATGTGCAGCCATTTTAGGAGAAAGGACAATAGATTTGGAATCATGAAACTGTTTTTACACATTAATAATGAGCTTTAGAAGATCTTAGAAATTATTTCATCAATTCCATTCATTTTTTGAAGTCAAAATTGAGGCTCAAAGAAAGGGAAAAGTGTTCTCAAAAGTCACGTAGGGTGTGTATTGCAGAACCATCTTGGATAAATATAACTTTAGAGCAAATAATTTCAAATGTCTTAACCTGTTTCCATATTTCACAAAGACAATGATGAAATTAGGTTTCTTCTGGCTCTGCTTTTTTAAATGTAATTCCACATGTTTTGTTGTTTTCTTTCTTTTTTTTTTTTTATAAGGTCATTAAATTGACTAGGTCCATCAGTCATTGATACTCAAGTACCTCACCAGGGTTGTTGCCATTAGTTGTCTTTGAAAGGTAATAATGAGACAATAACATTGTTAGACCACTAAGGGACCCATGAGACAAGGTAAAGATCCTTAAGGGAATAGTCACCAAGTGACACTACCAATAGAAATTGAAGAGAGCAGGGCAGCTAGGTGGCACAATGGATAGAGCACTGGCCCTGGATTCAGGAGGTCCTGAGTTCAAATTTAGCCTCAGGCATTTGACACTTACTAGGTGTGTGACCCTGGGCAAATCACTTAACCCCAATTGCCTCAGGAAAGAAAGAAAGAAAGAAAGAAAGAAAGAAAGAAAGAAAGAAAGAAAGAAAGAAAGAAAGAAAGAAAGAAAGAAAGAAAGAAAGAAAGAAAGAAAGAAAGAAAGAAAGAAAGAAAGAAAGAAAGAAAGAAAGAAAGAAAGAAAGAAAGAAAGAAAGAAAGAAATTGAAGAGAGCATTAATGAAAGCAGATGCTATCATCCATCAGGAGCCACTTTCCACAGAATTAGCCATATTTCTAGGGATATTCAGTTTGGGGGAGTTTGATCCTATGGGAACTGTTTGAAAGAAATAAGTTGTATTCCATTATCTACTTAACAACCAGACTGAGGGCAAAGATACTGATCTTTTGTTATATTCCTCTTTGATGAGATAATAATAATTGAAGATCATCAAATCTAATGAGAATAAAGTCCCAAAATTGACAGTGAAGTAGAGTTTACATGAGGTGTCAGGCTAATGAGGTAGACCCTAAAAAGTAACCAGATCCTTAAATTTCTAGACAGCACAGAAAAGGCTGGGGCGGGGGAGTAAATTACATTTATTAACATGTTTTCTTCACCCATTTTTACATCCATGCACAAATAATAATTTATAGTAAATAATCTAATTTTCATTGCTTTAATTTTTAGGATAATCTGATCTATTTTTTTTATAATATTGAAAATAAGTTTTGAGTGATTTAAGTTAGAACTGATACATTCAGAAATCTCAATAGTAACATTCTGATTTATGTAACATGAGCTTTGCAGGAAAAGCTAGGAAGCACAGGGAAGAGAGTACTGAACCTGGAGTCAGGAAGACCTGAGTTTAAATCTGACTTCAGATACTAGCTATATAACCCTGGGTAAGTAACATAACCCCTATTTGACTCAGTCTACTTATCTGCAATATGGGGATAATAATAATACTTATCTCCTATGGCTTCTGTGAGGATGAAATAAGATAATAATTGTATAGCACTTAGCACAATGCCTGGCATGTCATAAGTACTATGTAAATGTTATTAATCATTACTACCACTACTATTAGAATACCCTCCAAACCGTGTGATTTTTAGCCCCTTCTGGCTGTTTTACTACCACTCTGTGGAAGAAGAAAACAAAGAGGTCTGCATAAAACTGAAGGTTATTTTGTATTCATCTCTCTTTCTTTCATTTTCATGGTCAAGAAATCCATGTCAGTGACAGTCTACCATTGATTAATGTCTTGATGAATAAATGGATTTATTCTCACATACGCAAAAAAATTCCATTATTTTTCCAAGACCACACTTGATACCATTACAGTATGGTACTAACCTATAAGAACTTGTTCTGCAATAATATAACCTTTGAGGAACCAGGAACATATCTACAACATGATGAAATAACGGTAAAAGATGCTATAGAAAATTAATCCAAGCAATTGTACATCCCAAAGCATGAGTATGAAGAATCCAAAAAATTGCCATGGTCTGACTAAAGTAGATTACAAATGAAGAACTGCACAGGAGTGACATTAAAAATTTGTCAGAGAAATTATCTCACAAGAGGAAGGGATAATTAATAGGCAGTCTGACATGAGTGATGAATTGGTAATCACACAATATCAAAAGAATGAGAAGAAACTTCCACCCAATTTCTCTTCCCTTCCTCAGACACATTGGGCTTATGACAAGTTTGATGGCAAATTTATTTGAATATACAATGGAGTTACACTAATAGGTTTCAATCTGCATAATTGTAGTATTGTTGTTCTTTGACTTTGAAGAGGACCTATGACATCACGAGGATATGTTTTGACTTGGGCACGAATTTGATTTGTGAAGCAGAGTTGCACAGTCATCAGCCTTACTTCCTCTTCCATAGTCATTGAAGTCCAGTGTCAAGACAAAGGTCTGTATACCTGGTGATATCTTGGATACAGTGGATGACTTTGGCATCTTCAATGTCTGACCAAGCTATAAGCTCCCCATGGTGCCTGTTAATAAGGCCATTATAAAATTGTTCTCATCAACCCATTCCACTGGGGGAAGTCTTCACATTCTTGCGGTATCCATCCCCCCAAATGACCAACAGGTTTGAAGCCTATTGGTTACCCACAACCTGGTTTATCCTGTCCTGAGAGGGTTTTACCAGAGTGTGGCCATTGTGCATACTACAGCTTCTTGAAGAGAGTTGGTGAAAGGTGAAACACGAAAGGTGGATGAGTAGCCATGAAAAGGGCTCAGCAAACCATTACATCAGAGGTGCTAGGCCTTGCTGAACATGCCATACATCCTATATTGCAGAATCATATACCTATTAGAGAATACTATATGTATATTTGTTATTATAGTAGGTTGTCCTCACATGTGAAAGATATATTTAATGCAATAGGACATGCAAGAGAGTTAGATGGTACAAGAAGACCATCAATTATTTAGACTTTTCTCTTAAAACTCCAAAATTTGTCTAGAAATACTTGAAAATAATAAGATCCACATTCATTCAACTGAGAAATCTACCTGCAAGATGGAACTATTTAAAAAATTTATTTAATATAAACAACGCAGCTGAACAAAACATTAATTAGATTAGGCAAAAAGCTTACTAATATTAAAAAAACACCAATGAGAGCTGACATATACTCTTTAACTAGTAATAAACATAAACAAGAAACTTCATAATGTTAAGAGGAAAAAACCCTTCAACATTAGAAGTGTCATAGAGTTTGTTAATTTTCAGTGAACTACCTTAGAGGATATCAACATAAAGCTGGAGAGGGGTTAAAGACCTGCCACAAAGGCATTGTCGATATATCAAAAGTCTAGGTGATAAAGATCACGTTAAGGATAGCAAAGAAAAATAGCAGAAACTGTATTGGCTGCTGCCTACATACATACTTGGTAATTAGGAATCAGTTGCTGGGGCTTCAGATAAATATAACTGTCCCTTGACTGAGAGAACACCATATAAAATAACTGTTCAGAGAAGGGCACAAACAACTTCTAGACATACCAATAGCTACAGTGAAGAGTAAAGGGGAATGGAAGCAAAACCCTCCATAGCTATATCTTTCTGTTTCCTTCTATTTCTCTATGGCCTTTCATCAAAAACAAAAAGAAAATAAAAACCGCATTTCCTTTTCAGAGATATTCCATGAGTCAATCTGTCCAATCTGTTCAGTTTAAGCCAGAATTATAAACTCCATTGCTCCATGTACACTGTACCTTGTCTAAGTTATATGTCTTTGCTATTAGTGTCTGTCATGCCCAGCCATATTTATTCAAAAACTTTCCTTCTGTACCATCTTTTAAATATAATCTGAATAATTTAAGAAAAGAGGTATCCAATATGCAATTTTCTTATCATTGGCTGTATTTACTTTAATCAGGTTCAGTTATACTGTTAAATGTCAGTAAGAAAAACTGACATTGTTATAGTATATTTGAGTTTTTAATGAAATTTTTATTCACTATCACATGAACTTCATAATTATATTCTGATTTAAGTACTAAAGGTATTATTAGCATCCTCATTTTTTAGATAAGAAAACTAAGACTGAAATGACATTTAATTTATTTGTTCAAGATCACACAGCATTAGAGGTGAGATTTAAACAATGGTCTTCCTTACTCCAAGTCCATCATGATATCCACTACAAGCTGCTTCATAAATAGGGAGGACAAATCTCAGTACCTGCTCCCTTAAAACAATGGAGACAGGGGCAGCTAGGTGGCACAGTGTATAGAGAAATGGCCCTGGAGTCAGGAGTACCTGGGTTCAAATCCAGCCTCAGACACTTGACACTTACTAGCTATGTGACCCTGGGCAAGTCACTTAACCCCAATTGCCTCACTTAAAAAAAAATGTTGTTAAAGTTGCAGCTAGGTGGCGCAGTGGATAGCCCTGGAGTAGAGAGTACCTGGGTTCAAATCCAGCCTCAGACACTTGACGCTTACTAGCTGTGTGACCCTGGGCAAGTCATTTGACCCCGATTGCCTCACTAAAAAAAAAAAAGAAAGAAAAGAAAAGAAAAAAAGAAAACAATGGAGACAAGAGAAATCAGGCAACATTGAGGAATAGAATTTTAAAGGTTAAAGGGATCTCAGAAGCTATCTAATCTATTCCCCTCACTTTATAATTTTGAGATGGTGTCTTGTTTAAGGTCATAGCAGTACCAAGTAAGAGAAACAGAATTGAAACCAAATATTTTGATTCCAGAACTAGGTATCTTTCCCTAGTTGGAAATGCTAACAAGATATATGTGTTTGTGTGCATGTGTGTATTATGAATGTGTATGTTTATAAGTATATGCACATATAAATATACAGAAAAATGATATGTTAATATGTATATAATATAATTTAAATAGCAAATGGAATGTTAGATAGTTTGTTGGTGAAAGAGATGGTGGTGTTAAGTTATCTAGATTTCATAATAGATCAGTTCTAAATTAACCAATTAACTAGAGCAAAGGTATTTTTTTCTTCCTCTTTTTATTGCACATAAAGTGAGACAATTTTTCGTTATTTTTTGCCTTTTACCTTTATAGCAGGAAAGATCTTAAATGTCATCTCCTCAAAGCCTATCACAATGCAGATGAAGAAACTGAGGTCTTGAGACACTAAATGATGTACTAAAGAAAGCTAGGTGGCAATGCGTATTGGGGCTGGAACCAGAAAGACAACTTCAAATTCAATCTCAGAAATTTACAACAACCCCTTGATATAAAGAGTAAAAGAATTAATTTGCTTATTTGCCTACATAGGAAAGCAAGTCTCTTAAAGTCTAGATAATTTGCTCCAGATTATATAGCTTACACATTTGTAAGGCATGATTTGACTTTAGTTTGTCCTGATTATAAGATCATCATTTTTTCCACTTTGAGATGGTACCTATAAGATAGAGGTCTTAATGGTCAATGACATCAACATTTAAAAAGAGTACTAATCTTTGAGATAATTTGATTTTTAATTTAATTTTATTTATTTTTTTCAATTTAGAAAACTATGTCATTCAGAACTTCAAAGGGAAATACAAAATGATTGAAGCAAATAATTAGATTTAGATTGTCATATTCATTCCTTCCAATTCAACCATTCAATTTGTTTTGTGGTGCAACAGAGTAGGCATTCCTTGAGACCTTAATGCAAATTTTCTGTATAAAAGGGGATTAGCCTAGACTATCTATAAACCCCTGGGGAAAGAAAGATAAACATTCAAAACATTCTTGGATAAGTGGGATTTCCATAGAATCATAGACTTTAAGAATTTGTAGGGAGCTCTGTGATCAGATAATCCAACCCACACCCTGGAAAAGAACATTGGGCTACAAACTAGGTGAGAAGTAGTCAATGCAATTTTTCTTGAATATCTCCAGGAAGAGTGAATCCATCACATATTTGTAGCAGAGCAATTTAGTTTTTGTTTGTTTGGTTGGTTTTGGTTTTGGGATTTTTTTGCAGGGCAATGAGGGTTAAGTGACTTGCCCAGGGCCAAACAGCTAGTAAGTGTCAAGTATCTAAGGAGAATTTGAATTTAGGTCCTCCTGAATCCAGGGCCTGTGCTTTATCCACTGCACCACCTAGCTGCCCCCAGATAGATGTGGGGTTTTTTCCTTGCATTGTATTTAAACTTGCTTCTTTGGAGCAGAAAGGGACCTTAAAAACAATGTGAAAGAACTGTTTTATTCCATAGATGAGAAAACTAAGGCTTTTAAAATTTAAGGGATTTGTCTATGGTCAAATTGCCAGGGCTTGACCACAAGTCTTCCTCTAGTCTTTCCACTACATTATATTTTATCTCCTATTCTAAATGGTGCAGATTGTACTACAAGACTACTCTGAATTCACAAGATTACTCAACAACATTATGAATGGCTTGTCACTTTCTGATATGACATATCATTTGGAGAATTATCAAAACTGTTAATGAATCATTGCCATGTTGGATTTAATTAATCCCTATAAAGAAATAAATGCCAATATTAGGGTCTAACAAGATCCTGAGTGTGATTTTTATTTGAATTCAAAAGAGTATCTTGTTAAAAGCAGTAAAAACATTACACTCCTCTATTTATATGATTTTTGCAGCAATTAAGTGGGCTTTTAGTAATGTGTTCATAAAACATTACATCTGCACTCCAAACTATTCTATGGATGTACTTATCTGATAAAGCAAATAAAATGTTATGACATTGTTATATTTCATTTGTATTTAATGTTTAAATTATAGGTACAAATAATTTGAGAAGAAAAAAATTACATATTAATTTCTCCTAATAATGTCAATCTGAATTACTTATCGTTAATAGCAAATAATAGAATAAAAAAATGTGATAAAATTTGTGTGAAATTTTATCAATATTGGACCAAATATTCTAGATCAATTTAAATGTTCCTCCAAGAGATTGTGCATGTTTTTGATATTAGAATTAACTGCTATTATGTAATCAAGCCACGGCATAAATTAATGGGGAAAGAAAAACATTTGTTAAGGGCCTATTTTGTACCAGGCACTGTTCTAAGTTCTTGAAAATATGATATCATTTAATCCTCAAAACAATTTAGGGATATAGGTACTAATTTCATGCCCATTTTAGAGTAGAGCAAATTGGGGCAGAAAGAGATTAAGTAACTAGCCAGGGTCACATGGCTGGTAAATGTCTAAGGCTGGATTTGAACTCAGGTCTTCCTAACTCCATGTCCAGTGCTTTATGCAGTGTACCATCTAGTTGCCTCTAAATTAATGGTAAGGACTAATATTAACTTGGAAGACAGAATAATGATGAAAAAGAGAAGTCCACATAGAATTGTGAAAGTTTCAAGCTGATCTATTTTATCAAATATTTAGTAAACATATCATAAAAATCCACCAATTTCCATGTAAGGTACTAGGTTTGGGGGATATGGGAAAAAAATAATTTCTGGCCTCAAAGACCTTAAAAGAGGAATACATGTATTTTTTTAAGTAAACATAAATTATATACATAGAAAAAAAATGTTTCATTGGAGGAGAGGGAACTGGTTTTACAAATAACCTTTCAGTCCCCCATCTGTTATATAGAATTTTTGCATTCCTATATTGCTATTGACAAAGTTTTGGGACCTTGGACAAGTCACTTAACTTCCTAAAGTTCTCATTTTTTCAATTGTAAAACAAAGATATTGAGTTTGATATCCTACGAGACCCATTCCAATTCTAGATCTCCAATCCTATGAAAGTAATGAAAAGTATGATTCATTTAAGATACTATTCATTCCTATGGAGGATTTTGGTATGGAAAAATATATATACATGCATGCATGTATGCATGTATAATAAAACAATTTTAAGATTCAGCTTTTAAGAATTCAAAATATTTCTCCTTTTGTAGATAGATTGATGATTTAAAAAACAAAGGAAATGTCTCATATATTAAAAATGCCTAAAATTAATGAGGAAATACACATTTTATAGATGAACTTCTTGAATTGGATTAATTTTAATTTTCCTTCACATATACAATATGCTAGATACAACTATCATGGAGCTGGGATGTTTCACATACTGGAACATTTTGTCATATCTCCATTTTGCTGTTTTATATGAAGTGCCTTATAGACTTGATTTTAATTTATAACAGGCAGCCATAATGATTATGAAAAAAAATAAAGCTATGTCAAGGGGAGGGGAGGAATTACACTTAATTGAATTACATGGCATGCTTTACAAACTATGTATCCTATACAATATATAAGATTTTAAAATGTTTTTTACAACCCTAAACGTTGTTTAAGAATGAATTAAGTATGCCATATTCTACCACTTGGGAGAGGGTGTAGAGAGACATGAAATTCAAACAAAATACATTGAAAACAAAAAGTCTGTGTGGAAACAAGATTTTAGTATATTGTTGGCATAGCAGACTAATACAAACATTTGAGAATAAACATATGATGTCATACAGGGTGGATCAAAAGTCTTGAAGGTATTTCAATAATAATTCCTTTTTGTTGTTTTTAATTTACAATATCATAACATCATATACAGTATAAATAAATTTTGATTATGTGCAAAAATAAAATATCATAAATGGCAAAAGATAAATAATAATTTTCAAAAGTTATTAAAATATCAAAACTTTTGGTCCACCTTTTACCACAGATAATACAAAAAAGATTGTGTCTTTTGACTCACTGATGCCATTTCTACAACTCTATACTATAAAACAACCAAACTATTTATAGTTTCTCTATTTGTAAAACAAAAGGTAACAATCTTTATTTCTAACCATAAAAAGATGTCTGCATAAATTTACTTACATTAATGTAGTAGAATATTAATCATAAAATTATTAAAAGGAAGCATACAAGAAATGTGGAAAGACAACTCTGAAATGATACAGAGTGAAATTACCAGGTTTAGAATTGTATATTCACACGCAACTTTATATAAAATTAAGAAGGAAGGAAAAAAAGGAAGAAAGGAAAGAAGGAATCAAATAGAACCCAGAGACACAAAACTTCAGAAATGTTTATGACTCCAACCAAAATCATTTTCTTGGCTTATTGTTGTATATTGATTTACCTTTCTCTTACTCAAGCCTTAGATTTTTAAAAATTATTTTTTGGTTTTATTCTATGTTGTATGAAAGGAGAGAAAGTAATATTATTACCCTTGTTATGCATGTATGTTGAATTGACTATTTTTGTAAATGGAAATTGAAGTAATATCTATATCTATATCTATTTTGATTTTATTTTAGTGAGGCCCCTATAAATATATCTGTGTATATATCTGTATATCTGTATGTATGTATGTATATATGTGTGTGTGTGTATATATATATATATATACATATATATATATATACATATATATATATATGTGTGTGTGTGTGTGTGTGTGTGTGTGTGTGTGTGTGTGTGTGTATTAAAGAAAAAAGGGCTTGGGGAAGCTAGATGGCACAGTGGATAAAGCAACAGCCCTGAATTCAGGGGGACCTGAGTTCAAATCCGGCCTCAGACACTTGACACTTACTAGCTGTGTGACTCAGAGCAAGTCACTTAATCCCCATTTGCCCCACAAAAACAAAAAGGGATTAAATTCCTTAGATTATGTCTTAATTAAATTTCCTATACCATTTTTCAAGATGCAAAAGTTGTTATTTTCCTCTTATCACAGAAGTGCAAGCTTTTAAATAGTAAAAGAATCTGATAATAAAAGACCCTTACGGCTCAAAAAACCAAACACAACGCACACTAATATGTTGCTCAGTTAATTGGGTCTTTGGTTTCCTTCATAATTTTGGAGATTGCCTATGCTAAATGTAGAATTGTGTGGGTCTTTACAGAATTGCAGTGTCTTTGAAGTGGAAGGAGGATAAGAACTCTAATGCAACTCATACTTGGACATGAATCCCCTCTACTGTATACTTACCCAGTTGTACCACAGACTTTGCATATAAGCTCTAGGGAAAGAAAATAGGATATTTCTTTAGGCAAAGCATTCAACAATTAGACAAGTATAAATTTTAATTTTTTCCCCCTTGTATCAAAGCTCTCTTGCAACAGTTCTGTCCTGTGGGGTCAAGCAAAATAAATCTATTCTCTCTTCTATGTGACAGTTCTTCAAATACTTGAAGCTATCATATCTCTTTCACCCAAATTTCAAGTCTTTTATACTCCAGCCTAATCAATACACTTCCAATTTCTGGCATGGTCTTGAGCACCACTATCTATTTTAGACACTTAAATGTGATGTCCAGCAATAAGTATATTGTGATTCAATCAAAAGCATGTGATGAGCATGCATTTTATGCAAATCATTGAAGATAATCTAAAAAAGGGAAAAAATGGCATAAGAACAGTTCCTACCTTGGAAAAGATCTCAAGTAATTGGTGCATTTTGGGTGTGATCTGGGGTAAAGTAAAATGTGATTGCATTAATTTACCTATGACATACACAAAAATTCAAAATGTATAAGAACAATCAAGCAATTTATTTCCTTTATATAGACATTGAGAAACATTTTACTTTTAATTTGGTCAGTTATGTTAGCACCATAAATGCTATTGCATTATAGATCTTTGTTTTAGCAAGGCATTTTTAAGTCTTTAGATGTTACATTATAATGTTGAATGGACATATAGAAGTATCCAAAGATTATTAATGTTAATCTTTGTTCAGAAAAAAAAGTGTGGCATTATTAAATGCACTGCATCAATTCCTGTTCATCTGAACAGTTTATAATTGTGTAAATATTGAGCCATTTTATTTAGATTGCCAGCTTTACTGGCATATATTTGGGGAAAATAACTCCTATTAATTGCTCTAATTTTATTTTCAATGGTAGTATATTCATCCTTTTCATTTTTGATATAGTAATTTAGTTTTTCATCCTTTTATTTTTTTTCCAGGGCATACAGCTAGTAAGTGTTAAGTGTCTGAGGACAGATTTGAACTCAGGTCCTCCTGAATTCAGGGCCAATGCTTAATCCACTGCACTACCTAGCTGCCTCCTTTTTTATCTATTCTTTCATGAACCCTTATTAAATGTAAAGTTTATTGCATTATTATCTGCAAGGTGGGCACTTCATATTTCTGCCTCTCTGAATTTGTTTTTGAGGGTATTATTTCCTAATACGTGATGAATTGTTATGATGGTGCCATATACAAGTGAGCAAAAGACATATTGCTTTCTGTTCCCATTCAGTTTTTTTCCAAAGGTCTATCATATCTAACTTTTCTAAGATTCTATTCATCTCCCTGACTTCTTTCTTATTTTATGATTAGATTTGACTACTTCTGAGAGGGGAAAGTTGAGTTCTACCATTAGTATAGATTTACTGTCTTCATGTGACTCATATAAGTTTTCCTTTAAAAATTTGAATACTGTGCCATTAGGTGCAGTTATACTTAATATTAATATTACTTTATTATCTATGGTTTCTTTTTGCCAAGATGTCCTGCTTGCCACCTTTAATCAGGTCTATTTTGCTTTTGCCTTGTCTGAAATCATTATTGCTACCCCTGCAATTTTTACTTCACCTGAATCATAATAGATTCTACTCTGGCCCCTCATTTTAACTCCATGGTTTCTCTATGTTTCAAGTGTGTTTCTTTTACATGGCATATTGTTGAACCTTGTTTCTAATCCACTCTATCTGTTTTCTTTTTAAATTGATGAGTATATCCCTTTTGTATTCACAATTATGATTACCAATTGTGCATTTCCTTTCATCCTATATTCTTCTGTGTATCTTTCTCTTTTTAACCTGTTTCTCTTGTAAAGTTTGTTTTGCTTCTGAAAACTGCCTTATTTTGTCTGTCATCTCATAATCCCCCTTTATATAAATTTATCCCATCTCCTATTACTTCCATATTAAGAAAAATGTTATTACTAATTAAGTATGAATACCTATTTTCCCTCTTTGAACCAATTGCCCACTTCACCCCAACATTTACCTATCTATTGTAAAAGCTGTTCCTTGTATGTTCCTTTTATGTGAGATGGGATCCTTCTACCTTTCCTAATAATGATAACCTTCTTTTACATTACATGTTTCTTCTTTCTATGGAGAAAGGTAAACAGTTTAACATGAGTCCTTTATGATTTCTCTTTCTTGTTAGTTTTTATGCTTCTCTTGAATTTTGCATTTCAAAGTCAAGTTTTATATTCAGCTCTGGTATTTTCATCAAGAATACTTGAAAGTCTTCTATTTAATTAAATATCCTTTGTTGTTGTTGTTGTTTATTTGAAGTATTATATAAACTTTTCCTGGGTAGGCTATTCATGGTTGTAATTCTAGGTCTGTGGCTTTCTGGAATGTCATATTCCATGTCCCTTGCTCCTTTAATATGTTAGCAGCTAAATCTTGTATGTCCCTGACTATGGCTCTACAGCATTTGAATGGGCAGCTAGGAGGCACAGTGGATAGAGCTCTGGCCCTGGAGTCAAGAGGACCTAAGTTCAATTCTTATGTCAGACATTTACTAGCTGTTTAACCCTGGGTAAGTCACTGAAGGCCATCTCCAGTTGTCTTGATGTAGATTTTGCCCCTGGACCCAGATGGCTTTGGAGGAGAGAATGAGGTTGGTGACCTTGCACAGCCCTCCCTTACTTAAATCCAATTCAGGACAAGTCATGACATTACCCTGATGTCATGGTCCTTTTCAGTAATGAAAGACCAAATACAAGTGTATTTGAATAATTTATTTTTGGTCGATTGAAGTATTTTCTGTTGATCTGAAAACTATGGAATTTGGCTATAATATTCCTAAGAGTTTTCAATTTAGCCATTCTTCTAGCCAGTAATCAGTAGATTCTTTCAATTTCTATTTTACCCTATAATTCTAATATACTGGAGCAGTTTCCCTTGATATTCTCTTGAAATATGATATTTAGGCTCTTTCTGTCTCTCACTCTCTTTCTCTCTCCAAAATATGTGTGTATACATATACATATACATATAAACATATATATGCATGTATATATACACATGAATATATGTGGATTTGTATGCATATGTATATAGATATATGTATATACATATATACATATGTGTGGAGGAAGTAGAAAATAGCATTTCTGTATAGAAAGAGTAGTAGCTAAATTTAAACATATATTTAAACTATATATATGTATATATATACACAATACATATGCATACATACATGTATACACACAGAGACAGAGACAGAGAGCTAGAGACAAACAAGAGAGAGACAGAAAGACAATATGCAGATAAGGATTTATATGCTATCTACAAACATTTGAATGTAAACTCTTTAAGGGGATACACCATGTTTTAACTTTTCTTTGTTTCCTCAGAGCTTATCACTGTGTCTGGCACACAGTAACTGTTTAATAAAGGTTTGTTGATTGGCCATATTAAAGGGAAGATTTGAACATAGGTGTTAATACTCCAGATTTGATTTTCATTTCATTTTACCATAGTATATTGATGGTTTGCTCCTTGATCTACACTGAATGAGGTGAAATTAATAGAAACTTCTTCCTTTGCTCATATGTTTAACATTTTTACTAATTACAATACTGAAGGTAGAGATGATATGCTTTTGGAATTTCTGTATGAAAGACAGCTTGGTAGGATAATTAGCTTTGTGGATAACAAAATCTGGATCCAATTAAAACATTCTAATAGTCTAAAACAATGAACTGAATCAAATAAGATTAATTCTAATAGAGATAAATATAAACTTCAATAATTAGGTTCAAAAATTAACTTCAAAATAGTGGCTAGGATATAAAAATTTGATAACAATTTCTCTTAAAAATGGCTATTCTAGTAAAATGCAATGCTATTGATTATAAATCAAAAGTGAGCAGTATGGAAATGCACCTACACCACAATATAAACCAACTAATACTATCCTAGGTGACATTAAAGAGGTAATCAAAATAGAATGAGGAAAGTAATTATCACATACTTGTACTTTGTCTTGGTCAAGCCAAATCCCAATAGTGCATTCAGTTCTGGACACCACATTTGCATTTTTGTTTGTTTTATATTGTCTTGTTTTCTTTCTTTTACTAGTAACTAGCACAGACCTTTTAATAAATATTAGTGAATACATTGAAAGAATATATTGGGTTTGAAAGGGAAAAAAAACACCTTTAAGCATAGCCACGCTTGAGGGATTTTGTTTAGTTTTCTTTTTAAAGATAGTAAGAAAACTAGGCAATATACTATAAAGAGATTGATTAAATCAACTAGGGATGCTTATTTAGCTTGGATATGAGAAAAGACTTTGATATATTGTCAAGCATTTTAAGGATCGCCATATGTAAGCAAGGTTTGATTTTTTTTTTTCTGGACTATAGAAATGGGCAGAAATGGAGCCATCAGTGGAAGTTCCAGAGATGCTTACTTAGGTTCAATGTTGTGGAGTTTAAAATTATATGTGGTCATCCTATTTCTGTTCCAAGTTTTAAGGAAACTTAGCTTGAGTTCCTAATATAGAGCTACTTATAAGTTAGAGGCTTTATCACCAGTTTTGGGCATTAAGCATTTATTAAAGCATATTAAATATTAGTAAAGAGAGGACACATGGCTCAGAAAGTTCAGAATGGTCTATATAAGAGACATGAGAGCTAGAGCTCAGCATGGCTACCTCTTCCTCTAAGTCTCCTGCCAAGAGCATGTCTCCCTTCCTTCTGGGCTGCAGGAGAGGCAGCCCTTCCACATTGCTTAAAGATAGCATCATTCAAATCTATTGGTTTATTGGACTTGAGGGTGGTCCATGAGAAGAACCTGTTGAGGTCAGAGTTCAGAGGAGGGACCTCTCTGAGGGTCAAGGCTTTCAGGTAGGTGTGGTTTAAAATGAGTTACCTTTAAGTGAGTTATTCAAAAAGGTCAATCTACATTTCCTTTGAAATTCTCCTGAATCTGGGCTGGCCTATGTAATATATAACTGGAAAATAATAAAGTAAAATTAAAAAAAAAAAAGAAAGGTCAGGGAAGGCTCTCGGGGTTAATCCCTCTTGCAGGGCCTCTGGGAGTCCCAAAATCCATTATTGTTTCATAATGTAAAGGGGAGAAATTCCTCACTACTAATATCTGAAAGTTGAAAGGGCTGCTCAGGCTGCCTCTCTTTTGAAAACTAAAGTTTTCTTCCCTGTACCTCTTCAAGCAGAGGCTGAATCAATACTCACAATATTAGGGAATGGAACCTTATTCATATGCACTTTGGAACCAATGTCCTTTAGGTCCCTTATCGATAAGAGACCCAGCAATTGCACTTAGGTATTTAACACATAAGTATAATCTTGCATCTACCACATTTATGCATTTTATTTATATGTTTACAAAGCCATAATATTGTCAGTGTCTTCAAATGTTTAAGGGAACACATGCAAGTTAGAATGAAACTTCTTTTATAAAAGTAACTCTTCAACATAGAAAGTTCATCCACAGCATTGGCAACAGGCTGTCAGTGCCAAGTAGGGCAAATCTATTCAAGAGTTCTCCTCCCTCCCTCCACCCCTACACATGCATACACTCCAGAGCCATCCCACTGGGTTAAATCATGCACAGCAAAACCGAACAAATAATTCACTCCAAGGCTGCAAATCAATGCTGCAGAATACCTGAGAGATAGCAGCCCCTCATCAGCAAGCCCAACCAGGCATTAAGAAATTAATGCTAAATAACCAAGAGGATAGCAACCTGCTGCGGGTGTTTGGTTCCACGCTTCATGCAGCTGAACTCACACAGTGCCTGTACAGTTTAGAAATGTGAGCCAGATGATCGACTCTTACTTAGTCCTGGTTGTGTCTTTGAGCCAGTAATTAGTTGTTGAAACGAGTTACTCACAACACACTTAAAATTTAATATCTGCAAGGATGTCAAGAGAAGGCTAACTGTTGTCCCGCCTCTGTGATTGGTGCCTTAGGTTTTGTTGTATAGAGAGAGAAAAAGAAAGGTGGAGTACTTTGTCATCCTTAAAGAGCTCTTTGGGAAACAGAAACTTCTGAGACTCGAACAAAGGCGACAATTTCCCTAGAAAATACTTAGGGGGAAAAAATCTGAGACTAGACTGCTTGAAAAGGGTTAAATTAGTCACTGCATCTAAACAAGTTCAAAAGACTTAATATATTCCCCCTCCCCTCCCCATCCCTTCTTTTGTTCTGATTGAGCTGAGAGTCCCAGGCAGGGAGTGCATGGGCTTTGTCAAGCCCAAAAGCATCAGTGACTTCTTTATTGTTCATTCAGAGGGCAGATGCATGTGAATTTCTTCTGAGAAAAGTTACCCTCCACAGAATGGAGAAGTATTCTTAATGAGATGGTTCAAAATGTGAGCACCTGAAGGAAGATGCATCAAAGCCCCTGATATTTGTAAATGATGTGTTACTATTTACTGCTGCATACTAAACTCAATCATTAAACATATGCCCTGCAACTTTATCTGTTATGATTAAATCATAAGCCAAATACTTTTCAATCTTCACTACATGATTTTTTTCCTCAAAGATTTAAAAAAATAATAATAGAATGACAAGAAATATATTGTTTTTTGTTGTTGTTGCCATTTTACCAAAGAAATCATAGCATAGTATAAGCGTAAAAAATCAGTCTTCCTCAATGATTAGATTTAGTCAGTATATTCCCCAGATCAGACAGACTACAGTGCTTCAGATATTGTAAAGCCATCTTGTCATCCTCTCTTCCAAAGTATTTATAACCCCTGAACCCTCTGTTTTCTGTTTTAGGAATAGTAATAAAATTAAACTGTGTCAACTGCCTTCCCTATAAATCAACATATCAAAACCAGTAAATTCTAAGATAATTTCTTTCTTTTCTACTACTTGAATATTGTTGTCTCTTCCATTAGAAAATAACCTCTTTGAGGGTAGGTACTGCCTCTCATTTATATTTATATACTCTCTATTAAGCACAGTACCTGGTACTTGGTAAGTATTGAATAAATGTTTATTTTTCTTCATTCCCTCCTCCCTCCCTCCCTTCCTTCCTCTCTCCCTCCCTCTCTCCTTTCCTCCCTCCCTTCCTCCCTTCCTTCTTTCCTTCCTTCTTTCCTTCCTTCCTTCCTTCCTTCCTTCCTTCCTTCCTTCCTTCCTTCCTTCCTTCCTTCCTTCCTTCCTTCCTTCCTTCCTTCCTTCCTTCCTTCCTTCCTTCCTTCCCCAGCCCTGTTCACTTAGTGTCTGTGATATCTTTAGCAAGTTCCTTAAGCTCTTAGAGCCTCACTTTGCTCATCTGTAAAATGAGGGGTATAAGGAGCTAATTTTAATGACTCTTGAAGCCCCTTCCATCTCTTAATCTTTGTAGAGTCCTATGAGTGATATTTCATTCTTTCTAAAAGAATGAGTGGGATCAAGAATGGTGCTCCAGGGGACAGTAAGAGTGCTTCAGAGAGTAGCTATGCAGTTATATGAACTTGAGATGTGGTCTGTCTTGTCAATGTTTTACATCATCTTAATGGACTCTTTGGATGACTGTGGAGTTTATATAATTACTCTGCCTGGCAAATGGTCATTTCAGTAGACTGAAAATAAATCATTTCCAAACTGGTTGGATTCATTGTTATAGAGTTGTAACAATGACCTGATAAGATAATTGATGCAGTTAATATATTTTCTAAGGGGAAAAAAAAACTGAGTCATGAATGCTTTCATATCATTCCTTCTTAAGTGACTACTTCAACATTTTAGAAGGGTCTAAAATGGCCAAGAAATTGTCAATGTAGGAAATGCAATGTAGAAAAAAATTACAGTATAGAAATTTTTCTCCCTTTAATTGCATATGTATTATTATGTTTGTACCTGAGAAGCAGAATGATGTAGTGCATATGGAGCTAAACTTGTAAGTTTTGACTTTTGACATTTACTTGATGTATGACCTTGGGCACACTTACAATTTATTGTGACTTCAATAACTTTCTAAAATGTATCTATTAATTTATAAGCAGAAATTTTGTGATCTACTTTGAATTTTGAAGGGAGTTCACACATCAATTAAATAATTAATGTTAGGATACTTAATTTAAATAAAAGAAAAGTGAAGTAAGTAGACCTAGAGCTCACTCCTGACTTATGACACTTACTAATTCTGTGATCTTGATTTCCACTTAACCTCTGAATATCAGTTTCCTCATCAATAAAAACTAACTAAAGTACTTAAAGGATGTGAGAGCTATTTATTTTGCATAATCTGTCCACAGATACAGATTAGAACTTGTCTATGCCTTAGTGAATGTTGTTAATTAGTTGATATTTTCAAATAAAGTTATTAGCTCATGGCCACCCTTGTAGTGAAAAGCCCACCTTGCCCACCAGATTGGTCTTTTTCTAGGCTCATGCTTGAAAACCTCTCTCTAGTAGGAAAGGATCTGGTAGGTTACATTCACCATAATATAGCTTTTGAGAACACATTATAAAGTATCAAAGGAGTATGTTGGTGGCATTCATAAACATATATAAATACCTACATATATACATATACACACATGTGTGTATATTTATACATATATATATACACACATATGTATATACCTAGTTAGCAATCTAATATAGATTTCTCTCTCTTTCCTCCCTCACTCACTCGGTTTGTGTGTATAGTTAGTGTACAAGGCAGTATTAACTTTAAATTTAAAATTTCTCTTGAATTATGTTTATTTGTGAATTTCTTATCTTAGTGCAGTTTTTTTAGACTGCTAAACTTAGTGTCTGGAAGACTTAAATTCAAATTTCACCTCAGACACTTGCTGGCCATGTAATACTAGTCAAACCCCTTATCTTATTTTGGACTGAGTTTCTTCTTTAGTAAAATGGGAATAATAATAACATCCAGCTTACAGAGTTGTGGGGATCAAAGGAGAAAATGTTTCTAAAGTACTTTGCAAGAATTCAAATGCAAAATTAATATGAGGTGCTCCTACTCCTGCTACTACTACCATGACCACTACTTGAATATAAGCTCCTTGGTCTTAGAGTCCCACTACTAGAATCATTCAATTTCCCACAAAATCTTGCATGGAACAAAATGGGAAAGAGGCTAATAGAAGAAAATTCTGAAGCAGCTCCTAAAAAATTGCTCTGTAGCTAAGGTAAAATGGGGGATTCTCTCAAATCATACCTAAGGAGGTTGGCACTGGTATCCACTAGTCCTATGGAACTGATTGGAATCCTTAAAGATTGGATGACTTGTCTATGATCTTTCATCTGATATATGTCAAGGGCAGAATTTGAACTCATGTCTTCCTAACTCCCAAAGTTTTCCCCTGGCCCCTAGGCTGCACTGCCTCTCCAAAACTATTGCTACATCAAATTCAATAGAAACTTTTCCAGACTTGATTAAAGGAAGGAATTTAGTTTTGATTTTACTGAACCTGCTTGCTCATTTCCCCCCACATATCCATTTAAGGGCACAGTGTTCAATTCATCTCTTTTGCTTATTTTCTATTGGTATTGTAATGGAATTGCTAACATATGCTCATCAAGGCCATCAGATTCCCTAGGAAAGATTAGAAAATTTTAGTAGCAATGAGTCCAAAATTATGCTCTCACTTTTATTTACCTTAGTGGTAGAGAGGGGTCTTGCTAGTATCCTGATTAGTCCTTGATTGAATTCCCAAATGTTTTAGGTAATATAGTATTCCATTACATATAGCAAACACTATCCATCTTAAGTAATTTCCTAGTATATTCCCAATCAGTTTGCACAGGGAAGCCTGGATATAAATGTGATACAGAAATGATAAGCAAGACTGACAAGTTTCAAACCTCCTGACCAGGTTGGCTGGGATTTCACTGAGACAGCATAGTAGGAATTCTTCTCAAACTATGAAGGTAGAGCTTAACTATTGGTAAAGTGATAAAAAATAAAACTTCAGTTAAAAAAAGGCTGTCAACTTTTCCTTTGTTCAGCATATGAAACAACAAAAACCCCTAAATCCCCTTGTTTTTTTCTCATACCATCTTCAAAAGTGTGTCCTATATTAATCACATGTGTGACATTAAATGTAACAGTCCAAGAAGGAAGGTTGGTCATGTGGAAAGGAGGGGTAACCAATGGAAAAACCATATGATCCCATGGTGTCATTACATTATAAAGGGAGACAAAGGAAGGTCTCTCATCAAAACAAGCTGCCTAGCTATAAAAGATCTGTGGGAGGACATGGGCAATATTCATATAGTTAGAATGTTTGGATTTGTTGCTATCTGCATAGTTGGAAAAAGTAGTCATAGACGACAAACAGTATCAGTTTATCAATCTCTAATTATAAGAGATTGACAGAGTAGCTCCCTAGCCTCTCATGGTCCAAAAAGAGACCGTGTGGCTACTTTTTCTGGTTTCTATCCCTTTTCAACAAGAGGTAGGTCATGGGGCAGCTAGGTGACGCAGTGGATAGAACACCGGCCCTGGATTCAGGAGGACCTGAGTTCAAATCCGGCCTCAGACCCTTGACACTTACTAGCTGTGTGACCCTGGGCAAGTCACTTAACCCCAATTGCCTCACCAAAAAAAAAAAAAGAGGTAGGTCATTATGCATCAATCAATTCGAATTGGTTCAAGTATTTTAAAGTGTGTTACATCAGGTCAAAAGGGCTAAGCATCCCCTTGATTCAGGACAATATCCCTCTATATGGTAATCAATCCAAATAATTTGGACCCCACCCAGACTGAGCCAGCATATTTGCTTCTATCTGGGTATGGTCTTGAGGAGGACAACCCATCTGCTGACAACAGGTAACACAAAGGAACATCTAAAGCTTCCCATTATATTAGTCGTGAATAATTATTTTCTCATACATATGGATGAAATCTAGTGGAGCTTGTGTTGGTTACAAGATAAGTAATATATAAAACTAGCCTTCTGGAATTTGTAGTCTAGTAAAAAAAACACATATTTTTGTATCATAACTATATAATGAAGTGAATATAATAGGCAGGATAGAAAGTATGTCTTTAGTAATCAGGAACTTCATAGATAGACTGTCATTTGTACTGCACATTTGAAGGATGGGTAGGATTTTGTTGGGCAGTCATTGGAGAAATGTTTTTTATAGGCGAGAAAATTATATTCAAATATGTGGAGGTAAGGAAGTATAGAGCAATTTCTGGCAATTTATAGATTTTATGTTAAAAGGGAAGTAAGAGGTCATCTAGTCCAACTCCATCATTTTAAAGATGGGAAACCAGAAACCCCAAGAAGTTAAATGACTTGCTCAAATTCACAAAAGACTGAGGTAGAGCAGTCATCAAACAGAACCTCTGACCTCCAACATAGTACTTGTCCCACTCAATCACAATAGAATAGTAAAACATGTAAGACTTGGATGATATGTTAGACTCAAATTGTAAAGAGACATTCAGTAGTGAATGTCATGGGTAAAGGGTTTTTCAGCTAGTCATGCTAAGATCAAGGTTATGATTTAGGAAGATTAATATGGTAGATACTGTGGAGAAGAAAGAACCTGGTCAATGAAAAATACATAGGAGACCTGGTAATCAAGGACAGAAATGGACAAGGTTGGCAGTAATATGAATGGAAAGGCAATAATAGATAAGGAAGAACAATTTCAGAGATAAAAATGAAAGAAGATGTTGACAAATTAGTTTAAGAGGGGCAGTGATGGTTTTATACAAGGGAGAAAATGTCTTACCAAAGATGAGTGAGAGTTAAAGCCTGAAGGGAGAAATGGTGTCATTAATAAAAATAATGAATTCAGGAGAAGAAACAGATTTTGGAGGAGAGATAATTTAGGCTTTAGATACACTAAGGTTGAAACGATAATGTACAATCTATGCGGAGATGTACTATATAAAGGGTCTGGAGCTCAGGAAAGAAGCAGGTTAGTGGTGGAAATTTATATTGGGGAGTCATACAAATAGAGGTGAGAGTTGAAACCATAGGAGTAGATGAAATTGACAAGGGAATCAGAGTGTTTATGCAAATTTATTCACAGTGTCAAGAGAGTGTTCTACCTTATCTTTGACCCAAATCAATAACTTCTTTTCATTTTTCTTCTGCTGTTTTCTGTCATATAGTAATAACTGGCATGTCCTTTTTGTATGAGTGTTCATGACAATATTATCTTCTTTGGATTATAGAATGCTACTAGATGTCAGACTGTTAAACATTATCTCTAGCAAGGTACTTTGTTCTCACGGACACTTCATAACATCTCTTGTTTTTTTTCTGTTCTTGCTGCTGGTCATATGATGATAATAGTAACTTCACTCCCCTTCCAATATAAGGGTTAAAGAGCTGATTTGGGACAGGAAAGGGAAGGGAGAATTGTCTATAATTACAAAAACAAGTTCCATATAAAAATGTATAGAACGAAAGATAATAGGGATTCAGTGCCTGAAATTGGGAAAAGGCTATATATAACATTTGAACGTATCTAAAATGTGATCATAGGCTGGAGCTGCAGAGTGCCAATTATCCTCATCAGCTTGGATAAAAGGACAACAACAAAACAGCCTTTGTGTTAATTACTGGATTGGATGCTAATGTTGCTGAAGTGATGGATAATTGCCAACCCACATGCCCTCTTTTTGTTTGGGACACTTGGCCTTGGACTCCAAAATGCAGAACCAGGACATTTAGAAATTGGTTCCAAATTAATTGGTAAAAATAACACTTTGCACTTGTAGTTTGCTTGGGGGTGGGAGGGGAATCAAGTGTCTCAAACTAGATAACATGTGAATAACAAAGGGAACTCAGGTCTGTATTAGTTGTGTAGGACATATGTCTTATTTATATTATATTATATTATATTATATTATATTATATTATATTATATTATATTATATTATATTATATTATATTATATTATATTAATCCCAGGAATATAAGCTTTCTATTAATTACTAGGGCTATTTCCCCAAATCATCAATTTGTGTGCGTCTGTAAAAACAAAGTGTTCTTTTTTGAAGTGAGTGTGTGTATATTTATAATATTGATTAAAAATATATCCTAGGGGCAGCTAGGTGGCGCAGTGGATAAGGCATCAGCCTTGGATTCAGGAGGACCTGAGTTCAAACCCAGCCTCAGACACTTATTAGCTGTGTGACCCTGGGCAAGTCACTTAACCCCCATTGCCCTGAAAAAAAAATATATATATATACATATATATATATCCTAGTTAACGTCCCTGAAAACAAATTTAGTCTTCTAGTATTTAGGATTATCTAAGGGGGCAGCTAGGTGGTGCAGTGCATAAAGCACTGGCCCTGGATTCAGGAGAAGCTGAGTTCAAATCTGACCTCAGACACTTGACACTTACTAGCTGTGTGACCCTGGGCAAGTCACTTAAGCCTCATTGCAACCCCTTACTCCTGCAAAAAAGAAATAATAAACAGGATTATTTGATTTCAGAAAGGATTATCTAGAAGATGGTATGCTTTTTGGAACTGTACGCTGAGGATTTATTATATTACTATTAAAAATAGGAGACTTGAGTCAAAGAAAGGTTGAGAGATTCTCTTATGTCATCCTTTGTTGGTCAGTGTTGTACCTGGAAAGATTAACAAAATAATTTAATCTTTAAGATTATAAGATCTAGATAGCCAAAGGATTTTTATTTTTTGGCTTTTTTTCTTTTTCTTTCTTTCTCTCTTTCTTTCTTTTTTCTTTCTTTGTCTTTATTTGGCAACTGGCCAAATACCTGGCGTAGTCAGTATTTAATAAGTGCTTACTGATTTGTTGTTGTTCTTCATTCTCAAAGAGGACTATGATATCAGGAGATGATGTCAGGACTTGCAGTTAATTAAAGTTAAGGGAGGGAAGACTGAGCAAAGTCACTGGCATCACTCTCTACTCCAGAGCCATCTGGGTCCAGTGGCAAGACATACATCAGGATGACTGGAGATGCCCCTGGAAGATTGAGGCAATCAGTATAAAGTGACTCAACCAGGTTCAGTAAGTGTTAAGAGTCTGAGGCCAAATTTGAACTCATGTCTTCCTGATTCTGGGGCCAGTGCTCTATTTCCTGTTCCACCTAGGAGTCCTTACCGAATTGACCATAAAGACAAAAAGTAAAATAGTTTACATTATCAAGGAATGTTTGAGACAACTAGAACGCAAAAATGAAGGGCCTTCCCTAATGTTCTGAAAGTGAGAAGAAGCAGTGTCACAATTCAAACTCTAGTCCTCTGATTGAATTCAGTATTCTTTATTGCATAGCTGTTCTACCTAAAAAATAGGTCATGACCCCTCCTCCATCTTTCATTCTCTCTTCCTGGCAAAGAGACAAGAAGCACATAATGTACAGAAATATTAGGATACTTAGAATTCCTAGCTGTATTGCTTTTTATAAAGAATTGCATTCCCTCTATCCTGAATGCTGCCACTGTCATGACCTTATTTGCTTGGAGTCAGAATACAGAATTTTGATGTGGCAGCCTGACAAGATCAGCGGGCAAAGAAAGAGACAGTGGTGGTCTTGGTGTAAGAGTCAAGGGATTGAGCCAGAATACTAAATGCAACACTACAGTAATAAAATTGACAGCATTATTCATTGTTTTTCCTCCATAGCCCAGATTTGATTAAAATGCACAAAATTTAGCTTGTAAAAGTAATTCAAATTGATGTGGTTTGAAAATGAGTTGAGTAGATTAAAAACTGACTGAGAGCTTGTAACCATGCTCTATGGCATTCTATCAGCTGGGCTGGGCAGTAGAGGTGGAAAGGTGTCAAACAAGGTGTCAAAGAGGTCAGTGTTAGGTCCAGCTTTATTAGCCCATCTTTATTAATGATCTCAGACAGGAAGGGCATAGCATGTTAATTAAACAAGCAGATGAGTGTGAATTGAAAGATACTGCAAGAATAATAGAGTAGAAAAGCATACTAAAATCGTGGGGGGGTTGCTATGGAATAGAATCAAAGAGATATTACAAATAGTCATATGAATTAGTCAAAATGGTGAAATTTGTACATGAAAAATGCACTTAAATAAAATAAAAAGGAAGAAGAATTATAGTATAATCATTAAATAACAACCATTTATTAAGTGCTTATTCTATGCCAGGAATTGTACTAGGCACTGGAGATATGAAGAAAAAAACAAAATAGTGCCCTTTTCTAAGGATCTTACATTCTATCATAGGAGATATATGTATATATAGCCAAATAAAAATTGGTACACAATAGAATTTTAGCTGGGCCTTGTGAGGTACAGCAGTCCCAAAATGTACAGAAAGAGATGTTTTTGCAGAGACAATGAGAAGATTGTATGTGAAAGTGCTTAAGATTGGTTTATTCAGAATTCTGAGAAGTTGCAGCTTATATACAAATGAGATAGAGTTGGATTTTAAGTTTATGGTTGGGTCCTCCAGTTTTGGAAGGAAAATATGAGGGGAGCATTGACATCCCAGCTCCTTTTTATCACAGGTATTTCATTCAAAAAGACTCCAAGAAAAATTAAAAAGTCTCTCTAGAAAAGCGTGGCTGTATGCAGGACATACCTGTTTTGTAATTCTTCCTTCTCTCTACCCCTACACAAATACAATCATATATCCCTCTCTCCTTGGAGCCCACCGACTGGTGGAAGAAGACATATATTAATGGCTCCTCTCCAGAGATCAAACAATGAATGTCTATTCTCTGCTCTTCTATTTAAAAAGAGCTTATCTCAGGCTGCTAAATTTCCAATACACTGAGTTATCCAGAATATTTTCTTTCTTCCCCCCAAGTGTCTTTTGTCTATCTTAACTTTCTTTTTTTTTTTTTTTGATAGTCAACTACCAGATAAAAGAACCTAGCCCAGTAACCATTGCTTTGCAGTTATTTCTGAATGAGGATACTGTGAGAGCTTTATTCTGAGATGAAAGCCTGTAGAGTCATCTAGCAACCTCTATGGAGGCCATCCTTAGAAAGTGGAAGTGTCTGAACAATGAGTTCCTTCTCTTCCACTGTCCTCACTTCTCCTCAGTTTTGACCTGGCAGTGTTGCTTAGTTTCATAATCTTTAACCAGCCCAAATGATAAGCAAAGAGAAATAAATGCAACAAGAAAAAGAGTAAAAAATTAACCTGAGCCATTATTTTCCTATGCTATGTTTACCCAGTTACAACACAAAACAAAGAAACAAAACAAAACAAAACAAAAAAATCCACACTTCTTTTCCTCTTATTTACTTTGGGCCAAGCACATTGTCCATACACAGTGGTTGTATAAGATATATAATGATACAATAACCCAATGGACTGTATATCATAACATCCCAGGATCATGGTCCCCCAATTTTGGAATTTTAAGGCATCTCCATGACCATGTTCTTCAATTTTTACATGCAAAAAACCAAAAACAAACAAAACAAAACAAAACAAAACCCTTACAGTATAACTAATCAATAGTCACCCATCCTTTGTCTGAAAAAAAAAATCAAATGAGGGAGGACCTACTATCTTCTGAAGTAAGCTATTCCACTTTGGGATATTTCTCTATGTAAATAAAATGTTTTTCTTAAGTAATTTAAACTTAAATTCAACTCATTTCAATGGCCATTTATTGATCCTGATGCCAAATCATCCTTCTTCCATTTTGCAACTCTTCAAATTCTTGAAGAGAATTGTCATGTATCCTCTAGATCTTTTCTTCCATAGGCTAAACATCTCTGAAAGAACCCCCATATGAGCTAGAGGCCCTTCATCATCCTCACTATCTCCCACTTAGTATGGTTTGTTCCTAAAATGTGAATGAATGGATTAAAGCCTTTATTAAGTGCTTAATGTTAGCAAAGCATTGTGATAAGTGATAAGGACACAAATAGAAAGATAGCCCATATCCTCAAGGGGCTCACTTTCTTTCCTTTTTCATGGGGCAAGGAGGGTTAAGTGACTTGCCCAGAGTCATTCAGCCAGTAAGTGTCAAGGGTCTGAGGCTAGATTTGAACTCAGGTCCTCCTGAATTCAGGGCCAGTGCTTTAACCACTGCACCACCTAGCTGCCCCCAAGGGGCTCACTTTCTAATTTGAGAGGCAATGCAAAATGATGTTCTCAGGTGTAAGTCAGATAGAAGGGTCCTATGGTCATTAGGATGCAGTGTGAAACCAGATCATAATGTCTCTTCTTCAATGTCATTTCCACTGATTATTATGTGGACTTCTGATGTTGAAGAATTTGACAACTACTAAGGACTTAGGTGTCAAGAAGTTCCTATTCTGCATTTAAAGCTGCTAAAAGTACAATATTTGTGGGAACCATTACCAGGGTTCATCTCCACAGGAATTGTTTCCCAGGATGATGTCTGAGGGTATTCTGCCAGAAGCACTGTTTTTTCCAAGGCTCTTGGGCTACTTTTATCAGGATCTAAGGGGATAGGGAAGGGGAGGTATATAAGGTGGTGGTTTGATTTGGCTGGAACATTCTGCCTCTTTCCCTAAGTACCTTGCTGTGGTAGCTAGGTTGACTTGCCTACCGTGTGTGGGATTAGTTTAGCATTTTATGGGGA
This sequence comes from Dromiciops gliroides, assembly GCF_019393635.1. NCBI lineage: Eukaryota > Metazoa > Chordata > Mammalia > Microbiotheria > Microbiotheriidae > Dromiciops > Dromiciops gliroides. The sequence continues at coordinate 148,735,163 of NC_057866.1, forward strand.
TGACTTGCCCCTTGTGCACAGGAGTTGCTACCCCAATGATATTTGTGAAGGCTGGGCTAGAAGCATGATTGGGAATGTGGGGGATGGGGTGTGAGGGAGGTACTTTTATTTCCAAGTCACCTGTGGCTAACTACCTTTCAGTGCTAGGTGGTCAGCAGTTGTTGCTAGTAGTGATGAGGAAGGTACCCCCTCTTCCACAATGATGTTTCTTCTCAAGATTGCTATAGGGGCTGGTCTCAAAATAGGCCTGGCAATTTGGGGAGCTTTGATATTTCCAAGGCTCTTGGATTCAAGGTCCTGGGTTATCACTAACAGAGTTTAAAGGGAGATGGTAGATAAGGTGATGTTGGTAGTTAGACTTTTCTGGCACATTTTGCCTCCTTTCTCTTCCTCAATGTGTTTGATGCTTCATTTAGGCTAGTTTGCCTGCCCTGTTTGAGGCAGGTACCCAGACTATTTCCATGGAAACCAGATTTCTACACAATAATCCATATGTTAATTTATAATGATTCACTCCAATTTAATTTATACCAAAGGTATCTTGAAATTAATACGTTCCTTTCCCCTTAAATCATGGGATCTTTCTAACTTCCCTATTTCTATAAAGAGCACCATCATTATTTATTTCAGTGACTCAGGTTCACAATCTGAATGTCACTCTAGAGTCTAGAAATTTTCTCTCTTTCAATACCTATATTCAATCAATTGCTAAATCTTTTCAGCTCTGCCTCAAGAGGATCAGAGTTCTATTCCTACTTCAAATATTTTATAGCTATATTACCCTGGACAATTTATGTAACTATGTGCCTCAGTTTCTTTTCTATACAGTTAGGAGAAGAGGGGTGGACTAAATGCTTCCAAAGTCCCTAGTGGATTTAATATTACGATCCCATGACCTTATATAGCTGTGATGTCCACACCTTTCTTTCCATTCACATGATCACTGCCCCAGATTAAGCCCTCATCAAGTTTCACTTAACTATTTCTATAATCTCCTAATTTGTTTCCCTGCCTCCAATATCTCTCCTCCTCAATATATCCTCCATATAACTAGAAAACTAATATCCCTAATTCAAAGGACTTCACAAAACTGTTCTGAAATAACTGTCAAGGCTTTTTGCACAGTTTCCTAAATGTATCCTATATTTAATCTAGTATGACCAACTTGTTGTACCTCAAATAGATGTCTATCTCTCTTCCCTAGGCATTTGTACAAGTAGTCTCTAGAGATCTAGAATGGATTCTATCTTTACCTCCCCTCATAAAATAGCTTCCTTCAAGGCTCAGCTCAAGTATCCTTTGTGTTGCATGGGGCTTAACTTGATTTTTCTAGTTGCTAGAGACCTTACCCCTGAAAATGACTTCTTTTTTACTTACTTCTACATTTCTGCACAAGCCTAACTATCTTTTTCCTGAGGGACAGCCTGGTGATGTTATAACCTATACAAGGTGAAGGAGACTTCTGATTAGCTTAGAGAAAAATGAGCCAACAATGCTAAGTACTGTCAGAGAGTAGAAAATTGTATAAGGGAAATTCAAGATAGGGAGTCAGCAGAACCAAACATGGACTTCTGATTATTGGATGAGTTCTCCAAGAAGCCAAAAAAAAAATGTGGGAAAGTTGGCTTCTAATAGATTCCCTTATTTCCAGCACATGCAACTTTATAGAGTGTTAATTAGGAATAGAATTGCCAAACATTGACCTCTGAAATTGTTCTCTCTCTTTGGAAGCTAAGATGTCATCTTGTCAAAAAGTTTATATACTATTGCATTTTTTGAGCGTACTCTAAGCTATAAAACTTCCTCAATTTCCATTTACCTGTTGCTTTGATAAAGTGGTACACTTGATTCATCACCGTAATTTGTGTAACTATCATTTAGCTAGAGGAAATCAAGATAGTAAGACTAAGCCAACTGTTAACCCCACCTATGAAACTGATAAGGGAAAGTTGATTTATTCTTAACTTCTTACCATAACTGCAGACTACAAATATTTTACACAATAAATAGATATAATTCTATCCTTACCTTTCTCTTGGAGATAGAGGGAAAGAGAAATCTTCCATCCATGGTGATCTTGGATTCTCCCTGCCTCTCTCCTGCTAGGTTGTTGACAGAAGTGACATTGTTCTCATGCTCTCTGAAATGGTTAAAATTACAGTGTCCCTGGAGAAATGATGGGCCAATTCTCAGATAAGAATCTATCTATATAATATGCAATCCAATCATAATTATTTAATAATAAGATACCAGAGAGAGAATAACTTTATTTTCTATTGATTTGTCCGTTTACTTGTTGGAAAACAAATGAGGTTCTTCGGGACTAGTATTTTCTTTTTGTCTTCATATCCCTAGCCCTAGAACCAAGGAGAATAGATGGCATTTCACAAGTAGTTAACAAATGTTTATTGGATGTTCTTTAGTAAGTTTATTGTTGTTGTTGTTCAGTTGTGTCTGACTCTTTGTTACCCACTTTGAGGTTCTCTTAGCAAAGATAATGGAATGGTTTGTCATTTCCTTCTCCAACTCATTTTACAGATGAGTCTTCCTAACTCCAGGCCCAACACTCTCTCCAACACAGCACTTAGCTGCCCCTCTTGAGTAACTATCTTCTTATTTCTGAACACTCTGCTATTTTTCTACCCAGCTTTATTTTATTTTATTTTATTTTTGGCAGGGCAATGAGGGTTAAGTGACTTGCCCAGGGTCACACAGCTAGTAAGCATCAAGTGTCTGAGGCCAGATTTGAACTCAGGTCCTCCTGAACCCAGAGCTGCTGCTTTATCCACTGTGACACCTAGCTGCCCCTTCCAGCTTTATTATTTCTTTTTTTTTTTTTTTTCCAGGGCAATGGGGGTTAAGTGACTTGCCCAGGGTCACACAGCTAGTAAGCGTCAAGTGTCTGAGGCCACATTTGAACTCAGGTCCTCCTGAATACAGAACTGCTGCTTTATCCACTGTGCCACCTAGCTGCCCCCTGCAGCTTTATTCTTTTTTTTTTTTGAGGCAATTGGGGTTAAGTGACTTGCCCAAGGTCACACAGCTAGTAAGTGTTAAGTGTCTGAGGCCGGATTTGAACCCAGGTACTCCTGAATCCAGGGCCAGTGCTCTATCCACTGTGCCATCTAGCTGCCCCCAGCTTTATTCTTGATGCAGATTGCATCAGCTTTCTTGGCTGCCGTGGTACACTGTAGATTCAGGTAAACTACTAAAGTGCCAGATATTATTCAGGAGAAAAACAGAACCAAAAAAATAAAGAACAACTTTGGTTGGCTATACCTTCCATATTAAGCTGATTATTCTTTGCTTAATCCAAATGTAAGATTTTACATTTATCTTCATTAATTTTTAGTGTAATAAATTTGACCCATTGCCCTAGCTCCTCAAGATTTTTTTCACTCAGATTGAATAGGCATTATGTATCCACTTGTGTTTTGTTTTGTTTTGTTTTTTGTCTATGTGAATTTCTAAGCTGATATATACATATATATATATATATATTTTTTTTTCCTTTGCATAGTCCCTTTCAATGGCCATCAGCTGGGCCCTGACACAAAAGCCCAATTTTCTATACTAATATTATAATAGTAATGTGGTAGATATGAGTCATATCTGTTAATACCAAATCATATATATAATAGTGATATAGTAGATATGAGTCATATCTGTTAGTACCAAAGATCCAAAATTGCTTGTGACGCAGAATGCAGTGGAAAGAGACATTGGGTGTAAGGAGACTGCATCATATTATCAAAGAGGACTTATATTCAAGAAAAGATATTTTCAACAAAATATGAGACCAGAAAGTAGAGTGGGTTAGCCATACATTGTGATTAAGGGACTATAGAAAGACAGTATGATTATTGTTCTCATATCCACTGAACATTAAAAAATACTTGTAGATAGGTATTCACCATCTTTCATACAGTTTCTGTGAAGGATTTATAAGTAATGTTTTTATATTACATTGTAGTTTTCAGGGTGATATGATATAAATATATTATTTCTTTTATATTAACATCATTTTAAAATCATACATTATTATATTATGCACCTTTATTTTATATCATATTTACAAATAGTACTTTGGAAACTTTAAAGTGATAGATGTATATGCATGTATATATACATATAAATACATATATATGTATAAAATTACATATTTAAAAATCTCATTTGATCCTTATAATACTCTGTGAAATAGGTGATATTACTATTCCCATTTTCTAGGTGAAGAAACATATTGAGAAATTAAATAACTTGGCCTTGGTCACATGATTTATGACTGTCTGTATCAGTATTTAAACTCAGGCATTCTTGACTCTAAGACCAGTGCCTGAGCTATCATGTCACCTAAATATCCAAGTGGCATATTGTCAAAAGATCATGTTGGGATATTATTAAGAATCCCATAGTATATAATTATAATTATTATCAATAATAATAGTTATGTCATTATCTGAACTTGAGGAGGAACTACCCTCTTCAAAGAGATCACAAATCCATCTAAGAAACCAAATTTTGTAATGAAGTTCTGCCTAAAAAGGGAAAATAATCATCTTTACCTTTAAAGGATGTTTTCCTTAAAAAAAACCCTGGGTTCCTGTGTATCTCAGTGTCCCTTAAAATTACCTGCCAGTGATAGAAAATGTTTAATAGATATTTGAGGAGTTGATAAAATTATATTTAAACTGTAGATAGTATTGTGTGTATTTAGGACATTTCTTTGAAAATTTTCATGCCTTTTTGTCAGTATTTAAACTTATTCTAAATACTTTTTTTTTCTTACTCTCTATATCATCATTATCACCATCATCATTATTATCATAATTATTATTTGTCTTTACTGGTTATTGAACTACTCCCCAAAAGAAATAATTTAAATAATGAGGAAAATGACATAGTTATCATTTCTTGCTCTCATTTTTACCTTTGTTAGACACAATAAAAGAGTTCAATGTATATCAGAATAGTCCCCTAACAAGAAACATAACTCTAAAGAAATTTACCTAGTACTAAAATTATATCCTACTTCTATTCAATCCAAGAAGTGTTGATGAAACCCTATTTATTCACCTAAGCACCAAGATGGATTTGAGAAGGGAAATATTTACAAAATTCTTCGAAACCAATGACCATAGCCTATCTATCACAATGAATACTAAATAACACTAATACATAAAGGTAGAAATTTTCTTGTTATTGTCAATCTTCAATATATTTAAATTAAAACATTCATTACATGTGTACTTTGTACTGGGCACAGGCTGATTGTACTGCAAGGATACTAAGACAAACAAAAACAAACCCAAAACAAAGAAACAAAAAACCTTTCCCTGATGCATAACAGACCCCAACTTCAAGGACCTTATGTTGTTTTTAAAGAAGGCAATACATAGATATATCATCCAACCTTAATTTCAATTTTTTCACTGAGTCTACTCAAAATTGTCCCATTTTCATCCACTTATTAATGAAATACTGAGGTTAGATAGTTTCTGTATGTTTTCATTTTGTCACAGTTCCTTCCACAGTTCATAAGTGAAGAAAGACTTGGAAGCTGGTGATGGGAAGAGGGTCATGACTGAAGAATAAGAGAATAGTCAATTTCCAGAGCTTTAATTATAGAATTTTGGGAAGGCTTGTTACCAAAAACATTGAATTACCTGACATCAATTCCTGAAATGCATCTGAGATAGTTCTTCAAACATAATGGATAAGGGGATTTGTTTTGCCTTAATGTATGTGTTTGTATCAGGGCTTTTGTTTTCTTTCATTCTCAGTTGAATGGGTAGAGTAGGGACATAGAGAAGGCTGATTTCCATTCATTGAATAAAATATTGTTTTAAAAGAATGGCAATGCATTATTGTAAGAGCTATTGCTGTATTTGTTGGATTTGCCTAAACATTTCTTGACACTTCAACTAACTTCCATTTTTGGGGGGTTTTTTGGGGTTTTTTTGGTTTTTTTGGTTTTTTAGTGAGGCAATGGGGGTTAAGTGACTTGCCCAGGGTCACACAGCTAGTAAGTGTTAAGTGTCTGAGGCCGGATTTGAACTCAGGTACTCCTGACTCCAGGGCCGGTGCTCTATCCACTGCGCCACCTAGCTGCCCCCTAACTTCCATTTTTACCAAAAATTTCAATACTCTTCTCCCAAGATATCTAACAAACATGATTTAGTCAAACAAAGGTTTTGCCAGGGAGGAGATTTCACTCAGATGACAGTACCTACAAGGAAAGTTTTCCTGAATATAAAGGGAAAAAACTTTCAAAGTAGAGTATTTGTTCCTTTGTTGAAGGCTTCAAGATATTGAATCTTAACCTTAAATATATATCCCTTCTTGAAAATGTAGAGCTGTCTCAGATCTATGACTGTTCGAATAATTAAATTATCAAAAGGGAAATTAAAAACTGAAAACATGCCAGAAACCAAAAGCAGTTTTATAAAGAAGTATAAAAGGCTTTTAATGTTGATCACTAAAAGCTCTGTTCCAATGATTATAGACATATAACATCTCTCAATGGATTTTATAATAGCATTCTAATATTAGAAAATGGGACAGTACTGATGATTTGAGATTGTACAATGGACACCTCTTGAATACAGCTAAAACAATACAACCATGTTAAGAACAGTGCTTCAAAACTAGATTTAGGTTTTCTACTATCAGAATTATAAAACAGCAAGTGAAAAGTAGGTACCCAGGATTCCCTGGTGATGTTGAACAAAGGTTACACACTCAGGCCCTACAGACCACAAGAAATCAACAAAACTGCAAAGTGTGGCCCTAACCAGATTAAAAAAACCTGGGAAATATTTTAAATAAATAAAAATAAATAAAAGCAAAATATAACCCCTGTAAAGATAATTTGTGGCTTTCTAAGTCAATATACAATCCAGAGGAATCCATTTTTATTTGAATTGGACACCATCAAGGCAGATAGATCTAGCCCAAATCATGTCTGCCCATCTAGTACACTTTTTGAACATAGCTAAAAAAATGTTTATCACATAGGGTCAGCTTAATATGCTTAGCCCCCTTATTTATACCTGATATCATGAGGTCCTCAATGGGACACACAGGACCCCATTGATAACCTCTTACACTCTTAATATGATCAGGATAGCTTATCTTTTTGTTCAGATATTACATTTATAGTAGCAATTACTCCAGGTATTCTATTTGCTGCCTTGTTTTAAATGTGCTATAGGCTACCAAAACTCAGCATGTATCTATTAATGTCTCTGAGATTGTCATTTCCAGTTCTTCAGAAGGTGTTGTATTACTCCTTTATGATTCTTAGTTATACAACAGTGACAAGATATTATTGTTAAAAAGTCCACTCTTTTATACTCTTCACTGTCCTGGAAGATATCTGGTCCACACACCTATTTACAAGATATTTCTTCAAGATCCTCCAGATAGTCTCCCTAGTGGGCAATATAGTGATTGCATTGAGCATTGGAACTTGTAGAGGCTCCCTCTGGAAATCATAACTATTCAAAAGAGTTTGGCCTAATTATCTCAGCAGGTGGGGGACAGGAAGAGGGACAAATGAATGAAGATTTCCTATTACCCAAACAAGGATGTGCAATTTACAACCTCATAGAGATCATATACCAGTTTATACATCATGAAGAGAAGATTTAAATGCAAAGTAAGTATTATAGGAAGTGATAGGAAAGTGATAGGAAGATAATATATTCATTCATTTGTGGAGTTGTAAGATTATTGTAATTATAAGTAATGCCCCTCAGAAACAAAGTATAAAAGCAGGTATATTCAGCAAAATTGAATATCTTACCAGATTTTGTTTACACATTAAGCTGCAAATGAGAAAAAAAAACACAACAACAACATGAGTCTATCTTTCAATCAAATATGTTTTCTGAATTTCATGGTGGCAAAAATCCAACACTTGCTTGTATTATCCTGTATACAGTGTGGAACTTCTGGGTTTATTGGAGAGTCCTAAGTCCCATTTGTCTGGAGTTCAAATTTGACCACGTACAGTATGCACTCCTGGAGAATTCCAAGGAGAGTTTTCTCTTGTAGTAGAAACACTTTCTTTCATCTTTTAGGTTATTTTTTCTACTTGAAGATATCAGTGCACTTAGTTTACATTCCCATAAAGATGACAAATTCAGAGACATTAATATTAGCTAACTAGTTGCTTGAGTATAAAAGAAAGCACAAACAAGAGAATGATCTTTTCAGTGAATTTTTGTTTTTCATTTTAAAAAATTAATGAAAAAGTTTCTTTTGATATGGGACCCTGAATCATAATTTTTGCTATAACATCAGACATTTTTGTTGGTATCTCAGTGTGTTGTTGTTGTTTGTTTTGTTTTCATGTGAACTTGTTCACCTGGTTGGGAAATTCACTTTGAGAAAAGTGTATCCTCCAATGTCCTGAAGTCCCTTGCCTATTACTTAAAGTCATTGCTTTGTCTAGGACAATGAGAGACCATGCTATTTTTCTAAAGTCTCACAAGTAGTATCACATACAGGCAGAACTTGAATTTAGGTATTCATGGGAAGGTATATGAAATATTTCATAGAACATAAGATACATAATCACAAAGAACTGAGCTCAAATCTGACCTTCAGCCACAAGATCACCTTAAACAAATCACCTCTGTTTGATTTAATTTCCTCATATAAAAATGGGCATATACCCATCTACCAGAAATGTTGTTAGGATAAAATGAGATAATATTTTAAGATAATGTGCAAACCTTAAGTACTATCATTTCCTTTATTCAAAGGAAATCCTCTAACCTCTAGGGCATATTTATACAAGCTTTATACTACAGTTTGTGCATATCCTTTGTATTTACAACATTATATTCAAGATTAGCAGAAAGAGGAAAGAGCTGATTTAACCTATGTATTCTTAAGTGTTAAAACCTAAAAAGGAAATTCCAGCAAAAGAAAAATATAAAAAAAGAAAGAAAAGAAGTCATCAAGAAAGAGAAATTAGGGATGTGGACTTCATGACAATCAGTAAAAGCCTAGAGCCAATTAGGCATGTGGAAATCTGGTGAAAGAAAAGGGAGTTAAATAGGATTGGGTGTCTTAGTCAAATTGACTTTTAGACCTGAGTCTAAAAGAATTGCGTTGATTTTGTCAATTCAGTGAAAACTGAGATTTGTCAGTTAAGAATGAAACCAACTGGTTAACTACTAGTAAGACAATGCAAATTTCAAATGATGTGAATCAGTTGTTCACTTTTCAGTCATCAGGTAGACATGGTACAGAGATAGAGCCTTGCTGAAGAGAAGTCTTCCTCTAAAATAGACACTTACTAATGACATATTTATTAAGGAAACAATGTTTTGAGATTTTAAAATATGGAAAAGATAATTTAAGTGATGAAAATCTGAATGCACTATTCTGTTCAGGTATCATTTTGAAGAGCTGAATTTCTTGTTAAAGAGAATGCAAAATATGTGCAGACTATGTGTTCACTGCATATAGATGTGAGTCATTTTCCTGTGGGGTAACCTAGATCTCTTGGGCTGTGACCACACATTTGGACGTTGAGATGTAAATATAGTACAAAGTCCTTGCTTCTTAGAAAATGACAAGCTCAACTTCACAAGTATGAATTATCAAAATATGGGCTCATATATTTTACAGATGAAAATAAATTTATCCCCAGTTTTTGCTTTTTCTTCAGAACTCACACCTCATAAGAGAGCATTCTTTGCAAACAATCCATGGGATATAATACCTTAAGGGCATTTCTATTTGTATTATTATAAGGCACTCAACACTCTAAAGTTGACCTGAGGGATTCGAATTTTACCTATAGGCAAAATTGCAAATATACACACATGTATACATATATACACATGTACATGTACATATGCATGGATACATGTGTATACATATACATACATATCAGTGTATATGTGTATGTACATACATACATACATACATACATACATACATACATACATACATACATACATACATACATACACATATTCTTTTTTGTTGTTGTTTTCTTTTTTGCCCTGCAATACCTGGACCCAATTTTAACTATAACCTTGACCTGAAATTTTAACAGACTATGGCATGTACTACAAGTCTTATTACCCCCATTTTAAAGAGAAGGAAACTGAGATCCTGAGAGGTAAAATACTACTCCCATATGTCTTTCTTATTATTATGCATATAATTGGGGTCTGAAAACTGACTGGTACCCTGAGATTTGTAGTTCTGAAATAAAAGGCAATGCCTTCTTAACTAGGAATGATTCTGGATTATTATGACCTTAGGCACAAAGTAAGAACTCAATAAAAGCCTGTTGACTGATTGATTGTGAGCCAGAAGGTAGAATTGAATCAAGCCCAGTAGACACAAAGAAAAAGAAAAATGGAGAGGAAGGAACAATGACTGTAAGAACTCAGCATCAACAAAACCATAAAGGACACTCATTGTCTCCTCAGCCCTTTGCCTGGCATTTCATGAATCATGCTGAGTTGGAAAAAATAAATGTTGGATTTGGGGTAATAACCAAAAGGAAGAAATGAAAAAGACACACTGAAGGGGGAACTGAGCTGTAGCAGAAAATAGAGCAACTGAATTGCTTTCTCTGTCCTAGAACTCAGGACAAACGACTTAGATTGAAGTAATTGGTTATAATCAAGGCTTTAAGACCTATTTAAAATTCCCCCAAAGATATATTCTTTCCTCAATTGCCCTTCTGCTAACCTTTCAGCTTATCAACACTGTTCACTTCTTTTACCTACATGTTTCCTGAAATTTGATTTTTATTTCAAATATAAAGAAGCAAAAGGTTACTTAAAAATACACAAAGCTTAGGGAAGAGAGTCAAACCTATCCCTGAATGTTATGAATTTTCCTAGCTGTGGGCTCTGAGCTATTGTGATTGTATTAATTTATTTTGTTTGCTCCAAATTCCATAAAACAGCAGGGAAAGGGGGTAAATGAACTTAAAGGTCATTAAATATCCCTAGGCCAAAATTGTTATAAAAGTTGTTATAGCATGTTTTGGCAAGTTAAATTTCCAGCCCCCAATTTAAGAAAGGACAGGACAGGGTTGAAACATATGATTCTGAGGGTCTGCCACTTCTAGAATAGGAGCAGAAAGGAGGAGCAATGCTACCTACTAGTGTCATATTTCTTTTTCTTTTCCTTAACTTCATCCTATCAACCTCTGCTTTCTTTCTTTTTATCTAAATTTCCTTATTATAATTAGAATGAAATAACAGATGTGGAGAATATGAAAGTAACTGACATTCTTATTGTGCTTTAAATATGTTATATTATCTCAGTCTCAAGATAATCCTACAAGGCAGGCACTTTAAGCCTTTTTATCCATATTCAAGGATGAGGAAACTGAGATTATGAAAAGTGAAATAATTTGTTAATGCTCCCATGATCTATTAAGTTTCAGATGCAGGATGCAAAATCAGATCTGCCTATACAAGTCCATTGTCATATTCTGTATGTCATATTATCTCTCATACAAGTTAGTTTCTTCACAAGGAAACGGCATTTCATTTTGAGTAACAACACTCAACACACACATATACACACATGTGTATATGTGTATAATGGAATTAAACTGAATGAACTAAATCTACAGTACTGTTTTCTGCATATGAAAAAAATGTATTGGCTTCTTAAGGCGAGTTCAGCAAATATGAGATTAACCCTGAGGCCTCCATAGGCCCCTGTCTGTTTTCATGACACTAAAAAAATATAGTATTTTTAAGTAGATATTATAGGGTAGGTGGTTGGGAAGAAGATCTCTTATGAATTTAGATGTGTACATGTTTAAAACAAATTATGTGAATGATATTTAACTAGAATTTCCAATTTTAACATAAGAAATTAATTGCAATATCATAAGCAATAGCAAGTATCAGCAGGGTAAAACTACTGAAATATAGCAATTGGAAATATTCAACTTCTTCAAATAGACTTAAAGAGAAGAAAGATGAGAAATATAATACATTATGATTATCTAGAGGATAAAATTATAATTATTGTGTATATAGAAAGTAGATACATGATGACCACAAAGATGATATGATTAATATTTAATTAATGTAGATCATGTTTCTTACTTATACATAGTAGTAGGAAAAAGAGAAGTTTATAATATTATCTACAAAGTTCAATGAATCTGTGATCCCATCCATATGAGTATTCAGAGATTGCTGCAAATCTGTTACTTTTGTTTCTGTGCTATTATTTTCCTTCTCTTTCTGAAAAAAGTGACCTATAAATGTAACTCATGAAACATTTAGGCATTATTTTTTTACAAATGTACATGTGTTAACAAAATAAAAGTCTGTTCTCATGATCTTGTCAGGTATTATGTTATGCTGTCAAGCCACATGCAATAGAGTGATGCACAGTTTCCAGTTGATAATAACACAGAAAGGACAATTGCTTTAAAAAAAATAACACCTTTTGTCAGGAACACAAAGGGCTTATAGAAAGTTTGATAATGACGAGGGTACTTTGAGTAGCCAAACAGCTATTGCAAGTCTCATTCTGCTCAGCTTTTTAGTAGGAAACCTTTGGGGGATTATGACTATCATTTTGGAAGTTTTATTTGCTGAGGAAGGAAATTTGAAACATAGTGAAAAAGACTCTGAAAAAGAAATCATATTTTGTGAGAAATAGAAAATTTTTTTAATTTTTTTTTTAGTTGAAGAAATTTAAAATGATTTTCCTTTAAAGAGAAGATAGCATAAACATGATAACATTACTCAAATATTTAAAATTCTATCATTTGGAGGAGGGATTAGATATATTAATATAAATATGGATCCTAGTAGCAACAGTTTCAATGCTAAATATGTTTATTGTTTTGTTTTTGGTTTTATTTTGTTTTGTTTTGTTTTTTGTTCGTCAATGAGGGTTAAGTGACTTGCCCAGGGTCACACAGCTAGTAAGTGTCAAGTGTCTGAGGCCGGATTTGAACTCAGGTACTCCTGAATCCAAGGCTGGTGCTTTATCCACTATGCCACCTAATTGCCCCACAATGCTAAATATGTTAATTAAAAATAGGGTATGTTTACCTTTTGTTAATTGTCCAATAAGATATTTTGGTTTAAGAGTGGTTCCTGTGCTTTCCCATTCTCTCCTCTGTGCTGCAGAAATAAAGGTGCAATCTAAAAAGAAATTGGATCTTTGCCAAGAATACTTGCCATGTCATAAAATTTCATTTACAGTATTTTAAAGATGGATTATACCTGGGGCAGGTGGTGGGGGGAGGTTGGAGTTGGAGAATGCCATGGAGGCTTGCCTTCATGTCCTGCCTCTGACACATATAACTTTTGTGATTCTGGGAAAACCACCTATCCTCTCAGTACACCCATATGGATTGTTGTAAGGAGTTACCATCCTGGTAATTATCTTTGATAATGATAGGTCAGTGATAAAACAGAAAATAAAAAGATTATTAAAAGACTGTCATTGTGCATTTCATTATACATAATCCCCATGAAACAAAATTCACTTAGAATGAATGATAACAGAATCCATTTCAAAGATAAATTCTTCCTAATAACCATTTAATGGTTGGAATTTTCTTCCCCCCTCCCCAATCAAAAACAAACAAACAACAATAAAACCTTTTTGTTTTCTCATTGAGAAGTGCTATGGCAAAAGATGAAGGTACAGGTTTAGTCAGAAATCAATCATTAAATATCACTAAATCATTAAATATGCAACATTTTATTTATGTACTACATCTCAAGCATTGCACTTGACACTAAGAAAATTAGTCCCTGCCCTCAAAGATCTTACATTCAATCAGTTAGATAGCATTACATATATATAGATATAGTTGATAGATAGATAGATAGATGGATGACAGATGGATAGATAGATGGATGGATGAATGTAGACATAGCTATAGTCTGAGATAAATACAGATACTTATAAACATACAGATGTACAAGGAGGGTATTTTTTCCCCTCCCCATCCCTTTCAACTTCTTTTGATGTGTTGTGCTCCTTCATTTGATTGTGAGTAGCTTGAGATTAATTGCTATCTTTTGCCTTTCTTTGTATCTTCAAGGCTTAGTATAGTTACTGTTGCATAATAGATACTTATTAAATGTTTACTGACTGATTGAATATATATGCACATATAAACATAAATACATATATGTGTCTATATGCATTACATATGCATATATGCATAAACACATGTATATATGCATATATATTAGAAATTATTATTAATAAATAATATATCAGGGAGATCCAGGGCTTCCCCTCTTTCTTCCAAAAGTACTTCAGTTTTTCCTGAAAGACTTTACTGATAAGATTGAATTTAACTCTCTTAATCTTGGTCAGTTCCCATTTAACCATGAAAGAAATTTAATCTAGGACAAGGGAGATCATTGTATTCTACTCAAACTTGGGTGGAAACACATCATTTTGTCTAGATTGCAAAGGAAGGTTTCTCATCCAGGGATCATTCAGCCTACTTATTGAAAAGTGAATACATTCTTTGAATTGTTAGCCTAAAGCTATAGTCTGGTATAGCCCCTCATTTTAATATAGCCTACCTGAAAGTATGTTAACCAATTACATTTTATTGCCATTTGACAGAGATGTGAGCCCCATTGACATGATTCTCTTTGCTCTGAGAAAGATGCCCAAACAAGTATAATTTTATTAATAACCTGTTGGCCTTATTAATAAAAGGATTATATCATCCAGAAAGTATTTCTCTTGTATTGTTATTCATCACATATAGGTACATACATAAACATATATATTCATACACAACACAAATATGTAGTAATTTGATAGAGGGAAAAACTCTCCCAAGTGTGGGAAATAAGTAAAGGTTTCTTGTAGAAGTTTTCTCATGAGCTGAATCTTGAAGGAAAATAGAGATAATTAGAGGCAGTGGAAGGAGCCAGTTCAGTCCAGATAGGGGTGATCTTAGGCTAAGAAACAGTAATAGTAGTTGGAATTGTAAAGTATGTGAAGTGGAGTGATATACAATAAGATTAGAAAACCAGGTAGGGGGCAGATCATGAAAGGCTTCAAGTGGCAAATGTTCATATATGATTCTTCAGGTAATAACTAGAGAAGCTACTGAAGAATGATCTGATCAGATATGTGCTTTAGGAGATTCATTAGTTGTGTGGAGGATGGCTTGGAGTTGCCCAGATGACTTTTTAAAACTTTGGTATAAAATCATATCAATACAACTTGGAAGAAACTTTTCCCTCAATTTATTGGGCAGACCCCCTATAGTATGTTTGTGGGTGAATATGAACAAGGTTCACACCAGAAAGGTGTAAATGAGTAGTGATTGAACTGTTGGAGAAGATACCCACAATGGCAGAATCACAGATCCATTTGAATATATAATTTGAATAATCAAGATAAAATTATTCAATGATGATACATTTTATTAATATGCTTTAGATATTATCAAGGCTGATTATTTCCTCAGCAGGTATAAATATATCATTTTTGAAACCTATTTTAAGTTCCTTCCTAAACTTTCATTCTCCTATAATATTTTTTTTCCAATTTTGCCACTGGTTTTTGTGTAGAGACTTCTCCATAATTTGATTTGTGGATATTTCTTCAATGTCTTTGTAAAGATTTCGATAACACAGTTAGAAATATCTGCCCACTCATGCACAAACGTGTCTTGATATAGTTCCCTTTCAGAAAGTCTTGATGCTGTTTTTTTCTCATTCACTAGAAAAGTGTTAAATGAATTGACCTTACAAGGTTTCATTTGGATGGACCTGTGACAGCTGTGTTAGCAGAAGGGGTTTTCAGGCATGACAACACATCTGCGTATTTCCATGTGTTTGAGGCCTTGAAACAAACTTTTCGTTTTGTTTTTAAATTGTGGTTAACTCTACTTATAACTTTTTTCCTGAGAGTGTTTAACGTATCACCAAACAGTAGTGAATATATCTATAGTTTTGTTAATCTCCCTCTGTGAAAACATTATTATTATTATTATTATCATTATTATTATCATTATTATTATGCTCTATTATTTTAAATTGGCATATTATTTCTTACCTTTTCAGGATACTTCTATATGGATTCTGTAGACGTGAACATGCCTTTGGTAGGGAGACACCTGTAGCAGTTATCATCCAAAGAGGGAACAACCTGAAATAGAGATGAATTAGGAGTGTTATAAGCCAAAGAGTATATTTCTGTAGATCATTTGCCAAAAATTTGATTTTGGACAATGATGTAACCATCTTTCTACCTGTCCTGATATGAATTTCACGTGGCTTAATATGCCTTCTCAAAAGGCACTTTCCATTTGGGGGAAATAATGCTAGAATGGTGAAAAAATCCCTTTGGCTTCACAAATTAGAGGGCATAGGTGACAGAAGATTATTAACCAATCGACCAACAAACTTTCATTAGAAACCTACTATACCCTAAGCACTTTGTAAAGTACTAGGGCTCCAAAGACAAGATAGGTCCAAATTTTATTGTTTAGAGTACCCAAATAAGTAGACAGTGTAGCTTTTTCTGCTTAGGTATATTATCTCCTAAAACCAAAAGCTAGAGAGTTGGTGCCAGCTAGCTAAAATGTGGCACAGTTGTTAGAGTACTGGGATTCTTTGTGAGTTTGAATCTAGCCTCAGATAATTACTAGCTGTGTGACCCTGGGGAAGTAACTTAATCCTGTTTGCCTTAGTTCCTCATCTGCAAAAATGATCTAGAGAAGGAAATGGAAAATCACTTCCTTATCTTTGCCAAGAAAACTCCAAAATGGGGTCATGAAGAGTCAGACAGAACTGAAACAACCAGCAACAACCACAGCAAAAAGGAAGAATATAGTCATATTGAAACACATAGTTTATACTTAGAAATGTAGATAGCAATATAATGTTCTTTTTGATGTTAGTCTCCACTGGTGGAAATGAGAGTATCTCTATCCCTTCAAATTCCAAAAGAAATGATCTTTCTGATGTTCAAAAGGACAATGGAGACAAGCATGGTATGCATGACTATATCATAATGCATTAGGAACTTGAACACAAAGACTGTTATATACCACAGATGATAAGAAAAGGAGATAATTCAGTTGAGTAAGAAAAGCATAGGGAAATAGATGTAGCCCAAGTAATGTTGTCAAAATCATCAAAAAATTAATATAGAGAAGACATAGTAGATTATGGATAAAAATTGAACAACAAGAGAAGTGATCAAATTGTTTTGCTCTGTATCAGCACATGGAGTTCTAGTTTGATGAAAGTACAGCTCCATAAAGTTATGATATTCATGTTAACAGAGTAACTCAACGTAATATCCATAAATTTGCATGTGATAACATGATCATTTGATCACAGCTGAATTTTTACATGTTTTTTATCTCTCCTTTGGCTATTTATATCAGTCACATTCAAATGTATATGCATTTTTTAAAGCAAGTCATACTTTTTTTCCCCCCCAAAGCACTTCACATGAATAAATATTTATATGTAGGACCATTTGGTAAAGCTCACCTTTGCAAAGGAATCCCTTTCTTTAAATTCTGGGTAAAACAGTATCCATGATACTTGTTAGTGTCTTAAGTAAGGAACTCTTTTACATCTGAATTGTTATTGATACTCAATAGGCTACTGAACAAAGCTATTTATGTAGTGTAATTTGAACATAAACCTAAGAGATAATTTGTTTGGAAAGAACCTTTAAATCTATATTTCACTCTACCAACTCAAATGTTTCATTGTAATCAAGAGATAACAGCTCTAGAAGGATAAACTATTCTCAACATCTCTCTTTCAGTTATGAGATTGTGATGATGACATTTGTTGTATAATGTCTGTGAAATCCTCCCTGTTATATTATTTTTTACCATGTTTTCCCACTAAGTTTCCATTAAGTATAAATATAGTGAGGAGATAGTCCACAAATGGATCATCAGGGACTGCTGTATTTATCATCATTTTTAAAGGGGTTAGATGAAGAAAGGAACAACTGACATTTGTAATTTTTCTTCTTTTGTTGTCTCACCTTCTTCACAATTGCTAAACAACTAAACTCTTGGAACCTTTGAAAAGACTGTGGGGAATCATAGAAGCTCAGAGTTGAAATGACCTGAAACCATTTAATTAAGATTGTACTTAACAAAAATCCTTGTAAAAAACATCACCAATAAATGACCATCTAGCCTTCTTGAACTGACATCTTTGATTAGTAGAAACTCATTATCTTTTAAGAAAGTAAATTACATTTTTGATATCTCTAATCATTAAAAAGTTTTACTTTACATCAATGCAAAACATGCAACTTTCAGCCATAGATCTTGGTTCTCTGAGTCTACATGGCAATTTTTTGTTTGTTTGTTTGTTTTGAGGGGCGATGGGGGTTAAGTGACTTGCCCAGGGTCACACAGTAGTAAGTGTCAAGTGTCTAAGGCCAGATTTGAACTCAGGTACTCCTGAATCCAGGGGCAGTGCTTTATCCACTGCACCACCTAGCTGCCCCGGTTCTCTAAGTCTAAGCAGATAACCCTAAGCCCTTTGACATGACAACTCTTTAACTATTTGTATACAAAGTAAACAGAAGTCTATTTATGCCAGACCAAACATTCACGTTTCATCAAATCATTCAGATACAGCTTACTTTTTGTACCCCTTTACTATTCTAGTCTTCTTCCTCCAGACAAGCTCCAGTTTATTAATGTTTCCTAAAATGTAGTACCCAAAAAAGCACAATAATTCATATGTCCCTTAACCAAGCAAGAGTACAATGTGATGAGCATCTCTTTATATCTTATTCCTTTGTCTCCCATAATGAAGCCAAAGACTGTTAGTGTTCTGAGCTTCCATAACACTGCTAAACTACTGAGTTTTCAATTTTGAGAAATAATTATTAATAATTGATATCTTGGGGGATTCAGTGATCTCCCCTTCTTTCTTAGTCCTTATTCTCCCTACCCCACCCTTCTCCAAAGGCAAGTTCTCTTTGTTTGTTTTTTTGTTTTTGTTTTTGTGGGGCAATGAGGGTTAAGTGACTTGCCCATGGTCACAAAAACAGCCAGTGTCAAAAGTCTGAGGATGGATTTGAGCTCAGGTCTTCCTGAATCCAGAGCCTGTGCTTTATCCACTGCTACATGGAGCTGCTCCTTGGCAAGTTCTCTTTAGATATAAGATTCTTCTGGGTCAAAGGAATTTTGGCCTGCATGAACCAGTTTTATGTAGGAACCATTGTGCCATCATCAGCTGGTTTGCCTCTAGATTCTCTGATATCATTATTACCAAGACTTCAGTGACCTGAGTCATGCATCCCCAAACTTCATTTTAATATCACATACCTCCTACCACCTGACACCTATAAGATTGGCTAAAATTACAAAAAAGGAAAATAATAAATGTCGGAGAAGCTGTGGAAAAATTGGAACACTAATGCATTGTTGGTGGAGCTGTGAACTGATCCAACCATTCTGGAGAGCAATTTGGAATTATGCCCAAAGGGCTATAAAGCTATGCATACCCTTTGACCCAGCAATACCACTTTTGGGTCTTTTTCCCAAAGAGATCATGGAAGGGGGAAATGGACCCACATGTACAAAAATACTTATAGCTGCTCTTTACGTGGTGGCAAGGAATTGGAAGTTGAGGGGATGCCCATCAATTCAGGAATGGCTGGACAAGTTGTGGTATATAAATGTAATGGAATACTATTGTGCTGTAAGAAATGATGAGCAGGAGGAGTTCAGAGAAACCTGGAGGGTCTTGCGTGGGCCGATGATGAGTGAGATGAGCAAAACCAGAAGAACATTGTACACAGTATCATCAACATTGTGTGTTGATCTACTGTAATGGACTATATTCTTCTCACCAATGCAATGATACAGAAGAGTTCCAGGGAACTCATGATAGAAGAGGATCTCCAAATCCAGGGGAAAAAAAAAAGAACTGTGGAGTATATATGCTGAATGAACCATAATATTTCTTTTGTTTTTGGTGCTGTTATTTTTCTATTTTGAGGTTTTTCGTCATTGCTCTGATTTTTCTCTTATAACATGACTAATGCAGAAATATGTTTAATGTTATTATGTATATGTGTATATATATATATAAAACCTATATCAGATTACCTGCTGTCTAGGGGAGGGAGGAGGGGGGAGGGAGAAAAATCTGAAATTGGAAAGCTTGTATAAACAAAAGTTGAGAACTATCTTTACATGTAACATGAAAAAAGTAAAATACTTTATTTTTAAAAAATCACAAAACTCCAAATCATGTCAATTAATTAGATTTGATTGGTATGTGATTGACCTCTTACAATATGGGGTATATAAACTTAACCCCACCATCATTAGGCATCTTTGGTTTGGGAGAGACAGCTATAGACCATCCTTTTTATTAATAACCTGCCAGTCTATTAATAAAATGATTAAGTTACCCAGAAACTATGTCTCTCATATTTTTAATCATCACACAGTTCACTAAAATCCCAGAAGCTTTTCAGATTAGCTGCTATTTATATATGCCTACCCCATCCAAATATTTGATTAAGTTTAGATCGATGAAATGTTATTGCCATTTCTTCAGTAGATACTGAGGAAATATAACAAATGTGATATTATCCTTAGCACTGGTGATGTGGCTATATCATTAAAGAAATTCTTGGAGAACTGTTACTTTTTAAGGTCCATTTGTGATTCTTCTAAAAATGGCCTCAACAAATGGATTAACTAGTTCTCACATGAAGTACTTCATGTGCTTATTTCCCCACTCCCTGCCCTTTTCTGTTTTCTGAGGCCTTAATACATTGCCAACATCCTATTACATTCTTAGAAATAAAGTTATTATCAATTTGTATTGCTGTTTACCACTGTCTATGCAGTAATGCTAAATTGATAAGTATTTCATTTAGATGTAAATGTAATCAACATAAATGACATAGAAGAGACATAAATAAAAAACCTAGAGTAAACAATACATGTGTGTAGGTGTATGTGTACATAGATAGACAAAGATAGATGATAGATAGATAGAAAGAAAGAGAGAGAGAAAGATATACAGTCAATCCTTAACATTTGTTTACCTTTCATGACTTCAAGTATTCCAGATTTTATTAGTAACCTCATTTTCACTTGTATGAGATTATAAACAAGGGGAAAAAAGAGGCAAAATATATCTGTAAAAAAGGAGAAAAGTATTCATAAAAGTGTTCATGAATCCACTTCAGAAAGGCTCAAGAAAACTCTCAAGTATTCGATGAAGGAAGTAAAAAATAAAATAATAAAAGCCATTATTTGTGGTTAAATAAGATAGTGATCACCCCAGTCTTTTCGCTAGCACTTAAGTGATCCAGCAAGTATACTTCCTCCCTATCTGTTCATTTGGCCACGCTCCCAAGTGTACAAGTTTTTGTGGCCTGTCCTTGCCCTGTTCAGCCAGTGGAAGCCAGGCCAGGCAAGTTCTGAACTTGAACAGAGGGGCCAGGGACTTATCCAAAAGAATGGGGTTTTTGTCAGGGAATGGTTCAACCACAGAGCAAAAAGGTAAATTAAAGATGGCAGGTATTACCCATTCCCTTTTTAAAAAATTCTAAGGTTCTTCTGACATCTTCAAATTTGCCCCTCCCCATCCAATCCAGGATTGTCCCTACTTTCCCTGTCATTTTAAGGGATATTTCATAGTGACTGTGTTAGGAAAAGTACATATTCTTAGAATTAAGTTTTTGTTATAAAGAATTGTATGCAGAAAAGTGTATTTTCAGCAATCTCTTAGAAAACGATTACAAATTTTGTTGGTCATTGGCACCAAATCCCTTACTTGCCAGAGGTTCAATGTATCAAAATTTACATTTTGTGACTTTCCTGCAGTTTTCTAGGAACATTACTGGAACAAAAGTTGAGATTTGACTTTATATACTCATGTACATATATTCACATATTCAGATCATGCATATGCACATGAGCCAATTAAATCACTTGGGAAAGTATATCCAAGGGGACATCATTTATCAGTGTTTAAAATCCCAGAATATCTACATTTCTTTAATGAAAAAAAAATTTTTAGTGGTACAAAACATTCCTCATGGGCATACACTACAAGAAACATTTTGAAAAATTGATCACATACTCTAATAATTCACCTTAAAGCTAATTACTTGTTTTAGCAAAGCATTATTGGTCCCTTCAGTCCCTCCAATATGGGTTCAGGCCCAGACACTGGCACCAAATCCAGAACAAAAAGAGTAATATACAGAATATAAAGGGCGAACAGTGAAACGAGGCCTGGCAAGCCCATTGAAGAATAAATGTGGGAACAAATATAAAGTCCCTCTATTTCCCAAACAGAAAATCCCAACCAGTAGACTAATTCAATATATTTGAAAAGTTTGAAAAAATGTTAATGAATTGAGAGAAGTAAAAGAGGTGGAGTTAGAAAAATGAAGTAATTACAGAACAGATCCAAATAGAATTATATGAAGGGGGGGTAGCATAGGCACAATGACAACTAGACTGCACTGGCTGAAAGAAATGAAATATACTATTTTTAATGTGATAAAAATTGAAATAAACCCTCTGGAAAAATAATAGGAAAGAGAATTTGTAGCTTAATAAATTAAAAAAACAACAACCTAAGAATAGAGAAAATCCAATCAAAAGAGTGTAAAAATTAAAAGAAAATGGAAAGTTAAAAACTAACAAAAACTGCTGATCTGAAAAACAGGTCCAAGAGAGATATTTCAAGAATCAACAGATTTCCTGAGATCCACTAAAACACAACAGCAAAATTAGATTATATAGTTCAAGAATTAATAAAAGAAAACTGCTCAGAACCATAAGACAATCTGAACAGTGGATAAACACACCAATCAAATGTTAAAAAAAAAATCACAGAAGATGGCAGAGAGAACCCAGGAACCTGCCTGAGCTGTACTCTGTTTCTATCAAAAGCAACATTAAACCAAGCCTCTAAACAGATTCTGGAACTTTAGAACCTACAAAAAGACAGAGGGACACAATCATCCTACTTGAGATAATTTAGAGAACTTCAGGAAAGGTCTGTCTCACCTGGGTGAAAGGGGATGGTGGCTCAACACAGCTTGGCTTGAATAAGCTTGGCTCAGTGATGCTCAGCTTGGCACTGCTTGGCTCAGGATGCAGCTCAAGAGAGCTACAGTTCTACACAGCTGAGAATGGGGCAGCTTAGAGCTGTAATAAGTTGGAAACAGTGACCCCTATGCCCCAGGAGCAGACCTCAACTTTATAAATTTAAAAATAGATTACAACATGATTAAGAAATAAAAAAGCACCCTTAAAATTGACAGCTTCAATAGTGAAAGGGAAGACCAAAATGCAAATTCAAATGAGTTTGTCAAAAAGCCTACAAAGACTCAAGTGGGAAGAAGATCTTGTTTCAAGACCAAAAAGCCTTCCTTGAATAGTTCATAAAGGATTTTAAAAACAAAATGAGAGAGGTAGAAGGAAAAATGGAAAAATAAATGAGAGGAATGACAGTTACATTGCAAAAAGAAGCATGAAAATTGAGTGAGGAAAGCAATTTCTTAAAAAAATACAATTGGCCAAATAGGAGAAAAAATTGGCCAAATGGAAAAAGTGGTGCAAAAGCTTACTGAAGAAAACAATGCCTTAAAAAATAAAATTGGGCAGATGGAAGCTAATAACTCCATGAGACACCAAGAATCCGTTAAGCAGAATGAAAAGACTGAAAAAAAATGTGAAATACCTCACTGGAAAAACAACTGACCTGGAAAATAGATCCAAGAAAGATAATCTAAGAATTATTGGACTACCTGAAAGCCATGATCACGAAAAGAGTATAGACACCATATTCCAGGAAATTATCAAGGGGAATTGCCTGAAAAAGATAGAATCAGAGTATAAAATCATCATTGAAAGAATCCAACAATCACCTCCTGAAAGAGACACCAAAAGGAAAACTTCAGGGAATATTGTAGCCAAACTCCAGAATTATCGGGTAAAGGAAAAAATACTCAAAACAGCCAGAATATATTATGCATCAGCTTATGTCAAAAAAAGCAGGGGTTCCAATTCTTATCTCAGATAAAGCAAAAGCAAAAATAGACAGCAAAATTATACTAGTGGGGGATATGAAATTTCCTCTCTCAGAATGAGTAAAAGCTAACCACAAAATAAATAAAAAAGAAGCTAAACAGGTAAATAGAATGTTAGAAAAGTAAGATATAATAGATATTTGGAGAAAATTGAATGGGGGTAATAAGGAATATACATTATTCTCAGCAGTACATGGCACATAGTCAAAAATTGACCATGTATTAGGGCAGACATATGTCATAGTCAAATGTAGAAAGGCAGAAATAGTAAATGCATCTTTCTCAGATCATGATGGAAAAAAAATTACATGTAATAAAGAGCCATAGAAAGGTAGACTGAAAATTAAATGGAAACTAAAGAATCTCATCCTAAAGAATGAATGGGTCAAACAATAAATCATAGAAACAATCAATAACTTCTTCTAAGAAAATGACAATAATGAGACAACACATCAAAACCTATAGAAGGCAGCCAAAGCATTGCTTAGGGGAAATTTCATATTTCTAAATGCTTACATGAATAAAAAAGAGAAAGAAGAGAGCAAGGAATTAGGTGGGCAACTAAAAAAGCTAGAAAAAGAACAAATTAAATATCCCAATTTAAATACTAAATTAGAAATCCTCAAAATCAAAGGAGAAATTAATACAATTGAAAGCAAAAATTTAAAAAAAACCCTATAGAATTAATCAATAAAACTAAGAGCTGGTTGTATGAAAAAAAAAAGAAAATAGATAAACCTTTGATTAATTTGATTTAAAAAAAGAACAAAGAAAACCAAATTACCAGTATCAAACATGAAAGGGGTGAATTCACCACCCAATGAAATGGAAATTAAAGCAATAATTAGGAGCTATTTTTTCCAAGTGTATGCCAATAAATTTCACAATCTAAATGAAATGGATGAGTATTTACAAAAATACAAATTCCCCAGTTTAACTGAAGAGGAATTAAAATCTTTAAATAGGCCCATTTTAGAAAAAGAAATTGAACAAGTCATGAATGAATTCCCTAAGAAAAAATCTCCAGGGCCAGATGAGTTTACAAGTGAATTCTACCAAACATTTAAAGAACAATTAATTTCAATACTATACAAAGTCTTTGGAATAATAGGTGAAGAAGGAGTTTTGCCACTTTCATTTTATGACTCAAATATGGCGTTGATACCTAAACCAGGCAGAGCCAAAAGAGAGAAAGAAAATTACACACGAATTTACATAATGAATATTGAAGAAAATAATCTTAAATAAATTATTAGCAAAGAGATGACAGCAAGCAATCACCAGGATAATACACTATGACTAGGCGGGATTTATACCAGCAATGCAAGCCTGATCCAGCATCAGGAAAACTATTAACATCAATTACGTCAATAAAAAAACTGGCCAAAATCATATGATTATCTCAATAGATATAGAGAAAGCTTTTGACAAAATACAACACTCATTCCTAATTAAAAACACTATAGAGCATAGGAATAGGTGGAACTTCCCTTAAAATAATAAGCAGTAACTACCTAAAACCAACAGCAAACATTATATGTAATGGAGATAAATTAGATGCATTTCCAATAAGATCAGGGTTGAAACAGGGATGTCCATTATTACCTTTGTTATTTAATATTGTACTAGAAATGTTAGCTGTAGCAACAGGAGAAGAAAAAGGAATTAAAGGAATTAGAATAGGCAAGGAGTAAACAAAGCATTCCTTCTTTGCAGATGATATGATGGTATACTTAGATAATCCTTAACAATCTGGGCAGCTAGGTGGTGCAGTGGATAGAGCACTGGCCCTGGAGTCAGGAGTACCTGAGTTCAAATCCAGGCCTCAGACACTTAACACTTACTAGCTGTGTGACCCTGGGCAAGTCACTTAACCCCAATTGCCTCACTAAAAAAAAAAAAAAAGATCAACCAAAAATCTGCTTGAAACAACAACTTTAGCAAAGTTGGAGGATTTAAAATAAACCCACATAAATCATCAGGATTTCTATACATGGCCAACAAAGCTCAGCAGCAAGACATAGAAAGATAAATTCCATTTAACGTAATGGTAGATAATATAAAATATCTGGGAGTCTACCTGCCAAGAACAACCCAGAAACTCTATGAACACAATTACAAAACACTTTTCAAACAAATCCAATTAGATCTATGTAATTTGAAAAATACCAATTACTCATAGACAGACCGAGCTAATATAATAAAAATGACAATTCTGCCTAAATTAATATACACATTCAGTGCCATACCAGTAAGTATGCCTAAAAATTATTTTGTAGAGTTAGAAAAAAATACTAACAAAATTCCTTTGGAAAAACAAAAAGTCAAGAATATCAAGGGAACTAATGACAAAAAAAAAATGCACAGTAAGGTGGGCTAGCCCTACCAAATTTGAAGCTATACTATAAAGCAGCAGTCATCAAAATTATTTGGTACTGGCTAAGAAATAGTTTTGGATCAATGGAATAGGTTAGGCACAAGAGACACAGTGGTAAATGTCTTTAGTAATGTACTGTTTGATAAACTCACAGACTCCAGATTCTGGGATAGTAACTCAGTATTTGACAAAAGCTGCTGGGAAAACTGGAATGTAGTATGGTAGCAACTAAGCATAGATCAACATTTTGCACCTTATACAAAAATAAGGTTAAAATGGGTTCAAGATTTAGACATAAATGGTGATACCATAGATAAACTAGGCGAGGAAGGAATAGTTTACCTCTCAGATCCATGGATAGGAAAACAATTTATTTCCAAATAAGAGATAGAGAATATTATGAAATGCAAGATGGAAAACTTTGATTACATTATATTAAAAAGTATTTGTTCAAACTAAAGCAATGCAACCAAAATGAGAAGGAAGTCAGAAAGCTGGGAAACAATTTTTACAGCCAGTATTTCTGATAAAGACCTCATTGCTAAAATATATAGGGAACTAAATCAAATTTATAAGAATCCAAGTCATTCCCCAATCGAGAAATGGTCAAAGAATATGAACAGGCAGATTTCTGATGAAGAAATCAAAGCCATCTATTGCAATATGAAAAAATTATCTAAAAAATTATCTAAATCATTATTGATCAGAGAAATGCAAAATAAAACAACTCTGAAGTACCATCTGACACCTATCAGTTTGGCTAATATGACAAAAACAGGAAAATAATGGATGTTGGAGAAAGTAGAAAAATTGGAACACTAATGCATTGTTGGTGGAGGTGTGAACTAATCCAACCCTTCTGGAGAGAGCAATTCGGAACTATTCCCAAAGGACTATGGGACTATTCATATCCTTTGACCCAATGATACCACTGCTAGATCTGTATCACAAAGAGACCATAGAAAAGGGGAAAAGGACCCACATGTACAACAATATAGGAGCTCTCTTTGTGGTGGCAAAGAATTGGAAATTGAGGGAATGCCCATCAGTATGGGAATGGCTAAACAAGTTGTGGTATATGAATGTAATGGAATACTATTGTGCTGTATGAAATGATAAGCAGGAAGAGTTCAGAGAAACCTGGAAGATTTACATGAAACGATGCTGACTGCAAGAAGCAGAACCAGGGGAACATTGTACACAGTAAAAGCAACATTGTGTGATGAACAATGGGGATAGACTTGGCTCTTCTCATCAGTGCAATGATCCAAAATAGTTTCAAAGAAATCATGATAAAAAAAGTTTTCAATATCCAGAAAAAAAGAAGTGTGCATTATGAATGCAGATTGAACCATACTGTTTCTACTTTTGGACTGGTTTTTTTCCTTCTTTTTGGAGGTTTTTCCCTCGTGCTCTGATTCTTCATTCACAAGATGACTAATGTAGATATTGTTTAATACGATTGTACATATATAAATTATATCAGACTACTTTCTGTCTTGGGGAGGAGGGAGGGAAGGGAGGGGAAGAGAAAAATTTAAAAATAAAAATCCTATGAAATCAAATTTGGAAAAGTATCCTTAATCCAGCAGCAAGAGATAGAAAGAAATTCCATTTACAGTAGCCATAGATAATATAAAATACTTGGGAGTCTACTTGCCAAGACAAATCCAGGAACTCTATGAACACAATTACAAAACACTTTACAAACAAATCAAATCAGATCTAAATTGGAAAAATATCAATTGCTCATGGTTAGGCTGAACTAATATAATAAAAATGACAATTCTACCTAAATTAATTTAATTATTCAGTGCCATACCAATCAGACTACCTACAATTATTTTATAGAGCTAGAAAAAATAATATCAAAATTAATCAGCAAAAACAAAAGATCAAGAATATCAAGGAAACTAATGAAAAAATATACAGTAAGGTGGGCTAGCTGTAACAAATCAGAAAACTTTACTATAAAGTGGTGGTCATCAAAACTCCTTGGTACTGGCTAAGAAAAAGAGCAGTGGATCAATGGAATAGGTTAGGCACAGGAGACACAGTAGTAAATGACTTTAGTAATGTACTATTTGATAAACCCAAAGACTCTAGCTTCTGGGATAGGAAATAAGTATTTGACAAAAACCCCTGTGAAAACTAGAAGAAAGTATGGCAGAAACTAGGCAAAGACCAACATCTTACATTTTATACTAAAATAATGTCAAAATGGGTACATGATTTAGACATAAAAGTTGATACCATAGGTAAATTAGGAGAGGAAGGAATGGTTTACTTCTCAGATTTATGGAAAGGAGAATAGTTTATGTCTAAAGAGGAGATAGAGAATATTATGAAATGCAAAATGGATGATTTTGATTACATTAAATTAAAAAGGTTTTGCACAAACAATAGTAATGCATCCACAATTAGAAGGGAAGCAGAAAGCTAGGAAACAATTTTTGTACCCAGTATTTCTGACAAAGGCCTCATTTCTAAAAGATATCAGGAACTAAATCAAATTTATAAGAATCCAAGTCATTCCCCAATTGAGAAATGGTCAAAGGATCAGAACAAGCAGTTTTCTGATGAAGAAATCAAAGCTATCTATTGTCATATGAAAAAATGCTCTAAATCACTCTTGATTAGAGAGATGCAAATTAAAACAACTCTGAGGTACCACCTGACACCTATCAGATTGGCTAATATAATAAAAAAATTGTTGGTGGAGCTGTGAACTGATCCAACCATTCTGGAGAGCAATTTGGAAATATGCCTAAAGGGCTAGAAAGGTGTGCATACACTTTGACCCAACAATACCACTATTAGGTCTTTTTTCCCAAAGAGATAATAAAATATGGAATTTTATTTTATTATTTTTTTGTACAAAAACAATTATAGCTGCTCTTTTTGTGCTGGCAAGGAATTGGAATTGGAGGGGATACCCATCAACTAGGGAATGGATGAACAAGTTGTGGTATATGACTGTAATGGAATACTATTGTGCTATAAGACATGATGAGCAGATGGATTTCAGAGAAACCTGGAGGTACTTACATGAACTGATGCTGAGTGAGATGAGCAGAACCAAGTGAACATTGTACACAGTATAAAAAACATTGTCTGTTGATCAACTGTGATAGACTTGACTCTTTCAGCAATACAGTGGTCCATGATAGTTCCAAAGACTCATGATGGAAGATGCTCTCCACAACCAGAGGAAAAAAAACAAAAAACTATGGAATCTAGATGCAGATTGAACCGTACTATCTCTATTTTTTTTCCTTTTTGAGATTTTTCCATTTTGCTTTGATTCTTCTTTCACAGCATGACTAATGCAGAAATGTTTAATGTGACTGTATATATGTATATATACACATATATGCATATAAACACATATATGTGTTTGTGTGTGTGTATATATATACATATATATACATACATATCTCCTATATCAGATTGCTTGCTTCTTTGGGAATGGGGGAGGTAACGGAGGGAGGGAGAAAAATTTGAAACTAGAAATCTTATTAAAACAAATGTTGCAAAATATCTCTAGATGTAACTGGAAAATAATAAAATACTTAAAAAATAAATCACAAATTGAAAATGTTGAAAAATGTAGAGATTCTAAGTCAAAGAAAAACATTGCAAGCAGTCACAAATAAAGACTTCAGTAAATGAGCCAGAACCAGAATCACTGAGACTGTGCTTGTATTAGCAAAAAGGAGAGAAAAATTTAGAATATAATGTTCAAAAGGACAAAAGATAAAGTATTATAATAAAAAATGATTTACTTTAAAATTGTATATGATCCTTCCAGGTAAAAAGGGGACTTTTAAAAAAATCACTGAATTTCAAGTACTCTCATTGAAAAGACCAGAGCTGGGTATAATCTTTAAAATGACAATATAAGAGAAAGCAAGAAAACTGCATATATTGAAGCAAAAAGTAGAGGTTAAGTGGTGATTATTAGTACATTTTAATGGAGAAAAGAGACAATTTTTTTCTTCAGACTCCTACTGGCTTATATAGTCACAGAGGAACTAAAGAAAGATAATAACATGGTTTGGTTTATTGTTGTTTTTAAGGAAATAAAATTATCAGAAAAGGCTATATATTAGGGAAGAATTGAACAAGAAGGAGGAAAACTTACTCTTTCCCAATTGTGTAGATTGAGAAAATAACAAATATCAGAAGAAGGGCCTGTCATCAACCACTGCAAGACAAACAATCTTGAGAGAGAAGAAGGGCATGTAATTCTCTCCAAAAATTGAACAGAAAGAAGGGACATAGCAGTAGGTTATGAACACTTCAATTATTTCATAATACTGAGCATATTCCTCTTATTTACTATCTTCATTATGTGGAGGTATCAGTAGAGCAAAGAGGAGGAAAAACATTAGAGGACCAGATTCACTGGTAAACAATAATTAATAATAACCATGAATGTTAATGGTATTAACTTTCCCATAAAACAGAATAGGGAAGTATTTATTTTTAGAAAGTAGAATCCAACTATAAATAGATAAATTGATAGAGAGAGGTGTCATAGTATACTTCTTAAAATTATCTCTATGTATCTATGCATCTATCTATCTATAATCTATTTATCTATCATTGGATTCTACTTCCTAAATTTATCTACTTCTTCTATACTTCTTGAATCTAGTAACTATTTTGTTTTTGTAATTCCAGTGCCGCATATAATGTCTTACATATGGGGCAGCTAGGTGGCATAGTGGACAAAGCAGCAGCCCTGGATTCAGGAAGACCTGAGTTCAAATCCTGCCTCAGAAACTTGACACTTACTAGCTGTGTGACCCTGGGCAAGTCACTTAACACTCATTACACACACACACACACACACACACACACACACACACACCTCACACAAAAGAAATATGGTAGGTGTTTCCCAAATAGTTAATAAATTATTGAACTAAATTCAACAAAAATCCTGTTATCTTGTAAGTGAAGAATCTTTTCGATAAATCTACTTGATGGAAACTGGAAAGTTGGTTTTTTTTTAAGATGAAAATGATTTATAATAGTGAAACATCCATTCATGTTTAAATCTCAAAATTTGTTCCAGCAATTAATCACATTTTTTCCCAAATAATATTCCTGGCAATAAATTAATTGCCAGATTAATGACCTTAACATACTCAACCCAAATAGCTGAAAAACAAAAGAGCAATCTTTCATTTTTAAAGTGTGTGTATCAATATAAAGGCTTATATTTGACGTAAAAGTCAATTACACAAGTATATCATAATCAATTCATGGCTAGATAGTATTATATTGAAAAAAATAAAAAGTGTTATGTCAACTTCATGCTCAGGATTAAAATAGCATGTTCTGGGAGCCAAGAAGTCTAGATAAGTCTTAGATTGAACACATCTGAAGCACTGTGTGCCCTGTGTCCTACATGTTAGTTAGGAACATAAAAAGAAGTATAATCTATCAAGATCAATATAGATCAGTGTTGTCAAACTCAAGTAGATATGGATCACCAACAGCACATTTTAACTTAGAAAAACACAAATTATCATTACTGATAGTAAAGTGTATTTTTATTTGTTTTGTTAAACTTTCCCATATTATATTTTATTCTGTTTGAGGCCCCACTAGGGAGTTTTGCAGTCTTGAGTCCCCAAAGTGAGTTTGATCCTTTTTTACTTATCACTAATCTATTTGCTTGATCTGGATATTTTGCTTGATAATAGAGAAAACCCAGTCAGGAAATACTTTTGCATAGTACCCAAAGGGTAGAACTATATGCATTGAACATAGTTGAAAAGAGGAAAATAAATGTTTCATATAAGAACACAAACCAACCAATAAATGTTCAATCAATAAGAGCTATCCAAAAGTGAAATGGGATGTTAGAGAAGCAGCCGGTTTTTTATAATTGGAAATCTTTAATGCAAGACCAAAATGTCTTCAGGGAATTGTTGTTCTGGCCTTCAAAGACCCATCAAAAACTTTATACTCTGAATTAACTTTATTCAAGATGTGATGTGGAACAAACTTTCTGATATCAACTTTAAAAATTTCATATAGGCAAGCATGTTATGTAGATATATGACAGATTGCAATCCTCTTTTAACTGACTGTGGCAGGACCAACCAAACCATGACCATATTGCTATCTTTTCGATAATGTCTGTTCCATATTATATCTATAAAGATATGATTTTGCTTTTTGGAATTATCTAGCTGCAATTATACTTCCTTAGTCTATGTTATATAAATGAATCTACATTACTAGAGAGAGAGGGAGGGAGAAAGGGAGCAGGGAAGGAGGGAGGGAAGAACAGAGGAGGGTGGTGGTGAATAAAGCATTGGACTTGGAACTCAGGAATGCCTGAGTTCAAAGTTAGCATAGCCACTTAAAGCTGTATCACCATAGACATAGAATTTAACATTTACGTGCCTCAGTTTCTTCATCTGTTAATGCTGGAAAATAATAACACATAAATTTCAGGATTATTATGAGAATAATGAGATAATATTTGTGAAATGCTTTTCTAATCTTAAAGCACTGCATAAATGTTCATAATTATTATCATTAGTAATAGAAGTTTTAGTATTAGCATTTAGAGATTTATCATATAATGGATAAAAGGCAGACTTGGAGCCAGGTAGAGCAGGATCAAGTCTCATGGTTCTATGATCATGGGTGACTCATTCTAGACAAGACTTTTAAGTCAATAAGTTTTAAAGGAAGTATTAACCTGAACTGTAGCAGAAGTTTCTTTATCCAAGAATTTGTTCTACAAATTATTTCACATTTCCAGTCCTTATTTGTGCATTAATATATAAAGCATTTAATAATTTGTTAGGATCTTTGTGTACCGAAAGTTTATTCTCTTTCCCCTATGGAATTTGAGTTATTTAATGTGTAGAATTCTCATAGAAACGCAAGAACATGTTTTAGGGTCTTTTATTGATAGTTTTAGAGAATATCCCAATGTCATTCTCCTGGCAATTGTTAGACAATAGGTATTCATCTTATAATGGTTTATTTTTTAAATTTGTTTTATTTTATTTTTTTTACTTTTTACTTTCATCCTTAACCAAGCAAAGATTTCTTCCCCTTACAGAAAAAATGTCCTTTGGAGCTCAGGCTAGGTAATGCACCTGCCATCATAAATAAGACCCTCCATCTCCTCCTTTTAAACCAACCTTCAGTAAATCAGGAATATTGCAGTCCCACAATCTCATCTCCATCAATCAATAACTTCTTTTATTATCCTAATGCATAGCTTTGGAAGCAGAAATAATAGAAAATATATTTTTTCACCAAGAATCACCATTTTGGGAACCTCTTTCCCCACCCCACCCCCCAAAAAGAGAGCATCTCTAATCTTCATCACAGACTGGACTTTTCTATGTTTAAAAAAATGGAAATTAAAAAGCCTTTGGAGCTGCCACACTACTACAATCTTAATAGTTTCCACATCATTACTTCAATGTGGACACAGGAGAAGGGAGACAAATATTTATTAAATAGTTACTATGTGCCAGTCACTGTGCTAAGCACTTTACAAATACTATAGCATTTGATCTTCACACCAACCCTAAGAGATAAGTGTAATTAGTGTCTTCTTTTTACAGGTGAAGAAACTTAGACAGCAGTTAAGTGACTTGCCCCAGGTCACACAACTAGGAAGTGTCTGAGGACAGATTTCAACTCAGGTCTTCCTAACTCCATTTCTATCATGCCTGCTGTATGGCTATACTATGTTAAAAGATTTGACAAATATTAGCTTACTTGATCTTAACAAAAACCCTGCAAGGTAGTTATTATTATACTCATTTTGTTGCTGAGTAAACTGAGATTGAAAGAGTTTAATTGACTTTCCCAGCATTAAACAGCTAGTAAGTATCTGATGCTAGAATTAAACTAGGATCTTAATAAGTTATTCACTCTCCAGCACATAGCACACTACTTGGCACAAAGTAGGTGCTTAGTGAAGGGTACTGACTGATTGATTCCTGGCTCAGTGCTTTATCTACTATTCTACCAGTAGTTTCACCATATAAAAATCCTTCACTAAATCTCTTTTGGAAAAGTAAATCTTGTGACTGAGTTTCCTTTACCCTTCCCTCATGTGAATGCTTAGTTTAGCACTCAACCAATAGGAGTGAATTCTGTCACAATAGGAAAAAAGTGAAATGGGTAGGCAAAATTGAAAAAGTATCCTACTTCCCCATTTTAAAATGTTTCCAAACACAAAAATCCTTCATTCTAATTGTTGTAGCCAGAATACTTTATTTACTGAGTCATTAATGTAACTCACACAGTCAGAATTGAGATTTTATCCTCAATAGAGTCATGCAAACATTGTTGGTACCAATATTTAGGACTCGAACATGCTCAAGTCATCTATGCTTTTTAAGATCAAAGAATGTCCATTTTATGACACACACACCAGGCATGGCAGTCTACTCTGAATATAAAAATAAAATTCCTTTTCTGGGGTAGCTAGGTGGCTCAGTGGATAAAGCACCAGACCTGGATTGAGGAGGACCTGAGTTCAAATCAGGCCTCAGACACTTGATACTTACTAGCTGTGTGACCCTGGGAAGGCACTTAACCCTAACTGCCCTGAAAAAAATGAAATAAAAAACAAAAACAAAAAAGAAATAAATTTTATTATACTCCAGATAATTAAGTCTGCAGTCTCTATTTGAAGGCTTCCTGTGAATGAAATATTATCTCTTTAGAGATGTCAATCTTCTTTGGGACAGCTTGTATTATTAGGACAGTCTTCCGTTTGTTTAGCTCAAACCTCATCCTTTCCCACTTCTAAACATTGGTACTAATTTTGTCTTTCATGTCCAAGTAAAATGAATCTAAACATTTTTCCATCTGATAGCCTTTTAAATACTTGA
This sequence comes from Dromiciops gliroides, assembly GCF_019393635.1. NCBI lineage: Eukaryota > Metazoa > Chordata > Mammalia > Microbiotheria > Microbiotheriidae > Dromiciops > Dromiciops gliroides. Next base: position 148,770,500 of record NC_057866.1, read on the forward strand.
AAAACTGTATTGCCACCCTCCTTCAAAAATCCATTTCTCTCTTATTCCCTTCAAATGATCCTTGCATTCCTTTATAGAATTGTAGAAGCATGCCAATATGTGAGTAATGAGAGAATGGATAATGAAGAACATATTTTCAATAGAAATTCATTCTAAATATATAGTTCATTTATATGCATAGTTGTATAGTTATACATGTCTATGTGGTATCAACTCATATGTTCCTGTTTTTTTGTTTGCTTGTTTGTTTGTTTTTTGGTAAGGCAATTGGGGTTAAGTGACTTGCCCAGGGTCACACAGCTAGTAAGTGTCAAGTGTCTGAGGTGGGATTTTCAGGGCCAGTACTCTATCCACTGCACCACCAAGCTGCCCGCTCAAGTGTTCTTAAGATAGAGAGCATTCCCAACCAGTGAACAATCTTCCCTCCCCCTTCATATTATTCGGTCTTCTTTTCCCTAGTATCCTAGTCTATCATGGCAGGAGTCCTCTTTCCAACACATCCATTGTTTATGAATTCCTAGGATATAAGTATCAAAAGATAGGGCTACCCCTGAAAAGGATTTCCTTCTAATATATGTTAAATGTGAATATATTATTATAAGTATTAACATTTTAGGGTTGTTATTAAAATAAAACATCAAAATGCTAATCTAATTTTACTCTGAGCACAACATTCCTTGGCTCCCACTACCAACCTACACCAAGTCAGGGAATCTCCCAGAATCACTTGAGAAATATCTAAAATCTTCCACCATACCAACCAAACTCAGGCACTTACAAACAGTTTGTACTCATGTGGAGTCAGACTGCCAGCATTTGTCAATTTGATTGCAGGAAAAAAGCCATACGGTTTGTTGATACATCAGGAAGTGTTTGCATGGTGCCAGTCTCATCTAGCCCTTACACAAATAATGACTTCCTGCTGCTTTGTAGTCAGCTGACTTGACATTTCAGCACAAACAAATTATTCAGGAGGCTTGTTTACTCAGTGGTACCCACATTCCTTGTATGAAGAGACTTTCCAGGGGGATCACAGGAAATAAGCAAGCTTATATGTACTCTTTTGTCTCTGCCTTGGTTAGTTCTGTAACAAAGTTCATTTATGATGGCATTGAAATGCTGTCAATATTAAGAAGCTTTCTACCTTCACAAAGGTATTAAATATATAATATATTAATAGTATATTAAATAGCTTAGAATGACTTCAGAATCTCAGGATCTTAGATTTATATTGGAATGGGACCTCAAAATACATCAAGCTAGACTCTCATTTTACAGAGAAAACTGATACTGAAAGAGCACCCCCACCCCTCCTTATATTTCTCAACTTTAGAGTTTGAAACCAGGAGCTCCTTCTCTAGAGCTTGAGTTCCTTCTAATTTACCATATTGGTAGTCTCTGCATAGAAAACACTTTATAAAAGAATGTAAATTATTAAGTTCAAGAACAAAGAATATCCTTCAATGGGTTTCATTCCTTTAAATGTCAGTTGTGGGGGGGTGGGCAGCTAGGTGGTGCAGTTGATAAAACACCAGTTTTTGATAAAGGAGGACCTGAGTTCAAATTCAGCCTCTGACACTTGACACTTACTAGCTGTGTGACCCTGGGCAAGTCACTTAACTCTCATTGCCCACCAAAACAAAGCAAAACAAACAAACAAACAAACAAAACAAATGAATGTCAGTTGGACTTTAATTCAAGTGAGACAATTAAAAATATGAGAGATGTAGTTTCTGGATAATTTAATAATTTTATTAATAGGCTGGCAGATTACTAACAAAAGAAGGTCTTCTGGCCATCTCTCTCAGACCATAGATTCTTAACGATTGTAGGTCTTAGTTTATATATCCTTCCAACTATAGAATGTCCAACATGAAGCAATAAGCTCTAATTTATTAACAACAATTAAATCTAAATAATTGACAAAATTGGAGGTGGGTTATATTAAAATGATGTCCAGCGATACTTGACTCAGGTCACTCAACATGACATCAGAGAAAGAATATAAGATCTTTCACCCAAAATAGTTTCCATCTAGGTAGGTTTGGTTATGAAGGCCAAAGTCCTTCAACTCTCTAGAAAAAATGATCTGTCTCAATCCAAGTCTCCTTTGTAAACTTGTCTTGGCCTTGACTAAGATGAAGAGATGTGATGGAATCTCTACAGGAGAACTTGCCTTTGAGGGGGTGGGAGAGATGGAGAAAGAACTAAGAAAGGGGAAATCACTGAATCCCTGAAGATATCAATTGTTAATAATTATTTATCTAGAAGAAATAATTTTCTTGGGCCTACAAGAAATAATTTATTGTGTTGCTTCTAACTTTGAAAAACTAGAAAAAATGGATTTAGGATTTAGATTTGTCTACCTTACTTTTAGATGGAAAGCTTGTGAATAAATATTTTTTTAAATTTTTAAATGGTTACCTTTGCAAAAAACAATATGCTTTATGAAAAAGTCTATCATTTTAAAAATGGTTTCCAACTACTTCCAGTATTTAAGAAGTTAGCTGATATCAAATAGCCCATGTTTGATATCTAGGCACAAAATCACTGTATACTGATTGAAACCCTTTTGGGGATTTACAGTTCATGGACAATAATCATATGAGTGAGAAATTGTGGGTACATGATGACCTGTATCATTGAGAAAATGTCTACAGCAATAAGGAAGAAGGGAAACAAGCATTTATTAACTAGGTACTGTGCTCAGTACATTACCTATATTTGTTTTTTCAGTTCTCTCAACCATAGTAGGTAGGCTCTATTATCTCCATTATACAGTTAAGAAAACTGAGGAAAAAAGAATTGGGTAACTTATCCAGGAACAAACAGCTATTAAGTGACTGAGAGCAAATTTTAACTCTGGTCTTCCTGCCCAGTGTTCTTTCCAATTTGTCTCAGCTGCCTAAACCACAAAACCACGGAAATAATGGACAATTGAACTTTGTTTATTTAAAACCGATTTATAAAGATTGTTTGAGAATGAGTGAGTGGGACAAAGTTAAATAATGGGAAAATTTACTTTTTTTACTTTATTTTTTTCTCTTGCTTTTATTGATGATCAACACAATGAGATTAATTAGTGTATACTGTGTTATAAATGAGATAAACATTGTACCAAAATACTATAAATTGCCCCAGGATTTTCTTAGACAAGGAAAGCCATTCTGCTGTTATAGCTCTGTTATACTAATACACATCACTAATCAGTGATTTTATAGGATTTAGAAAAATCTTAGAAGGAGAGAAGTCAAGCTAAGAAGGGGGGATAGTGAATAAGCCAATCTTTCTGAGAAGTACAGTATGAAAAGTCAAGAAGGGGGACTTAGGGTCAGGTGGTTGAGGATCTTGTACAAGTTGCAAGTTTTTAGTGCTTTAAGAGAATATGCATGTCAATAATTTGTGATGTGACCTAACAGAAATAAAAATGAAGTCTTACCTAAGTCCAGAAAAAGAGAACAGAAAGGAAGGTTAAATTTTGGAGCAAATAATTACATTCAGTTTGGAAATGCTTGCCTTTTCCATACTTTACCAAAGGTACAACCTATAAACAACTGAAGATATCAATGAAAATAAATTATAATATAAAATAGATATTTCATTCAAAATTAAAAATATCTAAGTTAGGAAACATTCAGCTTATTGGATTCTTCATTTTTCAAGCAGATTTATGGTTTGCAAAAATATGTATACTTATCAAAACAATACTAGTTTTTTAAGTCCTAAATGTTTTACTACTAATAATAATAATAAAATATATTTAGGTCCTACTTTGTGTCAGACACTATGCTAAGGAACTTATACTTACTACCTGTTTCCTCAAACAGATGATATTATTATCCTAATTTTATAAATAAGGAAACTGAGATAGACAAAGTTTGTCTTCTTCCCAGAGTCACATAACTAATAAGTGTCTGTGGAAGGATTTGAACTCAGGTCTTTTTTACACCAAAGTCAGTATTTTATGCAAAGCACCACCTAGATTTATAAATTTTCCTTACTAGTATGTCTTTTACCAAATGTTCTATATCTTTGTTTCCTGTACCACTGAAAGGTTTTATTTTTAAAGTTTTTAACAAAATAAAGTCATCAATGTAAAGTGATAAAATGTTGCTTTAAAGATATGTTGGGTGAATTAATAAATGTCAAAAATAACAAGTATAGAGAATGGCCAGAAAAAAGTAACACTCAAGGAAAATTTATAAATAGCTAAGATTTTACAAACAGGAAAACTTTCGCATCTATTTTAATAGCAAGTAAATTTAAAACTTATTCAATTTTAAAAGTTAATTTATTCATTTACATTATTATTGACTTGAAGAGTCTTGTCCTAATTTATTCATTCTGTTTCTAAAGATAAGAGTAGGATGAAGAAACAGGTTTTTCCCACCCCCTTTTTTCTATCACTTTCCTAAAGGCAACCTTGAAGGGAATATTCCTATCTCTCTGACTCCATGAAATGACTGCTGTGAATACATGCTGCCATTACTGCCTTTCTATCTTCCATGAGGTAAATTGCATAGCCTCATTGCCTAGCTCACTGGCTCTTCATATAGCAAGGAGAAACTTGAGGCCACATAGCTTTGGATAGAGAACTACATCTCTTGGGAGGAACTAAGTGGACTGACTATGGGATTTACTGTCTGTAGAATATCTTGTCATTAACCAGAATGTCCTTATTAGTGGTCTGCTCTCACTGCCACAGTCATGAACAAAAAATAAAAAAGCAAAACAAAGGCTATCTCTATTATTTTCAGCATGTGGGGTCAAGCATTTTAAGCCCAATTCTGAGGATAAAATAGATGATCTAAATGGATGAGTGAATATGAAATTATAATCACATTTGCAGATGGTAAAGGTAAAATGATCACTCCCCATGATAGGATTAACTTTCCGTAAACTATGTTTCTTTCCCACCCAAGTTAAATTCTAAAATAATGCATTGAGCATTAGAAAATATTAAGAATTTGATGTATTTCTAGATAAAGAAGTAATATGAGCAGAAGCCACTAAAAAAATTGCAAATACTTAAGGCTTCTCAATTAATACTAAAGGAAATTCTCATTTTTAGTTTAAATAAAGGAAACTAAAGCAGGTCCTCAGGCACCAGAATGATGAAGACTATATCTACACAATGAATCCTAAAGTGCAAAAGGAAAAATCTTACACATAGGTTTACAGTGGAAAGTATCAATAATTCAGTTAAAACACTAACATAATGGAAATTTCTAAAAAAAAGGTCTTTGCCCATACAGTTGGATATTTCCTATGCATTTTCCAAAGGAAAGAATGATTCTTTATAGAATGGGGTGATTTCCAAGTGTTCTTATTTATGGGTGTAAGTATACAGAAAAGGAATGTATATGTATATAAAGCATCAGAACATGACAGGGAATTCTATTCTCAACGAGATGAGCCAGATATGGTTAGAGTTTGGTGCCTGAAGTCAGGAAGTCTCCTCTTCTTGAGTTCAAATCTGGCCTCAGACACTTACTAGCTGTGTTACCCCTGGTAAATCACTTAACTCTAGTTGCCTCAGTTTCATCATCTATAAAATTAGCTGTAGAAGTAAATGACAAAACACTTCAGTATCTTTGCCAGGAAAACTTGATATGGGTCATGAATAGTAAATCACAAGTGAAAATAACTGAACAGCACCGTCTCAAAGAAACGCATGAAAATTCATCCTAGTAATCCAGAAAGGAAAAAAAATGGATGAAAAATACAGGTTTGCCTGAAGATGCTATTTAATTGAATGTGCCATTCATTGAGTTATTTCATCAATACTCATGTCTTGGGTAATCAGTCAAGACAGGCCCTGAGTAGGTTGCAAAAATACATAGGAATAAGATGGGAGGATGTAAGGAACTCTAAGTGGCTACAAGTTGACTGACACAAAAGACCCTTTCAGGATGTGGGAAAATTGGGATGCTAATCCCCTGTTGTTGGAATTGTGAGCTGATTGAACCATTGTGCAGAGCAGTTTGGACGTATGCCCAAAGGGCTACAAAACTGTGCATACCCTTTGATCCAGCATACCACTGTTGGGTTTATATCCCAAAGACATCCACCAAAATATATTTATAGCAGATATTTTTTGTGGTGGCTTAAAATTGGAAATCAAAGGAATGCCCATCAATTGGGGAATGGTTAGTGTAAGGAATTAATTATGACTTGGGGTTTTCATAACCCTATCTTTACTTCATTATAGTCATACTGAAAAAAATGTAAGCTTAAAAGCCGAAAAGACGACAGGTGTCTACTTTGGGAGATAATTGAAAAAACAAGAGGAACTCTGACCACAAGGAATATTTATTGAGTCAAAGTATCAAATTAAGTAATTAAGCCTCCCCTAATAGCTCCCCCATGCCCACATGGGCCAGGTCAGATTATAATAAGGACAGCCCATGTGGGTGTGCTGGGCCAACTGGAGACTCAGCATGGCTAAGAACTGCCTCTTCCTGTGGGAGAGAGAGTTAAAGGCAGTTAGAGGAAGAGGGAGAGGGGAATTATTCTGAGGAGAGTTTTTTTCTGAGAGAAATTATGAAGGAAGGGATACAGTTAGAGGAGCTGTTGGTGTTTGATCTTTGGAACAAGACAGAAGAGACTGCAAGCTAATTCTCCTTGGAGCTAGAGATTTCCAGTGGTGGTGAGTTTGTGTTTTGGAGGCATGGTAGCTCTTTGGAGCTTACTGGGCTGAAGGCAGTTTCTGGGTGCCTGGGGCTTTTTTACCCCCAGAGATTTAGATTGTATCTCATTGTTCCTAGCTCCATTAACCTCACTTGTGTTTTAAATTTGTTCCCATTAATAAACCTGTTTTGTTTTTGAAAGAGGCTGTTTCTTTTCTTACCCCAATACCATGGCAAGTCGCCCAATTAACTCTTCCATATTAAATTTGGCCTCAACACTAGACAAGCTGTGGTACATTATTGTGATGAAATATAATTGTGTTATAAAAAATGAAAAGTAGGATGATTTGAAAAAGGCCTGGAAACACTTATATGAATTGACGTATAATAGTGAGGTGAGCAGAACCAGGAGAATATTGTGAACAGTGAGAGCAATATTGTTTGATGAAGAACTGTGAATGACAACTATTCTCAGCAATACAATGATACAAGACAATACCAAAGGACTAATGGTGAAGCATATTATCCACTTCTAAAGAAAGAACTGATATTGTTTAAACATAGACTGTGATGCTATTTTTCATTTTCATTTTTTTATTCATTTTCTTATACAAAATGACTAATATGTTAATGTTTTACATAATTGCACATGTATAACCTATATCTGGTTACTTACCATCACTGGGAAGGTGAGGAAAGAAGGAACAGATGGCTAAAATCTGGAATTCAAAATGTTAATTAAAAATATTTTTTAGAAGAAAGTTCTTTCATCTCCCCCCACCCCTCCAAAAAAAGAAAAAGAAACCTAAAGTCAAATTCTGGAGGATCAAAGCCAGTAAGAGGTCAGAGTCAGACATTCTTCTAGTCCAAGAAAACTTAGACAGTCAGAATGATAAATTTGTGATAATGGAGATGAAGGCTAGCCCATATGGATACAACACCAGTGGTGAAACCATGTGCTGGCAAAAGAAGCAGCTTTGGGAATTTTCAATCTGGAGATGGTAAGGGTACCTGAAAAATGGTCAGAAATAAGTTTCTAGGGACTTTGTGATAATACCCTACATAGGATTTGACTCTATTCAGCAATATCACTGCCTAGACTTTTTTCTGAGTCATATTTCAAGGGCAAAGGGGATCATGCTCAGTCAACAGAGAGCAGAGGCTTAAGAAGTAGTATCTCTTGTAGGGGAGAAGTAGTATCAATTAAAATGCCACAAGATCAGGGCCCCTTACTAGGTAGGATCCAAAGCACAGACTATGGGAACAATGACCACATTTCTAACTAGGTCACTCCACCTTAAGTACCCAAGACTTCAAAACATTCAAAACTTGTTCTAAAAATGGAAGTACAAACAAAAAAAAGAAAGAAAAGAAAAAAAAAAGAATGAAGCTTGGTATTGGTCAGCACTCCCCACCTTCATGCTGAGAACAGCGAATTTCAACATGAAGTTTAAAGTCAAGAAATAGGGTGAAAAGTGAGCAAACAATGACAACAACAAAAAATAACCATAAAAACGACTCTGGGGATGGAAGAAAAAGACAAACCCAGAAGACAATGATCTCAAAACAGCTACAAGAAAAGTTGCAGAGAAATATGTGAATTGGACAAAAGCAGAAAAAGAATTCCTAAAATAACTAAAATTATTTATAAAATCAAGTAAGTGGGGACAGCTAGGTGGTACAGTGGATAAAGCACCAGTCCTGGATTCAGGAGAACCTGAGGTCAAAACTGGCCTCAGACACTTGACACTTACTAGCTGTGTGACCCTGGACAAGTCACTTAACCCTCATTGCCAAAAAGAAAAAAAAAGAAAGAAAGAAAATGAAATGAAATGAGGGGTAAAGCAAAAATTAGCTAAATAAATGAAAGTGAAGTGGGCATGAGCTTAATTAATCAAATTGATGACGAGGCATTCCAAAGAATTACAAGACTCAGTGACTCAGCTTCCCAAGTCCAAATCCATCCCCAGACATAAGCCACTCCACTATGCTTGGCCGACAAAAAACAAGGATAAATGCTTTATAGATATCATCCCTTCATATTCAATTCAAACCTGTGCCCTCTATCTAAGTGAACTTTTTCTTTCAAATATTTATTTTGGTGTAAAGGAAATAAATGCTGGACCTTTAAATGACTGACATAATGCATTGAGAATCTTTCTGGAAAGTTCACTTCAATAATGAATTAAAATATGAAACAATAGCCCAGGGGCAGCTAGGTGGCAAAGTGGATAAAGCACTGGCCCTGGACTCAGGAGGACCTGAGTTCAAATCCGACCTCTGAAACTTGACACTTACTAGCTTTGTGACTCTGGGCAAGTCACTTAACCCCAATTGCCCTACAAAAAATTTTAAAAACAATAGCCCATATCTTCTATTATACTCTTCAAGAAAGATAATATTTTTAAAAAATAAAACAAGAAATATTTAGTGGTGCTTTTCAACAGGCAATTCACCTTTTTCTGGCTCAGTACTAATTGATTGATCCAAGATCCTTTTCTTCTAGAAATCCAGAAAATGGCTAAGCTTCATTTATCTGGTAGTACTCATCTTTTTTGAAAAGTTGTTTTAGAAATCACCTCCTACTAAATCACTAGCACTGGGACATAAGGAACTCATTATCTCTTTAATTCATAAAGTTTCCTCCAACACGTGAAACATCTTATTACAACTACTATATTATAAAAATATCTTATTATTCCTGCTCAGTCACTTGTGCTCAGGGAAAGTAACATGGTACATAAAATATCTTTCAGGAAGATACCTTGTCATTCTTTTTTGGAGGAGAGTTTTACTTGTGACCTGGCCTGCATAGTACCTCAGTTTCAATATTACACCATGATCAACAAGAACCACAACAAAAAGATATTCAAAAGGGGAAACACAGGGTGAATATATATTTTAGCTCTGCTTTAAATAATATTGTGTTTAATCATTAAGTGATTCACTTATTTTCTCTGAATAAATGTATAAAACTTCTTGTGTATTTGTTTTAAATACCAAAGCAAATAATCTGACTTTATTTTCTACTTTTCCCTCCCTCCTACTTTGCTTATTGCATCACATCCTTTATAAATACTTGTTATAGAGTTGAGCTAAATTGCATTCATTTATAAGTTTGAGGACCCTGGTAGACAATGTCCAGACTGAAGAGAATAATGTTTCAGATAACCTACTTGATATAAATAGAACACAAACATGAACTCAGCTAGATAAAAAGGAATTTGCCTTATAGGTTTCCATCTTATAGTTCTGAACAAAAATCACAATGTTATCATACCCAAATACCTATTTAGAAATTACTTTAAAAGTCCATATGCTATATTGACATCACCTTTCATCCTGGATAAATAGAAACAGACTTAAAAACAAATTTGCTGCCAGATTTTCACTGTAGGCCTATAAAAACAAGAGATAATGAAAAATTGTGTCTTACGAGAATTTGTTTAGACTCCATTTACAGGAAAGGAATGACACTACCTACTTTTATCATAGCTCTGGTAGTGCCATGGGAGGAGGGAGGAGGTATAGTAATTGGCCTATGGCATATTTTCAAATCATTACAACAAATTAGATCATCTTGACAATGCTCCCTCATTTCTGTCCATTTACTGTTGGTAGTATGCGACAAAATCAGGGTTTATTGCATATTCTGGGTATATTTAGGCACTTTATATTATAGTGTAGTACCACAAATTTGAAAGTAAAGTTTGTGTTTCTGTTTCTGTTTTGTTTGAAGTGGGCAGGCAATTTTTTGGAGAAACATGAACAATCAAATAATCATTGTTGGCAAGTTTCTAATTGTTAAATCTCCACAATATTTTTCCTTCTTTAACATTAGCCTAACTAGTAGATGCATTAGAGATATAATTTTCTAAAAATATTAGAATTGAAACAGATTTCTTTATCTCTTAAGCCTCACTTTGTTTTTCTCTGTATGTCATAAAACCCTTTGGCAATCTGGTAAACCTACAGATTCCTTCTCAAAATACACGCTTTTAAATATATAAAATAGAATACAAAGGTGTAATGAATTGTTATTTGAGATTTTTATGCCTCAGCATGCACTGGCCTGGGGCTCTGCAAACCGCATGGTGCTCCACCCACTGGTTGTAGCCATTGCCAGGGCTCTGGCACCTCATGTCATCACCACTCGCTGATGCCTGCATGGGCCTGGCAAAATTATAATGATTGGAAGTTTAGTGAGGGCAGTCATGTGACTGTCATAGTGGCCATCCCATAGGCTGGGGCTGTGTGGGGTGTTTCTAGGTTTGGGGGAGGAGAATTGGGCATTGGAGGTGGAAGCTGTAAAGCAACAGGTGTTCTGCTGTGTATTTTCAGCTGATTCCTGGGCAGTGGTATTTTTTCAGGTCTTATAATTTCCCTTTCCCCATTTTATTTCCTTTCCCTTGATCCTACTGATCCTGTTTGTGTTGTTGTTTTTTCAAAGTTCATTCTTGTTAAAATAAATCTTGTTCTGTTTTGAGGGAGGCTGCTGGTCTCCTTCCTTGCCCCAATAATGTGGTGAGCCACTTAGCTAGCACTCCCCAATTAAAAATTAGTCCCCATAAAGGATTATAAAGGAAACCAATTTTATTGAGATGCACTTATAAATAAATAATCATATGTGAATCTCTATACAGGCATGCATGTGTATATATGCATATATATGTATATTTAAAGGTAGAGGAAGATGTAGAAATAGGGAGATGAAAGATGGAGATGGAGAGAGAGAGAGTTAGCAATATAGAAATAAAGGTAGTCAGAAATGTTTTCCTCTGAATATGGACAACTTACAATCACCATTCCCCATCACCACTGTCTTTCTTCTGAAGGGATGTGTGCCTGTAGGGACCCATTATTTCACATATTGACATCATGAAGACTCTGTTTTACTATGTTTCATATGTCTTTGTTACTTATAAGACAGATATTTACGAATTTAAAGCATATGCATTATTAGGGATATTCTATCTCATTAATGAACCCACAACTTCATTTAAATGATGTGTATAAATTGAGAATACAATTCTTATGCAAAGTTTGGTGAAAGACATGGAAATAACTATTAACCAGTGCATATAATAGGCTTCGAAGAATATTCTATATTGTTGCTAGTGAATCATATAAGAACCAAGAGAAGTATTATTCTGCACCAGGAAGAAGAGAAACACCTAGAAGAAAAGAGAAGAGCTTTCATTTTCAGCACAATCAAAAGGTGAGAGAAAGGTGTTTATATCTTTATAATCTAAAATATACTCAAACCTTAAAATGTTTGAGACAAAGAAACCTTCAATTAGATGACATAATCCTCTCATATAGATAAAGAAACTGACACCCAATTAAGTTGTGATTTGCTCTCAGTGTATATGGCTAGGATAATCAAGTTTGAGTTTAGTATCCAAGTCTTCTGATTCTTAGTCCAATTTTCTTTCCATCACACCATTAGGGTCACATTTGGTATTTCTTGAGATGTTTATGGTTCCATTTACCTAATAATGAATTTACTTAAAACATTTAGAAAGCAGCCAAATATCCAGATGTTTTGTTTATACAATATTAAACATTTGGATAATAGGAAAAATCTAGATTTAGTTTTGCTTTTATCCAGGTACTCAGACATAAATAACAAGATTCAACCTTGAGCAACTTTGTTCATTCTTTTGCTAATTCCATTTAATATCTACTTGGAGTCCATTGATTAAAAAAATAAAAACTTCTTTTCCCTTATGTCATTTCTAACATTTTAATTTATAAAAATGTCTGGCTATTGTAGCATCACATCTCACCCAAAACTTGAGAAATAAAACTATATTTAAACTTTTAAAGTATTTATTCATTTTTGAAACACATGTCAGTGTATTTCCTAGTGTGCAATCAAGGAATGCTATAAATTATTAAAACTACAATCTGATTATTAAAATAAATGAAGCAATTTCCTAAAGAAGATGCCTAGATTAACCTCATGTTTATTTACCAAATTTTATGAATGTCTGGATAATTATTCAGTCTCCTTGTTATTAGGGAATCCTATCCAATTCAACTATAGATATAATTTTCCAGAAGAAAGGCATCAGCTGCACACTTATCTAAAGTGATTACATTATGGAATACTTTATATAGAATTTATTTCTTGGTTTTTACCTAAGTGAAGAAATGAAATGATGATTTGAATAAATACAATGATTTTCTGAGAAAAATCATAAAAATAGTGTTTATACAAAGGGGAATCTAATAATCCAACCCAATACAATACAACTGACATTTATGTAATGCTTCCTATGTGGGAAACATTAAGCAAGTTGCCTTAATAAAAAAAAAAACAAGACAAAACAAAAAAAAAATAAGCTTGGTCACCACAGAATTCATAATGTTTAGCCTATGGGGGGGGGGCTTTGTACTTCTTTTTACCCTCTGGAATTTCTCTATCATTCCATAATTTCATATAAGCTTTATTACCTTGGAAATTCAGTCTCACCCTTGATTTTTCAAAATTAGAAACACTCTTTCATGTTGAATCTTCTTTGTCTGATTGGCTGGTTCCTCTCATAACCACCATTTTAAGGAAAATGCCCAGGCCAGTCCTGACTACATTTCTTTCCTGAATCCAGTTATATGTTTTCTACCAAAGCCCTGGCCAGGTATCTACTCTCTCTCTACTTTTTACTTGATTTGTTTTATACTCTCCCATTAGAATGTAAACTACTTTATTACAGAGTACAATACACTTTTTGTTTCTTTCTGCTTGTATTTATATTCCTGTTTCTTAGTTCGTTGCCTGTCATACAGTGCTTCATACATGCTTCTGACTTGATTAAAATGAATTAGTTATGTGTGTGATTTTTCTGCACAAGTGAATGGTTGGGAGGAGTAAGTGAAGGATAGTTGTCTTTAAATACTTGAACAGCTGTAACTTGAAAGACAAAATAGTTTAAAAGTGTTCCATAAACTTTACAAAGATATAGAAAGGTACCTGTTTTGGCCATTTGTGGTGGTGGTGATAGTGGTGGTTGTGGTGGTGGTGGTGGTGGTGGTAGTAGTAGTAGTAGTAGTAGTAGTAGTAGTAGTAGTAGTAGTAGTAGTAGTAGTAGCAGTAGCAGCAGCAGCCAGCAGCAGCAGCAGCAGCAGCAGCAGCTGCAGCAGCAACAGTAATAGCAGTAATAGGAGGAGTCACAGTAGTGGTGGTGGTGCCAGTGGTGCTAGAAGAGATGGGAGTAAGGGCGGGAGGTATTTGGTATAGCTTATACCTATTAATAATGCTGTCTTTTGATCAGGATGATTTTAGAAAAAAAATGGAAAGAAATAAACTGATGGAAAATGAGGTGAACAGAAACAAGAGAACATTGTGCAATTATAGTAATATTGTATAGTGATCAACTGTGAATGGCTTAGCTAATCTTAGTGATATAATAATCCAAGACATTTCTAAAACACTCATGATGAAAAATACTGTTCACCTCCAGGGACAGAATGGATACATATAAAAACACACTATTTTTTTTTACTTTTTCTTTCTTTTGGGGGAGGAGGATTGGTCTATGTTTTCTTTAACAATATGACAAATATGGAAATATGTCTTGTATGATGGCACATGCAGAGCATATATCAAATTGCTTACAGTCTCAAGAAGGGGCAAGGGAAAGGATGAAGGGAGAAAAGTTGAAACTCAAAATTTAAAAAAAATGAGAGTTAAATTATTTTACATGTCATTAGGAAAATATTATTTAAAAAAACAATGATGGAGCAGCAAGGTGGCACAGTGGATAAAGCACCAGCCCTGGATTCAGGAGGACCTGAGTTCAAATCTGGATCAGACACTTGACACTTACTAGCTGTATGACCCTGGGCAAGTCACTTAACCCCCATTGCCTCACGAAAACAAACAAACAAAAACAAAACAAAACAAAAAGCTCAATGATGTCCTTAAATCTGTATGGATTGCCATTTTGTCTGTGACAACAGTTTTATCCAAATCTAGTGCAGTATATGGAGAATTCTTAAGGATAATTTGGCTTCAGTACAATGATTCCCACTGTTTCTTCCTTCTTCTCCTTTTAATGGAGGTCATATAGAAACAATCTAAGGCAAAGTTGCTATCCTGCTATTTTTTTTAAATTTAATCCTCTCTGGACCCTTACAATAAATGGATACAATGATTGCTTTTTTGAAATTTAATAAGACTATTGGGATATAAGGTCATCTTCTGTGGGCTCTTTTGAAGCATCCTCAGTATAACTCAGCGTACAAAATGACAAGGATGATTGATACTTTATCCTGTACATAGATGGTTTTAATTTCTTATGGTAGTATTTCATATTTTGAAAGCTTTTTTCACCCTATGTAGTTTAGAAGTGAGTATTGCTATGGTGACAATTATTAAAAATTATTCTCAAAGATTTATTCAACAATGTTATGTCTAGAAAGTTTTGTAGGTTACAGGTGTTTTTTTAATGGTGCTTTAAAAATGTTGTTTATTTATTAAGGCTATATTTTGGTAATTTTATTTGCACTACAATAATATGTCATCTGCTAATTTGTTATATTATGGTTGATTCTTTAACCTATTGCAGCTCCAGGATTCATAGGCACTGAATGGTTTATGATTGTATCTTTTCTTTACCATCAATATGAACCCTCACTAGCTGTGTCCCCCCACTATTAGAGGCTTACTAACTAAAGTACTAGTCCCATTTAACTACTTATTATCAGGTAGCATTTAAAAAGGAATATTTACCTCAAACACAGAACAAACCATGAAAATATATTCTGAACAACACCTTGAGGACATAATCCCCTTTACATGTGCTCAGATAGAACAAGGAGATGGATTAAGCTCACAATTTAAATCAGTTACTGAATACCATTTGCCCCCACCAAATTCATGCCCAAAATGGACATGACTACTCGATTTGACTTGGTTAGGGTCCCAGGATGCATGCTACTCAGCTTCTCAGTGCTGGACTGGTTAAAATCCCTAGCCTGGATTCTTAGTTTCCTAGACACTCCTGGCTTACCCTCCCAGTATAGATCAGAGACTCTATTTCCTCTACATAGGATGGGAAAATGCAGAAAAAGGCCAAGGACTCGGGGAGTGGGGGGGGTGTCTTCAAACCATGTGTTAGATCAATGCAGAAAATCCCCACATACATCAGCCTTGTGGTCTTCTGGAAGCAGCTCCTTGGTTTCTTTCATATGAATGATGTCATCTTAACAGATGGTGCCTACGCATCCTAGTAAATAAAGATCCAGAATCCACACCATTTAGATGACATGCAAAGGGATTTAAGACCCACCAATGAGTAAGCATTACCTCATCCCACATCCTTAGATAAGAAAACTTTCCTGAGTGAAAATTCTTCCATGATTCCTTTG
This sequence comes from Dromiciops gliroides, assembly GCF_019393635.1. Lineage (NCBI taxonomy): Eukaryota > Metazoa > Chordata > Mammalia > Microbiotheria > Microbiotheriidae > Dromiciops > Dromiciops gliroides. The sequence continues at coordinate 148,786,501 of NC_057866.1, forward strand.
GTACATAAGCTTATCCATCTAGGGAATAGTTAAAATTGTCTAAGTATCGAACTGTGTCAAATTTATAAAAATACAAGTCATTCCCCAATTGACAAATGGTCAAAGGATATGAACAGGCAGTTTTCAGATAAAGAAATCAAAGCTACCTATAATCATATGAAAACATTCTATAGATCATTATTTATCAGAGAAATGCAAATTAAAACAATTCTGATGTATCACCTTGTACCTATCAGAGTAGCAAATATAACAAAAATGGAAAATATTGGGTGTTGAAGGGGATGTGGATTAGCTGGGATGCTAATCTACTGTTGGTGGAGTTGTGAAAAGATCCAACCATTCTGAAGGACAATTTGGAACTATGCCCGAAGGGCTATAGAACTGTGTCTACACTTTGATCCAGCAATACCACTGCTTGGTTTATATCCCAAAAACTTCCCCAAAAGAGAAAAAAGACCTATTTTTACAAAAATATTTATAGCAGCTCTTTTTGTGGTGGCTAAGAATTGGAAATCAAAGGAATGTCCATTAATTGGCGAATGGCTAAACAAACTATGGTATATGATGGTGATGAAATAGTATTGTGCTCTAAGAAATGACAAACACAAAGACTACAGAAAGACCTGGAAATATATGCATGAAAGTATGTGCTGTTAAATGAGTAGAACCAAGAGAACATTGTACACAGAGACAGCAATATTTGATGAAGAACTGTTAATGACTTGACTATTCTTGGCTATACAATGATCCAAGACAAACCCAAGGGACTATTGATGAAACAGACTATCCACCTCCAAAGAAAGAACTGATATTGATAGAACAGACTGAAGCATGCTATTTTTCACTTTCTTTCATTTTTTTCTTTTAATCATTTTTTCTTGTAAAAAATGACAAATATGGTAAGGTGTTATATAATCATACATGTATAATCCATATATGATTGTTTGCCACCTCAGTGAGGGGGGAGGGGAAGGAGGGAAAGAGGGATAAAAATTGGATCCCCAAACTATAAATAAAAATAGTTATTATTAAAAAAATTGGAGGGGCAGCTAGGTGGCACAGTGGATAGAGCATCGGCCCTGGAGTCAGGAGGACCTGAGTTCAAATCTGGCCTCAGACATTTAACACTTACTAGCTGTGTGACCCTGGGCAAGTCACTTAATCCCAACTGCCTCACAAAAAAAAATTGTCTAAGTATCTCTTTTAACCAGGGCACAGCAATATTTCCCTTGAGATTCCAAACCATAGGCAGGGGAACCTTAGCTGTTCAAGCCACAGGATGCACATAATTTCATCCATTCAATCCTTATAATTATAATGGGCATTTCAAACTCACTCAAAAGAACAAAAAGTTCAGAAAGAAAACTACCAAGGAAAATAAAATACTTGTAATTCCTAGAAATTCAAGTAAACTTCTTCATACTATGATGTTTCAGGGCATATTGATGTCACAATAAAACATGTAGTCTTTAGCTGTTTAAATGTAAGAGAAAGATTATGAACATTTCTCAACTTGGCAATCTCATTTATGTAAAGAAAGTGTTATATTGCTCAAATTAGACTCAATACTCATACTCAGGATTCAGTAAAAAAATAGCATCAATATCTAAACACTCAAGCAATTGGCATATGCAAAGTTTGCAAATTTATATAATAGAATTAACTTTTGCAAAAATATATACTTGGAAAAAATTATTGTACAATTACAAATTTTTTTTGGCCATTTTTCTAAGATTTCCCAAACTCTCACACCCAGGATTTAGTTTTGGCTAAAGAATGTTTCCAGAGGTCCCCAAATATATGAAAGACTTGATTTTATCCAAAAAGAGACTGAACATGTAACATGAATGACATTGACCATACTTTTCAAAGGTCAAGTCTGTTCCATTTCACCACACTCAAGGTTCTAACATGATCCAAAAGGACTGTGCACTTTCTTCTGATATCAGCTCAAGTCTCTACTGATTATGTTTCCCTTCTTTTAGGAGCCCAGTGATTAACACACTAGTTTCATTTTTTTTTTTTTTTGGCTAGGCAACTGGGGTTAAGTGACTTGCCCAGGGTCACACAGCTAGTAAGTGTTAAGTGTCTGAGGCCAGATTTGAACTCAGGTACTCCTGACTCCAGGGCTGGTGCTCTATCCACTGCGCCATCTAGCTGTCCAACACACTAGTTTCATTTACCATCATATTTGCTTTTAAAAATGGATGACATCATGCATTTGTCTGGAGAAGACTTATTTTAAATTATCATATTCATTGATTAATTTAATATTGAAGCAATAAATTTAGTCAACAGTTTAGGACTGTAGTAACCCCCATACTACCAACGTTTCTGGGCATGAAGACAATAAGGTCACACCTTTAGTTCCTATGTAGTTTGGTCCCACTAAATTCAAGACCAAAGCTGACATCATTGTTGGATTCTACTCTGCTGTCATTCAGAAAGTAACTATAGATAATTATTCCATTCTCCTGTAAAACTCAGTTCTGAGCTGACTGCACTTTCCCTCCATTCTGGCCACATGCATCTCTGTGCCTCATGATCCCAGCCAGATCAGAATTCCACTTTGTACACATAAAAAAGAAAATAATGAAGGAAAAGGCCAAAGACCCAGACCCATATTTCAGGGTCCATATGGTCTTTAGGAGATTTGATAAGGAAGCTTTAAAGTTCCAGCCTCCTTTTATGGAATAATCTCATTGGTTGTGAAATGTGATCCCTTTCCTCAGAGACAAATATTTCAAAAGTTACAGTTAGGATGTTTTAAAGACTCAGATATGTCTGGCTAAGTAATGTCAATGGAAAAAGGCAACCCATAACTATTTCACTATGACAAAAATAATACAATAAGACTGTTGCTGTGTAGGTAGAAATTTTTCTTAAGTGATTCTTCTTATTAAAACTTAGTAGCATTATTCTCTATGTATCTTATCTGGAAAAGACTTAGTTATTATTGATTATCATTTTCATCCATTAGTTCAATTTGACCCAGAAATTTAAGTTCAAAACCTTCAGTCTCTATTGCTAGTTATTGTTGCCCAGTGAAAATTTTACAAATAACATTTTTATATCATTGGAGAAATCTTCCATATGTTGAAGTAACTGGTTAGTGCGCTTTTCAGTGGAGCCATATAACTTGATGCCATTCATGCATATCAAGTGACATGGTGACTTTGACTACTTCATTTTTTTATTTGAAATGAATACTGACTTCTATATATGAGTTAGATATTGGGCTTAAGACTAGGCAAGACCACAGCACCCTTAAACTGTCTCCTTAAAAGGTGTCATGTTTTGTATCAATTGTTCTTGACATCATTGTGTTAGTTTTATGTTTTTAATAGTGTAACTTTCCATCTGGCTATCAAATACTGCAGCATTCTCAATATACTTGGACAAATTTTACATTTTTTTTTTCAGTACACAACTCTTCCATGAGAATGAAACTAAGTCAAAGTCTTTTCAAATACAAATATCTCAATGGTGATTTTTTTTCCTTTATAGGCAAGGATATTTTTTTTTTTGGCAAACCATTTATGCTCTTTAAAAAGTACTTTGTAATCACATAAGCATTTTTTAGATTTTTTTGTGGGGTAATGAGGATTAAGTGACTTGCCTAAGGTCATACAGCTAGTAAGTGTAAAGTGTCTGAGGTTGGATTTTAATTCAGGTCCTCCTGAATCCAGGGCCAGTGCATTATCCACTATGCCACATATTTGGTTGTAATGAAGGTTCCAAGTAGTCTCAATTTGTAAGCCTATGTTGAAACTGTTTCCCAGATTCATAAGAACATTGAAATTAAACTGATAGAAATTATAGCCTAATCAGTGGTAGAATTGGTGTTTCAGGGTATCCACCAGGTCTTCATAGCTATCAAAATAGTTCGATTATGTACAAAGTTCCCTTAAGTCCTATACAATTTAAAGATACTAAGATTGGAAAGCCGATTCCCCTGTAGAAATAGGGAGGAAACAGGAAATGTGAATCAGCTGTAGTAATAGCTCTGTCAGGGCAATTCTCCACCATATTCCAGACTACTTACCCCAACTGGTCCATGAAAGGAGAATTTTTTTTTTCTGATATTCAGGTAAAGTATACAAAGTCTAGAACCAAAGGATCTGGATCTGAATTCTCTGAATTCAAATCCTGACTCTGAAGCTCATCATTACTATATTAGGCAACTCATTTAACTTCATTTAACCCAACTTACCTCATCTATCAAATAGGGGGAGGGAATTGGAAGAGATAACACTCAAGGTGTTATCTATAAGTGTCTTCATAGCTCCCAAAACATACTTCAATTAGAATGTCACTTAATTATGTCTCTATGAACCTTTAAATGAGGCTTTCCAAATTAAAGTGCAAAATATCCTACTTTAATTCTTACAAATTGTAGGCCAAGACAAATCACTTAATCTCTGTCTTCCTCAGCTTTTTCATCAATGAAATGGTGATAATAATAGCACCTTATACCTGGATTGTCGTGAAGATAAAATTATATAATATCCGTAAAGCTATTTTCAAAACTTAAAGTCAAATATATATATATGTACACACAGATACATATATGTATACATAGATACATACAAATGCATATACAGATATACTGATCCATCATATATATATATATATATATGTATATATGTGTGTGTGTGTGTGTGTGTGTGTGTGTGTTTGTCATTATTATTGTCATTGCACAACCAATATGATGTTCTTTAAATTAACCTAAGGACAGCAAATGCAAAAGTATAAGGTTTACTTTAATGAACAGAAGATTTTATCTTTCTATAATTCTAAAGTATAATTTATATACTTACAAACACACCAAAAATGGAAATCAAAACAAAACACAGTGAAGTCCTAAACTGTATGCAGTTCACATTGTGAACAGTGCTTTTGTTGATTTTAGGATGAAGATTGTAAAAGAGGTTATTTCTACATTCATTTTTCAAAAAGAAGCATGGAAAGGACCAATAATGAACAAGTGTTGAATTCCTATCCAGATGCTCCTTTTAATTTATTAGTTAATTGAGCTCCTTCCTTCACATTTAGAAGAGGTAAAACTTGTCATAAACTATAAATGTACTCCTTGTACAACTGTCACTCAAATCAGAACTCATAAAAATAACTGGTATCCATTATTTTTTAAAGTCACAGGAAAATTGTGACGAAGCAACTTAATAGATCATGGGTAGAGTGCAAGACTTGGAGTGAGGAAAAATAGATTTAAAATTCTGCTTCAAACATTTACATGATTGTGGGACCCTAGGCAAGTCTCAACCTTAGTTCCTCCATGTGTGTAATGGGATTAATAACAACAATTACTTCCCAGAGTTGTTGCAAGATCAAATGATATGTCCTCTGCAATGGACCTTACAAAGCCTATTTAGAAAACTCTACAATATAATACCTATAAACATAACTTAAACTATTATATATGTAGATCAGATCATTCCTTTAAATTGTTTTCTCTTAAAACTATAAACATATTGCTTATAATATTTTTAGATAAATAAAATGAATCCATAAATCATAACATTGTTTCCTTTTTTCCTTTTCTTTTTCTTTTTTGGTTTTGAAGGGCAATGAGGGTTAAGTGACTTGCCCAGGGTCACACAGCTGATAACTGTCAAGAGACTGAGGCCAGATTTGAACCCAGGTCCTCCTGAATCCAGGGCTGGTGATTTATCTACAAGTTTCAACACAGATTTTTGAAGGTCCCCACATTAGAAATAAAGTTTTACTCTCATTTCCAAATAATTATAATCATACAAATACAAATACACACACACACACACACCCTAAAAACCACAACAATAATAATGAAAATACATTCTGCCACAGGGGGAGAAATTTTCAAATGAGTGAAAGGAATTTAAGTGAACTTTGCATATGATCCCTTAAAATTTTCATTCAATTCAGTAAATCAGCCAGAGTACAGTTATTTAGTTATCTTTTGGTGTTCACATAAAGCTGCCAATTCAGTCCATTGGCAAGGGAAGTTAGAATAAAATTTTTAAAAGCTGCCAATATATTCAAGTATTCATTGGGTGGACATCAATCATAACCTGATCAAGTGTTTTTGGAGGGAGCCTTAAAAAAAGTTCTAATGTGATTTTTTTTCTTATTGTTGTTGTTTATTTGTATTTGTTTTTACAAGCTGTTACATGGAAAAATACAAATTATAGGAAAGCATGGATGAAGACTTTAACATATTTCCTTTTTTTCCTTTCTTAGAAATAGAATATCAAGTACAATGTTTCTCTTATTTTTGGCATTGTAGTCATACTTGTTTCCATATTTGTATGTTTGTTTTCCTTGCACATTCAAAAATATCATGACTAAACTAAGAAGAAAACAAAACACTAATGGATAAAGTATTAGAAACTTTCAACAGCTGAATCTTTGGAGAGCCTAATTTAAATTAGGCAAATGGGCTAATCTGCATTTTTTGTTTCATAAAGTTATTCAGGATTATAGAAGATCAATCAACAATCATCTATTAAGAATCTACTATGTGTGGGGCAGCTATTTGGCGCAGTGGATAGAGCACCAGCCCTGGAGTCAGGCGGACCTGAGTTCAAATCTGGCCTCAGACACTTAACACTTACTAGCTGTGTGACCATGGACAAGTCACTTAACCCCAATTGCCTCACTAAAAAAAAAAAAAATTAAAAAAAAAAGAATCTACTATGTGCTTATCAATAGGGATAAAAGTAAAAAGTTGAAACAATGTTTACTTGTAGGAGGCTTACATTTTAATGGGAAAGACTAGTTTATATGCATACTTAATGAATAAATATTAAAAAGAAAAAATGAATACTAATAGATATAAAGTATTTTACTACAAGAAGCAGGTGCTGGTACATTGGATAAAGTGATGTGCCTTGAGTCAGAAAGACTCATTTTACTGAGTTAAAATTTGGCCTCAGACACTTAACTGCTGGGTGACCCTGGGCAAATCACTTAATCCTGTTTTCCTCAGTTTCTCATCTGTAAAATTATCTGGAAAAGGAAATGGCAAACCATTTCAATATCTTATGGAGAAAACTCCATATGAGGTCACCAAAAATCAGGTAGGACTGAAACAACTGAATAACAAAATTTGAATATAAAACATTTGAGAAGGATGTTGTTGTTTTTCCTTCATTCTTGAAAAGGACCATGGCATTGGGATGATGTCATGACTGGCAGTGGATTTGATTTAAGTGAGGGAGGATTATGAAAGGTTACCAACCTCACTCTCTCCTCTAAAGCCATATATCTAGGTTCAGTGGCAAGATATACAACAGGTAAAATAGAAATGGCCCCAGATGTCTTAAGACAATAAGGGTTAAGTTACTTCCCCAGGGTCACACAGCTAGTAAATTTCTGAGGTAAGATTTGAATTCAGGTCTTCCCAACTTCAAGGCCAGTTCTCTACCCATGACAGTATTTACTGCCCCATTTGAGGAGGATAAGCCTTGGTTAAAGGAATCAGGGCTGAGCGGCCGGACACCCCCTCATGGCGGCGGCGGTGGTGGTGGCCGTGGTGGTGGAAGTGGCGGCGACGGCTGCTTTGGGACGGTGACGGAAAACGCGAACCCGGCGACCCTTCTCTCCCTACCCCTGCCCCCCGATGCTGTACGCCCCCTAACGCTGCCCCGACCCCAGCCCCCGCCGGGACGATGGTGAAGTATTTCCTGGGGCAGAGCGTGCTCCGGAGCTCCTGGGACCAAGTGTTTGCTGCCTTCTGGCAACGTTATCCTAACCCCTACATCGTGCACCGGGAGGTGACTGCCGACCAGAAGCTGCTGTCCAGGCGGCTGCTCACAAAGACCAACAGGATGCCCCGCTGGGCGGAGCGCTTCTTTCCTGCTAATGTAGCCCACTCAGTGTATATCCTCGAAGACTATCGTGGACCCACAAAACCAGACCATGACCACTTTCACTTGGAACATCAACCATGCCCGGCTGATGGTGGTGGAGGAAAGGTGTGTTTACTGTGTGAACCCTGAAAACAGTGGCTGGACTGAAATCCGACGGGAGGCCTGGGTCTCCTCCAGTTTGTTTGGGGTCTCCAGAGCTGTTCAGGAGTTTGGCCTAGCCAGATTCAAAAGTAATGTTACCAAGACCATCAAAGGCTTTGAATACATCTTGGCCAAACTGCAAGGTGAAGCTCCTTCTAAGACTGGTTGAAACAGCTAAGGAAGCAACTGAGAAGGCAAAGGAAACTGCTCTGGCAGCAACTGAGAAGGCCAAGGACCTGGCCAGCAAGGCAGCCACCAAGAAGCAGCAGCAGCAGCAACAACAGCACTATGTTTAAAAGCGTCACCCTCCTGCTTCCCCTGCAATAAAAAAGGCTCTGCTGCCCTCCCAGAGCGCCCCAAGGCTGAGAGCTTCCTAGCATTGGGCCCGGAGCCCAGCCCCTGAACAGACCATCAGCACAACACAAACCCGCAGACAATCCAGCTTTTGTCTCATTACCCACCCTGTGTCCAAGTTGTAATTTATCATTAAAAATCAATTTTCAGTCCTGTCAAAAAAAAAAAAAAAGGAATCAGAAAAGGCACTCTGAAGAAGATGGTGCTTAGACTGTATGTTAAAGGAAGATAAGGACTCTAAGAAGTTGAAGCAACGAGGACATTGTATTCCAGCATTGGAGAACAGCACAGTAAAAATACACTGCTATATAAAGATGGGAACATTTTTTGGAGCCAGTATTTCTGATAAAGGCCTCATTTCTAAAATATATCAGGAATTAAATCAAATTTATATGAATTCAAGTCATTCCCCAATTGAGAAATGGTCAAAGGATATGAACAGGCAGTTTTCTGATGAAGAAATAAAAGCTATCTATTGCCATATAAAAAAATGCTCTAAATCACTATTGATTAGAGAAATGCAAATTAAAAACAACTATGAGGTACCACCTGACACCTATCAGATTGACTAATATGACAAAAAAGGAAAATAGTAAATGTTGGAGAAGCTGTGGAAAAATGCATTGTTAGTGCAACTGTGAATTGATCCAACCATTCTGGAGAGCAATTTAGAACTATGTCCAAAGGGCTATAAAGCTGTGCATACACTTTGACCCAGAAATACCACTATTAGATCTTTTCCCCAAAGAGATCATAAAAAAGGGAAAAAGACTCACATGTACAAAAATATTTATAGCTGCTCTTTTTGTGGTGGCAAGGAATTGGAAATTGAGGGGATGCCTATCAATTGGGGAATGACTGAACAAGTTGTGATATATGAATGTAATGGAATATTATTGTTCTGTAAGAAACGATGAGCAGGTAGATTTCAGAGAAACTTGGAAGGCCTTACATGATCTGATGCTGAGTGAGATGATCAGAACCAGAAGAATATTATACAATAGTATCAACAGCATTGTGTGTTGATTAACTGTGATAGACTTGACTCTTCTCAGCAATACAATACTCCAAGATAGTTGCAAAGGACTCATGATGAAAAATGCTCTCCAAATCCAAAAATAAAAGAACTTTAGAATCTAGATGCAGATTGAAGCATACTATTTCTACAGTTTTTTTGTTTTCCTTTTTTGAGGTTTTCCCCTTTTGCTCTAATTCGTCTTTCACAGCATGACTAATGCAAAAATATGTTTAATGTGATTGTACATATCTAACCTATATCAGATTGCTTGCTGTCTTGGGGATGGGGGACGGCAGGGAGGGAGGGAAAAAAAATTGAAACTAGAAATCTTATAAAAACAAATGTTGAAAACTATCTCTACATGTAACTAGAAAATAAAATACTTTTATGATAAAAATACCCAAACTGATAAAGGAAATGGAATGTATAATATGTATGCTTTTGTTTTATTCTCTCTGGGCCAAACCTGTTATGTGTTCCCACAAGGGCTCTAGACCAAAGTTACTTAAACTGTGGGTTGCAACTCTATATGGGGTCACATAAGTGAATGTGGGGTCATGAAAAAATTTGACAACAGCAAAAGGTTGTGTATACTTATTTTATATACTTAAAAACTTAAGAGTCACATCAAACTTTCTTAAGCAAAAAGAGGTCACAAGAGAAATAACTTTAAGAAGTCTTATTCTAGACTACTCTGTGGTAATGAGGCAATAGAGTTTGTTGTTGTTGGTTTTTTGTTTGTTATTCTGTTTGTTTTTTGCTTCACAGTGGTCACAGTGACTAGCATTTTAGTTCTATTTAATTATTTAATATATGATTAGGATACACAAAAAAGATATTTATTTCAAAAACATATCAAGAACAACCAAAGAAATATTTTCCCCAACACCTCAGGACATAATAACCCTACACAATACACATATACCAACCCACTCTGGGAAGTGGGGGGAAATCTAAAAATAACTTTGGTGTTAGTTTCTGTGGGCCTATATTGCTAAATTGCCTCAGATGATTGCCCCTTTGCTTCTTAGGTCAAGGCTGTTGCAGTGGCTATAAAACCTTCCCTGGACCTTGACCCTTGGGTTCCTATGATTCATTCTCCTAAGGACAGAAATATCACTTCTTCCATTGGACTTTTAAGTAGTCTCTCAAATCCCCCAGAAACAAATAAGACCAAAAGACTTTAAAGTTTATAAGGCATTTTGAATGTCTCTATCACCAAAGACTATGCTTCAATATGAGATTAAAAGGCCAGAACCAGTTACAGATTATCTACATGTGTTCCATAATCATTTCCTCCAAATCACTTCACTTAAATATCATGATTATCTTTCAAAAGTCTCCCATAGCATACCCAATGTGGAGAGATGTCTTCTCCCTAGCTTCCATCAAACTGAGACAGTACATGAGCCATGCTGATCTTGTAGAAGACTCCCAATGACAAATGTCTAATGTGAGAAACAAATTGAAAGCTAATTTGGCTTTACCACAATGTGTGAGAAGGGCAGTCATGTCCAGTGAAGCTGTAACGATAGATTAGAACCAGTTCAAATAGAAATTTAAAGGTTAACCAGAGGAATTTGTCTTTTATCCAACAGGCAGAGGCAAAAAGAAGCTACTCTAGTTGACTGAGTAAGGGAGACAGAGAGTCAGGTCTCTCTTAAAGGAAAATTATCATTGAAGTATTATTTGGAATGAGTTGAATAATGATGGATTTGGGGGATGGAGCCCAATCAGGCTTCTGTTTTAATGAGACAATAAAGTTCACTATTTTTATGTACTACTTTATTAACATTTATTTAGAAGTTATCTGAGATTTACATGAGTTAAGGATATTATATGTCTGTTATATATGTGTGTGTTTCAATGACTGTACAATTTTGAATTGAATTTATTAAAGAAGATATCATCAATCTGGAGTAGAAAGTCCCTATAATACTAAAAGAGTCCTATAGTGAAGTAAAAAGGAAGAAGGAGGGAAAATTACTTCTCTGTTCTTTAATCTATGCTACCTGAAGAGAAAGCAAGAGAGAGGACAGATAGTATACTATGATGCAGGCTATCAATATATTAGCAGAGAGTCAAATTAGTTAATGACAAGCTATCACTCTAAAATTATGTCATTCTTTTTCTTTCTCCTTTCCCTCCCTTCTTTGGCTGTATAAAACTGACAGCTCCAAGGGCTGTCATGTACAAGGTGGAAAAACTATATAGAAGCATGGGAGAAGCATGAATTATCATATGGACAGAGAAAGAAAACATAAGCTACTGAGTATTCACAAGCTTTCTTCCCAGAGAATGTCCTATTTTGGGCCATTTAAGGTCCAAATTTTAGAACTTCCATTCACACTTAGAGCACCAGGAGTACATTAGCTTGTATAGGTTTAAAATGATTTCAGATGCAATCAGTACCAAAGACACATAGGACTTTATAGATGCAAATCATCACCTTTTCTATGCAGATTTTGAAACATAAGTTTAATGTGCTCTGTGTGACTCACACTTCTGAGCAGGTGTGCTGCTGGAGTGAGTAGCTTCCAGGTGGCCAATTAAGAACCATCCCATTTCAAGTAGCCTAGACTGTATCTATAACACTTTGGAGATTCTCAGAACTATCCTTTTGAGATAAGAGAACACCATTTCTTGCTTAACAGAAATGATAAAGAGACCTTAGAGTTGACATAAATTCTCAGTAGAAAAATTCACATATATTTCCTCAGTGGAAGTCATCTGGTTTTTTCCCACTTTTTCATCTGTATAGTGATTTACTGTACCCTGAATTAATCATCATTATATTTAGACAATTCCAATAGAAGATAATATTGATATTGTACTTGTTAATGTGATGTAACTCAAGTGAAGATCTTTTTTTTTTCCATTTTTCTTGTTTTAGGAGAATTCCTAGGACTTTTCATTTCTTTTGTACAAGTGACCACTCATACAGAAAATATACGTCCTCCTCACCTGCACCTCAGAGAATTCCTAGTTTTGTTCAATCTCAATTTAAGTGTTAAACTAAGCTTTTCCCAGTCTTTTTTCTCTCAAACGAGATCATAGTTATAAAGCACTTAGCATAGAACCTGGCATGTAGGAGGTGCTTAATAAGTGCTTGGTCTGTTTAACCTTTTTAGTTCCTTCATAATTTTTTTGTGTGGGGCAATGAGGGTTAAATGACTTGCCCAAGGTCACACAGCTAGTCAGTGTCAAGTGTCTGAGGTCAGAGTAGAACTCAGGTCCTCCTGAATCCAGGGCCAGTGCTCTCTATCCACTGCACCACCTACCTTCCACCCCCTCCTTCATTATTAATCTTTCCTATTTAAATTCTTTTTCAGTGTACTGTAGAAAGATAGATGACATACAGACAGATAAATAGATGATAGAAATTATGTATGTATACATATGATATTTCATATCTAGATACATATTGACTTTCTGCAATAGAATATAAGTTACTAGAAGATGATTTCAAGTTTATAATTGTATCTCCCAAGACCAATTATGAAACCTTCTACACAGTGAGTAATTAATTATTTAACTTAAATGAATTATCAAAATAATTTTTTAAGAATATAATGCCAAACTGCTTGTAATGGTACCATTAAAAATAATTTCTTATCATGTATGATTCACACTCATATCTACTGGCTTACAAGCTCTCATTTTCCCCTGTTTCTTTCTTTTCTTTGGCAGTAGGAGTAAATTAGGTCTGTTTTCTTGGAACAATTAGTTGTAAGTAATTCATTTTCATTCTGCTGAAGACTGAAGGACAAATCAGTGATAACAGAATCAAGCACTTGGGGAGTTCAGCTAAGATTTGTGTCTGGTAGCAATTTATCTTATAAATGGTATCTGTTTTGTTTTATGGAAATTTGGAAACAGCTTTCTGCATGATTGAAGCTTTTGTCAGGAAAGCCCCCCTTCAACATGTAACAGACATATCTTATCTCTAGAGGAAGACATAATGACAAAAATGATAAAACTATCAAGTTCTATGTCTTAATGATTTTGGATCCAAATTGTATTCATTTTATCTTATATACATCTTTCATAAGATATATGGTTAAAGGTAAGGAATTTTCTGTAGATTAAGCAATAAAACTCATAGCTGGCACTTTTCAGATTTTAGATATTCAAAAATGATAAATATAAGAAATTCAAAGAAACGTGGAGATAATTTTTGAATTGAAGGAGGATGTAAGCAGACCCAATAAATATTAGACAGTGATGACAATAATGTAAATAAGAGGGAAAATGAAGGAAAAATACAGTGTAATTATATTTCTTCACTCTAAAAGTCTAGACTAATTAATCCGTTCTTTTGTTCCTTACAAACACTTCCTTTTTCATGACTGAATTCATTGTTCCCCATTCCTGGAAGGTATTGTTATTGTTGTTGTTGTTGGGTTTTTTCTCCCCTCAGACTCATAAAATATCATACTTCCTTCAAGAATCCCTTCATGAACCATTTTATAAATTAAGCCTTTCATAAAAGCCCCAAATGATGATGTCCTTCCTCCCTCTGTAATTGCTTTGTATTTGATTGCCTTGTTTTTATTTGTAGGATATATGTATTGTGAGATTTAAAATTGGATACTAGAGCATTAACCTCCCCTTTTAACTGTTTCCCTTATTTATCTCCCAGACTAGTAAATGGAAGAAGCTTCTGATCTCTAGTTAGAGCTTTTATTGTTTGGAAATTACAAGGTGATGTTGATTAGAGGCATAGGAAAGTAGAAATACAAAACAAATAGTCTTAAGTCTAAGCTTAGTCTATATTCCGTATAAAACTCACCAAAAGCCCAAGGCCACCTTTGGCGGGGAGAGCCGCGTCAAGCATGTGCTGCTATGGCGAGCAGGGCTGAGTCGAACTCCAGTCAGCGTCTGTCTGTGCCGCACAGCCAGCGAACAAGGAGAGCCAAAAAGTGCTCTTACTTCCATTCTCTCCTTGCCTTTTAAGCTCGCACCCCGGAAGTGGAGTGCTTAGCAGCTGGACTGGCGTGTGTAGCCCATGCACGGCCGTCAGTCTCCTCCCCGAAAGGGTGGTCCTTTAAAAAATGGCATCTTTCCGTATTCACTAACCAACTGTTAAAAACTTTTTACCACAGTATTAAAATGAACCTTTAAACATATATGTATATGCATATATAGGTACAGTGTCCCACTACCAATAGAATATGAGTCTTTTTTAAAATAAATGTATTATTTATTTATAACAGTTTCTTTTTAAATTTTGAGTTCCATATTCTCTACTTTCCTCTGCTTCCACCTTCACATACTGAAAAGACAGGCAATGTGGTAGTCATTACATATGTAACATCATGCAAAATGTTGCCATATTAGTCATCTTGCAAAAAAAGGAAGAAATATAAAGTTGAGAAAAATCATGCTTTAATTTGCAGTCATGCTTCATCAGTTTTCTCTTGAAGTGGATGGCATTTTTCATCACAAGTCATTTGGAATTGTCTTGCATCATTGTGTTGATCAAAGAAGTAAAGGCTTTCACAATTAATCATCCTTACAATATTGTTGTTACTGTGTATAATATTCTCTTGGTTCTACTTATTTCACTTTGCTTATGTTCATGTAAGTCCTCCCAGGTTTTTTTTTTCTGAAACCATATTAATCTTCATTCCTTATAGCATAATAGTATTTCATAACAATCATATACCACATATTGTTCAAATGGCTCTTATTTTTATACATTTGTCTCAATTCCCTATATATTTGAGAAATGAATTTATCAGAGATAGTTGATATTTTTCCCATTTTCCTATTCATTTTTCTGCATTAGTTTTGTTCATGGAAAAAATTTTGTATATATACATCCGTATCACTTTTTTGATATTAGTGGAATTGCTGGTCAGAAGTAAGGAGTAAGGTTGTTTGTGATACATAGGATAGCTAATGCAAGGGCACAAAGATGAAGGCTATGTCACATGCAAGGAAGAGTGAAAAAGCCAGCTTTTGTGGATTGCAAAATGGAAGAGAGAACAGAAATATCCTATCAAGCTGGAAAGATACCTTGGGGTCAGATCATATAGGGATCTGAAATTTAAATAGAAGTTTATATTTTATCTTACTGCTGTTAGGCACTGGGTTTGAATATATATTGAGTGTCAAATGATCAGGTCTGTCTTCAGTGAAAATTACATTTGCAGTTGGTTGGACTGGAGTATACAGAGAGTACACAAAGAAGGGGTGAATGACAGACAAGGTATGAAAGTAGAAATGCCAAAATTTGGCAAGTAATTGGACATGAATTTATGGGAGAGTGAAGAGTATAGTAAAATGATTAAATTATGAACTTAGGAGAGTTTAGGGGAGGAAGATAGTAAGTTTAACTTTTGATGTGTTGCATTTAAGATGTTTTCCAGGACTTCTAGTTAGAGCTGTCCAAAAATCACCAACAAGATTAATATACCAGAGACATAGCAATGGCCTCCACGAGTGTTATGGAGGTGGTACAGCTGAAGTGGAATACAGATTCCCTATGTATTGTAAGGATCTCTTCGTGATCTTGTTTACTGATGACACCGGGGCCTCCAAAGCTATAATGCCTCACTACTTCTCCAAATTCTAACTATCCCCAATGTATGGTAGAAGAATTCCCATGACCCATTTTGTGACACACAGCTGAATGGACACCACATTGAGTTAGTCTAGGAGTCTACCTATCTCACATAGACATGACAGATGGAAAATCATAAGGGTAAGGAGGGAGAATAGAGTTTGGGATGATTTCTATAACCTCAAGAAGTTTGGTACTCATCATCATCATCATCCCATTCATGTTATTATATTCCCCAAATGTTATACAACTTTAGATCATGGAGCACCATTTCCTAATGAGAATCAGAATTTAAAATTGTTCCAACTCCAATAAAATAGGAACACGCATAGGTTTAGTTATCTGTAGCATATCACTGTGTGAGAACTGTCACAAAAGACATCATCAAGGTTGAGTCTTCATTTCAGAAGGAGTTGTGCCAGTCATACAACAAGAATTCAAGACAAGTGGGCAGCACTAAAATGGTACACTGGGCAGTCCAAAGAGCATGAAAGGAACTGAAGCAAAGCCATCATTAGCACATCTTCAATATAGAACTTACAGGTATACATGGACAAAGATCACGGAGGATGAGCAGTCAAGAAAATGTCACAATCTGCATGGGTGAAGAGAATGCCTGTACTAATGAGATCATGATTCTAAGGAAGGAACAAAAATATTCACTACATTAAAATATATATATATATATATATATACTGGGAATTATTCACTTTTCAAATGTACTTTTGAAACAAAATGATGATGATGGTGATAGGATTTATATAGCAATAGCACTTTAAGTTCTCCAAAATAGTTCATATATTATCTCATTTGACATTCACAACATCCCTATTAAATAGGTGTCATTATCCTCATTTTACAGAGAAGATAATGAAAACTAGGAAAGGTTAAGTGACCTAAACAAGGTCATAATCTTAGCATTTAAGGCAGAATTTGAATTCCCTTCAGATATCCAACACAATTTTCTGGAAAACTACGAAAGAAAATTCTCATCCATCTATTATCAAAATATTTTTACCAAGAAGCTGTGATTTCACTTGTATTAGAACTTTCTTCACCAAACAAGACTAACAAGTCTTAATTGAATTTCAGAGAAATTATGGGAGATACTAGTTGTTATGGAACTAATGGCATGATAGTGATTTGAGTTCCTATCTTACTGTCTCTAAGTCTAGCAACATATGTATTCATTATATGATACTTTCTCATCCTCCCCCCTGCCCCAGTACACACACACACACACACACACACACACACACATACACACACAAACACACAAACATTTTTTTAAAATCCATTAACAGATTTCAATCTAACGTAGGGGTTGGTAACCTGAGGTTTGTGTGCATTTAAAAATATGCAATAACTGTAATTCAGTGTAATAGATTTCCTTTGTAGTTCTACATATTTATTTAATGCATTTAAATATTATTCTAATAAGGGGTTCATAAGCTTCACCAGACTGTCAATGGGGTCTATGATGTAAAAAAAAGGTGGTGAAATCCTATGCCAAAGAGTGCTGTATTCTTTTTTTTTTTTTTTTTGGTGGGGGCAATGAGGGTTAAGTGACTTGCCCAGGATCACACAGCTAGTACTAAGTGTCAAGTGTCTGAGGCTAGATTTGAATTCAGGTCCTCCTGAATCCAAAGCAGGCACTTTATCCACTGTGCCACCTAGCGGCCCCAAGAGTGCTATATTCTTACAAAATCCTAAATTATCAGATGTTACCTTAATGCTACATTTATTGTAAAGGCAAATTTATTATATGGTATTCTAAGTGATATTAAACATATGATTTTGTCTTTCAAAACAAATTTCACACAGTTGATATATTCATAATGTTTCCCTAATTAGGTTTCAGAAATGCATCCTAATTCTGTTTTGTGAAGTATTGTAGAACATGGGAAAATATGTATTTTAAACCAATTAAATATTAGAAAACAATTTTGGACATATCTCTGGAGGACTAATGATTTTTATTTCTGTGACTTTTTTTTTCCAATTTTCATGTCCGCTATATACTGATTTCCTTATAATTTGATCCCAGGTATGACTATCTCCATGTCTTTCATTTCCCCATCCTCTCACTGCCCAGCTGCATTTTGGCACCCTTTACAATTCCAGGAATCCATTGACTCATGACAAAACTACTCTGAATTTGTTGTTGCTTTCCATGTCATTGCAATGCCAACCCCTTAGAATTGATTTACTGGCTAGGAAGCTTCTCAGATATCACACATACACACTCCCTTCAGAGAGAAAAAAATACAAAACAGGAGCAGTGACTGCTACTGTGGGATTCAAGTGTTCCCATCATGC
The DNA here is from genome assembly GCF_019393635.1 of Dromiciops gliroides. Lineage (NCBI taxonomy): Eukaryota > Metazoa > Chordata > Mammalia > Microbiotheria > Microbiotheriidae > Dromiciops > Dromiciops gliroides. The sequence continues at coordinate 148,804,772 of NC_057866.1, forward strand.
AAGGCCCCATGGACCATCATGCTTTTACAATGATAGCACACACACATGTATGCACATGGTAAGTAAAAAAACGTTTATTGTTAGAAGTTCATTTAGAATTTATATAGCATTGGCAGACATTCACTTATCTCTCACTGACATGTAGATTTGTATTATGATTATCTTTTTGTTGAGGAGAACATTGAACTGCTATATTCAAATATACTGCATATAGTATATTGTAAATTCAATTCATTAACATTCAAATATGATATAAATTAGAGCTGAAATTAAGGTGGATCAACTGGGTTTTGCACCAGGGCATTAGAATTTATATAGTGCTGACAGCACACAGTGCAGCAACATAGAAAGAACTGATTTTCAGACACGGTTAGGAACAGTAATTACTTAAAATCTGAAGTATACATCAAGATAAAGCATTTCTTACCTCTGGTAGACATCTTCCATATTAATTAATATCTTCACCAGTCCTATGAATGCTTAAATGTTTTCATATTGCATATACATATATATGTATATATACATACACACATACATAGATATATACATATACGTGTATAAACACACATACACATATATACACAAATATTTCTCTCTCTAAGTGCTCTCTCACTTCATCATTAAAAGAAAACCAAAAGAACAAACAATAATGTATTAATTATAAGTACTTAAGCAAAATAAAATCCTTCATTTGTCATATCTAAATATATACACATAGATGCACATAAATACATGTTGGTTTTTTTCCAATGGGTCATAAACTATCAAATTAAAATTCAAAAATCCTTAAAAATTGTCTAGGGTGACTAGGAAAAAAGCTATTTTCTTTACCTTCAATAATGGGTCTGTGTATCTACCTCCTTTCTTTTACTTTCAATGTAGTAAAGCTTCTAGTCCCCTAAGTTCAGAGTATAATGACCAAGACTGCCAGACCAGTGATGGTCTGGGAGCAAAGAGAAAATAGCTAGCAGGCAAGGATAGATTGATTGGAGAAACGTATTAAAATTATTAAAGGCTTATACTTAGCAAAGAATAAAGGAGTTTTTCATGTGAAGCATGAGAAAAGAGAAAGGAAACACTTCACTGGTTTTGTGAACATACAAAGAGAAAAAAATTGAAGAAAGATGGATTCATGATCTCCATAAGATGGAAGAGAATCAGAATGGATAAATGGGAAACAGAGAGATAGAAAAAGAGAGGTAGTTTATTAGACTTCAGAAGGCATAGGACTCAATACCAAAGGAAAGCTTGACAAGTGCAATTTTCAACAAAGCAGGATCAGACAATGTTTCTCTATCTCTAATGTACATAAAATGAACTTTCTGTGTGTGTCTGTCTCTTTGCTTCTCTACCTCTTTGCATCTGTCTGTCTCTCTATACACACATATAGATGTATGCACATATGTATTTCTCTGTACATGTCTCATCATGCATCTTGAGTTCATAACCTTTGTGTCAAGAGGTGGGTACCATGTTTCATCATTGGCTCTCTGGAATAACAGTTAGTCATTGTGTAGATCAGACCTCTTAACTCTTGCACAGTTGTTTGTTTTTACAGGGTTGCTATAGGTATATAAATTGTTCTGCCCTCTTCACTCTGCAATAATACATATAAGACTTTACTAATTTCACAGAAACTGTTCTCTTCATCTTTTCTTATGTCAAAATATTATGCCATTAGAGTAATATATTATAACTTGAAAAACCATTCCCTGATTTATAGGTAGCTCCTTAATTTCCATCCCTTTGCTACTACAAGAGAAATTGCTATAAATATTATGCATATATAGGTCATTTTCCTCTTTCTTTGATGTCTGTGGAGTATTTGGAGGATTGGATTATCACTGGGTAAAAAGGTATGGATAGCTTAGTGACTTATTATTCATAATTCCATACTGTCTTCTACAAAGCCAGACTGATTCATAGTACCACCAAAAGAGCATTAAAGTCCTTTCCCCCCCTTCATAGCCTTTCAATATTTTTAATCATCCTTTTTGGTCAACTTTGGGAATCTACTGGGTTTGAGGTGGAAACTCAGTTACTTTATTGTTCATTTCTCTAATTATTAGTGACGTGGTACATGTTTTCCCCTCCAATATGGCTAATAAGAGCTAACAATAGCTTTTCCATTAAATTTGATTTAGCTTTATTTTATGATAGTAGAGATGATAAAATTACTAGTAATGGATTTGATATAGATTCATGTGTTTTTCAAGGACAAGGGTGTCAACTGAACATTCCTTTCAGAACTTTTATCATATTGATAGCAACAGATTTTTCAGTTTTGAAAGCTTTGTACAACAGGATACTGGAAGATTTTAGGACTGTCCAAGTTATCACTATGAACCAAAACCCAAGATGGGGTACATGGGAAGTGGATATTGAAGAAAGGATGTATTGAGAGTGTAAAATATTTTTCTTGTTAATGGGGAGCTGAGAAAAGTTGCTAGTCTTAGCATTGAGAAAAGGGAGCTAGAAAATGCCAGAAAAGCCTTAAGGCACAAGGACAACTTATGTCCTAAGACAGCTACATTAATTAAAGTACTTTCCTAAATCCTAGAATATTATTTACACACCACGAAAATTCAGCTGATTCTTCACTTTTCTGTGGATCTTCAGCAACCTTGTCACTTTACAGTATACTTCCACCAAAGTATTGATATGTAATAAAACTTACTCCAGTGGCCATTGTGCTTTTGGATTTATGTTTCTACCCTTTGCCTCAGGGCATCTCTACATTGAGGGCACCCTTTCAGAGCCTGGATTTAGAATTATTCAGAGAGCTTCAACTGGGAGAAAACCAAAAATTACTTGTATCATTAAAAACAAGCTAAGAGAATCCATTTATAAGGAAACTAATGAACTTTTAAATTTAAGCTCCTGTGTTAAAGTTTATTTTTTTCTCTTTTTTAAAAAAATATTCTCATGAATTATCATTAATATCATCACTGATAAGTGAGATATTTACATAGCCTAATCAAAATGAATAAAAACCAAAATAATGGCTACATCAAGGACAAAATATAAAGGCTTCCACATGCATCAAAATATTTTAATAGTCCAGTTAATCATCTAATCTGGGCATTTTCTCTGACTCTTTCCCATGTCCTCTGCTCCAACTACTGACCTCCCTGGCTTTCTTTAAGGAAAAACTAAAATTTAATCACCTACAGGAAAACTACCCTGACCACTCTTACTTCCAGTGCCTTTCTTCTGTTAATTATATACTATTTATCATATGCATATACATATGCATATGTATGTTAACTCACATTACATTGTAAGCTCCTTGAGGGCAGGAAAAATCTTTAACTACTTTTTGTATTCCCAGTGGTTAGTACACTGTATGAGATATAGTAGGTGTTTAATAATTGATTGATTGATTGATTGATTGATTAGTCATTTTTTTCCCTATAATATGATAGTCCAAACTCAACATGACAATATTTAGATTTTTTCTTCTTAGAACAGGTCGTATTTATATAAAGTGTTTTGCAACCTAAAGCACTTAATAAATGGCACATACAATCATCATCATCATCTTCATATACAGAGATATATTTTTAGATGATTAAGAGACACCTGGTTGGGTTTTGGTTTTCTTTTCTTTTGGTTTTTTTCTGGCACAGTGAGTCCACTTTTGGCAGGATGATAGATAAAAGGTAGGGCAGATAGGTGGTGCAGCAGATATAGTGTTGGGACTTAAGTCAGGAAGACGTAAGTTCAAATCTGGCAGACAGTTACCAGCTGTGGGACCCCGCGTAAGACACTTAACACTGTTGTCCTCAGTTTCCTCATCTGTAAAATGATCTAGAGAAGGAAATGGGAATCTACTTCAGTATCTTTGCCAAGAAAACACAAAAAGGGGTTACAAAGAGTTGGACATGACTGAAAAATCAGTAAATAATATAAAAAATAAAAGTAAAATACAAGGTAGAATGAAGTTTTATCACCGAATGAAAGTTTATAAAGAAATAATGCTGTCTAGTCACATATAATTTGATCCTTGCACATAAAACTATGCCCAAAACCATGAACATTCCTGTCAGCACTAATGATAGCCTCTCTCAATTATTACAAACCAGGATTAGGAGTATCAAGATTCTCGAAGGTAGCTAATCTACTGGGACAAAATGTAGTTTATCACGATTCAATTCACATGAACAGGCTTAGAAAGAATTGATAATGACAAAATTTCTAATAATATTTTGCTTGTTAAATAAGAACATTAGAGATGTAATTGATTCTTCTCAAAATTTTGAATAAATCTCCCAAATCCCCTTTAGTTGGTAATTGCAACTATGTCATAACCACCACTTATGATTATCATATTGTAAAGTTAACCTTTATTTGAAAACCATTTTTTCTGATGTTCATATCATTGAAGCTCATGAATTTGACACAACCAAACTGAAGACCACTTTTTTTTTCAAAATCAAGCAAGTCTTAAGGAAAGGCATAATAAAAAAATTATGGTTCTTACTACCTACAAAGGCAGTAGCAAAAATTTTAATCTGAGAACATATGAAATGTAATCACGAGCAAGAAAATTGCATCAGACCTTTGTTAGCAGGGAATTTGTTCTAATGACTCTCAGAATCAAAGCGAGTATTACCATAGTTGGAAACTGTATCTGGTTTACATATAATGCATAGAGAATATATTTGTCTCTGCTCTGACTTTTCAGCTGTAATTTAATTTCCCCCCCTGAGGTTATTATGAACCAAGAGAAGATTGGATGATAGGGTTATGAGTCACTGCTGACAAGATCCTGCCTTGAATCGAAAATAATGGTGGACAAAAGCTTTCTCAGGTAATTTAGTGTTTATGCCTGAAGCTTTATTCTGATCATCCTTCATCAGTCTGATAGCATCCCCAGCTAAACTCTTTTAGTAAACCATTTTCATAATTTTCTTTCCTGTCTGAGCTTGAATGTGACATTTGACCAAGTGAAAGATTTTTTCATTAACCTGAATGCCCCTTTCACTGGTAAAATTCCCAGCTATAACATTGAAAATGTTTGAGAATAATTTAACCTTAACATATTCCTTAATATCCATATTCAATATGAAAATATATGCAAAAAAATCCAACTCTCTCCAATGCCATATAGAACAATAAACCTAATTTAGTTTCACCGGAGATCAAAGTTAATTAAACCTGAAAGCAGCAAAAACAGTTATTACATTTCTTGAAAATATAAACAAAATCTTTCCATTGTTCTCATTGTCTCTTTTTGTATGTTACTTTATCTTTGAAATTATTTATCTGATGGGTTCTCCAGGGTAAAATAGAGATATATGGAGTTGAAATCCAGTGTTTCAGACCTTCTACCAATAGTCCTTATTTGAATGCTTTGCTCTCCTCTAAGAGAAGCAATAAACACACATTAACTGCCTATACCAATATAAGAATTACCATCAAATATGTTTCCATTTTTCAGAAGTGAAAACTAAGGCCCACAGGCCTAATTTATTCTAATAGAGCCATGCTCTGTTATTTTTCAAGTTAATTTAGGCATAACACTACTTGAATATGTTAAACTGTCTATATGTAGATTTGTGAAGAGGCTAAAGATCTTATTTATGTATAAATATTTTTGTTTTGTTTTATTGAGGCAGTTTTAATTTACATATAATTTATTGCATGTAGTATTGTGAATCTAGATTTATTTATTTTTCCACTCTCAGTGCCAAGTTGAGAAGGAATAATGAAATTTACCCAGTAATTTTTGTAGATAATGCAAAAGTAGAAGCTATAGGCTCCATTTCCCAACTCACAGTATATTCTCCATATAGATGGAGGACATAAAAATAATTAGAAAATGAATTAATCAGATTTCTGTTTATTACAAAGGCTAAGCATGGTTAGTTTAAATAAGAACTTAAATCTTAAATGTTGATATACATGAATTAGTCACTAAGTCTGGGTCTAGGCTTGAATGTAAGATGTTAGAATTTTCCACATCATGGATTTTAAAATTGGGCAAGATCTCTAGAGATCATCTACCACAGTACTTGTCTTCCAAATAGAAAAACAGTATTGCTTTCAAAGCTAAGATAATGTGGCACTGTGAATAGAGACCTGGAACTGGAGTTAGGAAGATTTTAGTTCAAGTCTATCTCAAACATTAGGTGTCTGAGCTCTGGTATTGTTGAGATGTAAATACCTGTATTGTTGAGGTTTTGTGAGGCCCATACAAGTATATCTATCTATCTATCTAGTTATACACACACACACACATATATATATATATATACATACATACAGATACATATATGTATGTATATGTGTGTATATTTGTATTTGTATACACATACACATAAATATATACACTCATACATATGCACATGTGTGCACGTATATATATGTATGTATGAGATTTGTAAACTTTAAATACTATATAAATGTTAACATGACTTAACAAATTATGTTTTGTAATTAAATTGTTAGTAAAGATTAATTTAGCATATGAGTTTGTTACCATACATTGTCATTTAGAGAAGTTGGATCTTTTGGAAGAGAGACAGGACAATTATATTTTGAAAGGAGGAAAACCAAAAGTATGAGGTGTTGTGAAGAAAGGAAAACTTGTGGCCTCACCTGTTATATTTCTTCAGTTACCTTGTCTTTAAAATGAAAGGCTTACTAAGCATTTCATTTCTCCTCCCCAATCTTCAGAGATAATATGTTCATTCTAAATATGTGTTGTCAAAAATTTTAAAATAAGGGGGCAGCTAAGTGGTGCAGTGGATAAAGCGCCAGTCCTGGATTAAAGAGGACCTGAGTACAAATCCAGTCTCAGATACTTGATACTTATTAGCTGTGTGACCCTGGGCAAGTCACTTAACTCTCATTGCCCTGAAAAAAAATTAAATTAAAATTAGTTTTTTTTTCTGTTTTTCATACTATGACAATCTAATGGATTTAAGAAAAATAGGTATTTTGATAGAAATCTCAGTTTTAGGACTTTAGTAGGTAACCCTCAGGCATTTGGAATATTCATTTGTTCAGAACACTATATTCATCAATGATTCCAAATAAACAAGTATGAAGTATAGTGGAAACCATACATAATCCATAAGTATATATTCAGGGTCTGCCAAGTATAAGAGTTCATATTCTATCTATAATGACAACGTTCAAAATGGAAAATAGTTTCTGCCATCAAAAAACTAACATTCTGATGGTGGATTTTACTATGAAAACACTTGCATCGCAATCTGATGTGTGAGAGAGCATTAACTAGTAGGGAGTTCAGGACAACATTGCCATTAGAGTTAGTCTTAAAATAATCTAACCCCTTTAAGAGGAAGAGATGAGAATAGAATGTATCCCTTATATGGGGAAAGCCTAAATAATGCCATGGGAAATACAGTATACAGGGAACAGTTAGTAGGCTAGATTGGGATATAGTGTGACTAAAGGAATATCTAAAATGGTATGTAGAGAAGTATTACAAAGGGCATAATTGCCAAACTGAGGAATTTACATTTTATACTGGAAGCCATAGGTAATTACCATAGGTACTATAGTACATGAATGATACTTTCTGTTAGAAAGACTGTATTGGGTTGGCAGCACCAGAATGGCTAAATAAAGGTACCATTCTAGCTAAATTCTCCAAGCATTACCCTCAAAATAACTTTAAAATAGTGTGTCAAACTGAATTCTAGAGTGGCATAACCAACAAAAGGATGGGGTGAGACATTTTTTCCAGCCCAATACAAATTAGAAGGTCAGAAGGAAAGGTCACAGGCACTAGGGTGGGGCCTGCACGATGCAATGAAAGGTAACATGAGTTCTGGGCCTTGGAGGCAGCAGCATCAACTGAAGCAGCAGCAATAGCAGTGGCAAAGACATTAAAGACATTGGATACCTGGTCAGAAAGAGATTATAGGTGACCACTTTAATGAAACTGGGTGTAAGACCCAGTGCCATTTGGAAACTCCTTTGCCCGATTCCCAGTTCTGTGCTTTAGTTCCAGGGCAGAGTGGAGAAAGACAAAAGGAATTCTAGTTCCTGAATGCAGTTCCACAGATAAGGAAAATAGTAGCACTTGTGACCAAAAAGGAGCAGGGACCCATCCTGGGTAAGGATCAGAATGCAGACCAGGAGAGCAGTGACCATACCTCTCACTAGATTTGGTGTAGAATTAGCACCAAATCAAAATGAAACAAAACAAAGGAGGAAAAAAAAAACAACCTGAAACTTTAGATGCTGGATTTGACCACCTAAATGAGCAAAGCACAACTTTAACAAAAAGTTCAAGTAAAGAAATAAGCTTAAAATGAGCGAACAGAAAAATAATATGACAATTGGGGCACCTAGGTGGTGCAGTGGATAGAGCACTGGCCCTGGATTCAGGAGGACCTGAGTTCAAATTCGGCCTCAGATACTTAATACTTACTAGCTGTGTGACCCTGGGTAAGTCACTTGACCCGAATTGCCTCACCAAAAAACAAAAACAAAAACAAAAAATGACAATAAAATATGTGCTATGGTGACAGGGAAGTTCAAGACACAAACTTCAAGGAACATAATGATGTGAAAAATCTGCAAACAAAGCCACAAAGAAACAAGTAAATTGGACACAAGTCCAACAAAAATTCCCAGAAGGACAAAAGAAAGAGACAAAAAATGATTTTTAAAATTAAAGAAGGGTAGTTGGGGGGAAAATTGGAAAAATGAGGAGAATATGAGAAATTTATGTAAAGATAACTAACAGTTTGGTAAAGGAGGCACAAAAATACTGAACAAAATAATTGCTTAAAAAACAGAATTAGTAAAGTGGAAGCTAATGATTCCATAAAGACATGAAGAAATAATAAAACAAGGTCAAAAGAATTGAAAATAGAAGAAAATGTGAACTAGCTCATAGGAAAAAATAATGTTGAAAATAGTTTGAGCAGAATTATTTTAATAATTATTGAACTATCTGAAAGCCATGATCAAAAAAGAAAGAAAGAAAGAAAGAAAGAAAGAAAGAAAGAAAGAAAGAAAGAAAGAAAGAAAGAAAGAAAGAAAGAAAGAAAGAAAGAAAGAAAACGTAGACATCATATTTCACTAAACCATATATGGAAATTTCCCATCTATCTTAAAACCAGAGAGCAAAATAGAAATTGAATGTGTCAACTAATCACTTCCTGAAAGAGATCCCAAAAAGAAAATTTCAAAGAATATTATAGCCAAATTGCAGAGCTTATAAATATAGGAGAAAATATTGCAAGCAGCCAGAATAATCATAATTAGAATCATACAAGATTTGGGAACTACTAAGATCAAAGAGCAGAAAGCTTGAAACATGATACTCTGGAAGGCAAAGGATTACACCAAGACTAAGCTACCCAGCAAAACTTATGTTATCCTTCAGGTGAAAGAATAGACACAATGAAACAAGAAACGTCCAGGCATTCCTGATGAAAAACTAGAACTGAATAGTAAATGTGAGATTGAAGTGAAAGACTTAAGTGGTTTAAGACAGTCATGTGTTAAACCTAATAAAAAACATAAATTATTTTAAAAAGAAAAAAAATGATGCTCTTAACTATACAGAGCATTGGAATCTGCAGACCCAATTAGAAAACCAACCATTAAAATAGTCTAAGCAAAACTTAATAAAGAACTGATCTTTGGTAATCTGCTTAAAAGCAGGTAGAAAAGGATAGGAATGAGATATATGGTAGAGGAAAAATCAACAAGACTTGACATCTGATTGTATGGGGCAAAAGGATTAAGTTTGATTTTGAGATTGTTAACGTGAATCACTAAAATGATGATTAAGTCCTTGATAGAACAAGATACATTTGGAAGGGGAGTGGCCTTATAGAGTAAAGAAAATGGATCTCATTATTATGCCATCTTTAGAATTCATGCAGCATTACTGTGAAATACATAGGACAGTTATAGCAAGTTGTTTATTTTATTTCCAGTAACTGAAGTCCCATAGAAGGCTATTCAAGAGAACTTGACTGATTTCTGCATCCTTGAGTTGTTTTATAGTGAAGTGTTAGTGTCTTTCTGTCAAGAAGTTTTAGAAATGAGAGCAGCATATCTGAGAACTAGAAGGAAGCTCAGAGGTCATTAAGAAATAGGTTGAATGTGATTTTAGTGTTTATTTATGTATACACACAGCATTGTTCAATATAAACTGGGATGGGGCAGGATCTATCATTACTATAGGTAACTCACAAAAGAGAAAATAATCTCTAGCAAAGCATGTCAGTATGTTCTCTGAAACATATACATATATATGGGGGGGGAGGCAATGAGGGTTGAGTGACTTGCCCAGGGTCACACAGCTACCAAGTATCAAGTGTCTGAGGTCACATTTGAACTCAGGTCCTCCTGAATACAGGGCTGGTGCTCTATCCACTGTGCAACCTAGCTGCCCCCAAAACTTATATTCTTAGAGAATATCTTAGAATACAAAAGGAGTAAGTGACTTTCCCAGGACAACACAGTCAGTATGTGTCAGAGATGAGACTTGACCTCAAATTTTGCTAGCTTGAAGCAAGTTGTTTATGGCCTATGTCATCCTGCCTCTTAAAGATAAATTACAGTACTTAATCTAGGACCTATTCAGGGAAAAATAACAATTATTTTCTTATCTCTTATATAGGAAGGCTACTAGCCTATATGTCTTACTTTCCTTCAATCTGTAAAATGCTGGTGTCTCCTTTGGAAAAGACATATAAGCAAAATAGAAACAAATATGTTATATATTTCCAAACTCCCAGTTTGTTATCTGAATTAAAGTTTGGCTACTCCTCTAAATGTCAGTCAGTTGATATAAAGTTATAGAAAGATTCCCATGACAAAAAGAAAAATCACTCTAGCCTTCAAGAAAGTATGGTGGAGTTTGAAACCTCATATTTGATAATGTGGAATGTGTGTACACGTGTGTGTGTGTGTGTGTGTGTGTGTGCGTGTATCGTAGCTAAGATTCAATATGCCATGAAATTTCAAACACTGGGAATCCCTGTATCCTGACAATCTTGACTTTAATATGGATTCATAATCACAATTTATAATGTCCTACCCATTGAAAAGATTTATGTTCTCAACCCTAAGCCATATTTATTAGATACACTGGAACATCTCAGGATGAACAGTAAGTTAGTACAGTGAATAGAGTGCTGGGCCTGGAGTCAGGAAGTTTAAATCCAGCCTCAAACACTTATTAGTTGTGTGACTCTGACCAAGTCAGTTCAACATGCTTGCCTCAGTTTTTATCTGTAAAATGAACTGGAGAAGGAAATGGCAAATCACTCCATATCTTTGCCCAATAAAACCCCAAATGGTGTCACCGAGAATCAGATTCAACAGAAAAATTACTCAAAACTAACCTTTCAGAATACTAACATTCCTAAAAATAGATTCTATACATTCATTGGAAGCCCAACAACTCAGTTTGGCAGGGTGCTTAAACCACCCTAGTAAAAAGAATAGTGTTTAGATACATATGGCATCTCTCTTCAGCTACTGAAGTATAATTTAACACCTTTTTAATGTATACACTATATAGAGCACAACACCCAGTATCAGGAAAACCTAAATTCAAATCTCTCTTCATACATACACTGGATGGATGACCTTGTGTAGATCTCTAAAACACTCTATATCTTAGTTCCCTCAGTGTAAATGGGACTAAAAATAGCACATGCTTCCCAAGGTGGTTGTAAGAATTAAATAAGATACTATTTCTAAAATCTTTGGAAAAACTTAATGTTCTGTATCAGTTCTAGCCATCATTGTTATTACTATTATTAATGATATCCTAATATATAATGCCATGTACTATGTAATGCTCTGTGATATATTCTATAATACCATAATATTTCTTCTTTTTATTATTATTTTGCCCAAAGAAAGTCCTAGGCGAAATTGTGAATTTTGTCTTCAATACTTCCATTCACACAAATAATAATATGATGTATCTGTTATGGGTATACCCTTACGTTAGTTACTGTGGGGAATGTAAAGATTTATAAGATCTGATCTTGAGAAGTTTGCAATCTATTGACTCCCTTATTGCACCCTCTTATTTACTCTCTGTTACCGTACCTTCCCTTTCAACACTTCTCTTCCCAAGTCTGTTGGCCTCACAAAGAAACTGAATTGTATTATCATTATTGCTTCAGATAGAAATATTCAATTGGCTAATTTCATGAATTGCTTATCAGTGTAGGCATTCGCACAGATTTATAGATCATAGCAACATTTGCATATAACTTGATTGATGGGTCTTTTAGAACCTTTATAGCTAGGGGGCAGCTAGGGGGCACAGTGGATACAGCATAGGCCCTGGATTCAGGAATACCTGAGTTTAAATCCGGCCTCAGAAACTTGACATTTACTAGCTGTGTGACCCTGGGCAAGTCACTTAACCCCCATTGCCCCGCAAAAACAACAACAACAACAACAACAACAACAACTACAACAACAAAAAAGAATCTTTATAGCTAAATAAAGAAACATATAAATGAACAAACAACCAAACAAATTAAAAGCAAACAAATAAATAAATGGGTGAATAAATAAATACATAAGTAAAAGAAATGGATGAATGGAAGACTGAATGACTAAATGCATGCATGCATGAGTGAACTAAGGAATGAACAATCAATGAATGAATGAATGAAATTAATCACCTTGGGGCCTGCATGGTGATGAGCTTCTCTGAGCTTACATTGATTTTCAGACAATAAACACTCAGCCAATCACCAATACAGTTCTCTAATCATCTATCATTACATATTTCTTCATAGGAACATAAAATGGATAATGTGTTAGACTCAGAATTCAACATTTGAGCTAGAAAAAACACACACACAACAAATTCACCTTGAAGAAGAAAAGGTCAAGAATATCAAGGTAATTATATAGAAAAAAAATACAAAGGAAAATGGTCTAGCAGTACCAGATCTCTTCGGGTAGCTAGATGGCACAGTGGATAGAGCCCCAACCCTGGATTCAGGAGGACCCAAGTTCAGACACAACCTCAGACACTTGACATTTACTATCTATGTGACCTTGAGCAAGTCCCTTAACCTTCAATGCCCTGCAAAAATGAATAAATGAATAAATGAAAATTTTAAAAATCAAAGCAATAGCAAATCTCAAGCAACATTATAAGGTAGTAATCATCAAAACTCTCTGGTACTGGCTAAGAAATAGAATGGTGGATCAGTGGAATAGATTAGGTAGACAAGATACAATATTCAATGACTATAGTAATGCACTGTCTGATAAACTGCAAGATCCCAGCTTTTGGGATAAGAACTTATTACTTCATAAAGACTGTTGGGAAAACTGAGAAATAGGATACAAACTAGGTATAGACCAACATCACATACCATATACAAAGGTAAGGTCAAAATAGGTGCATGATTTAGACATAAAGTGTGATACATAACCAAATTAGGAAATCAAGGAATAGTCTCCGTGTCAGATATATGGGAGTGGAAGAATTTATGACCAAAAAGAGACAGAGAACATTTTGAAATGTAAAATAAATAATTTTGATTATATTAAAATAAAAAGCTTTTGCAAAAACAAAACCAATGCAACTAAGATTAGAAGGAAAGCAGAAAGTTTTCTTCAGAATACATAATCTTCATGGCAACTACCTGATAAAGGCCTTATTTCTCAAATTTATAGAGAACTGAGTCAAATTTATAAAAATAAAAGCCATTTCCTAATTGATAAATGGTCAAAGGATATGAACAGGTAATTTTCAGATGAATAAATCGAAGCTATTACAGACATATGAAGAAGTGTTTTAAATAACTTTTGATTAGAGAAATAAAATTTAAAACAACTCTTTCATATCACCTCACACCTATCAGATTAGCTAATATGAGAAAAAAAGGAAAATGATAAATGTTGGAGAGGATGTGGGAAAATTGGGACATTAATACACTGTAGGTAGAGTTGTGAACTGATTCAACCATTCTAGAGATCAATTTGGAACTATCACCAAAGGGCAACCAAACTGTGCATACTCTTTGTTTCAACAATACCAATACAGGGTCCATATCTCAAAGAGTTCATAAAAAAAGAGAAAGGACCTACATATGCAAAAACATTTCTAGCAGTCCTTTTCTTTTTTTTTTTTTGGTGAGGCAATTGGGGTTAAGTGACTTGCCCAGGGTCACACAGCTAGTAAGTGTTAAGTGTCTGAAGCCAGATTTGAACTCAGGTACTCCTGACTCCAGGGCCAGTGATCTATCCACTACGCCACCTAGCTGCCCCAGTAGTCCTTTTCATGGCAGGAAAATATTGGAAACTGAGGTGATGTTCATTAATTGGTGAATGGCTGAACATGCAGTGCTATATGAATATAATGGAATATTATTGTGCAATAAGAAATGATGAGCAGGAAGATTTCAAAAATACCCTGAAAGAGTTCTATGAACTAATGCAAACTGAAGTGAGCAGAACCAGGAGTACATTGTAAACAATATCAATAACTCTGTTTGATGACCAACTATGAATGACTCATCTCTTCTCATAAACACAAAGATCCAAGACAAGTGCAAAGGACACAGTAAGGAAAACGGTATCTACATCAAGATAAAGAACTTATGGAATCTTAATGCTGATTGAAGCATTTTTTTTTTTTACTTTATTACTTTTCGTGCCTTTTTTCCCTTTTGATCTGTTTCCTCTTTCACAAATGACTCATGGAAATGTGTTTTGCATGATAGTACATCTATAACCTCCATCAAACTACCTAATATTTTTAGAGGAGGCGAGGGGAGGAAGGGAGGTAGAAAAATTTGTAGCTCAAAATCTTGTAAAATGAATAATAAAAATTGTCTTGACATGTAATTGCGAAAAAGAAAATACTATTATTCAACACAGTTCAAAAACAGGATGAAATAAGAATAGATTGGGGGAAATTTATTTTATTTTTTTTCTTTCTTTTTAATGATCCTTGTCAATGTTGTTGTTTGTCCTTTATTTTCAAAGGAACATGACACCAGGGAGGTGATGTCATGACTTGCAATGAGTTTATTACAGTATTTAATACAGAGTTGTACAAAGTCACCAGCCTCACTCTCTTCTCCATAGAGAGTCTAGTGGCAAGGTGTAAATCATGCCAACTGCAAATGGCCCAGATACGGTGAGAGACCTTGACCTTTTAAGCTAAGGACTTTACAGATCTTAGGTTACCTGAGGCAATGCCCATTCAGTAATTAAGGCTAAGTAAAAAAAGGAGGCAAAGAAACCTTCTCTTTGAACCATACAGTACTCTTTTTCTCCCCATCACCCTTGACCTGGCACTAATATGTGGCTATGATTTATGGAATACCACAGTCTTTGAATTAAAATTTTCTAGCCATGCAAAGAACAAGAGAAAGGTGCCTGACAAATATGAGACTTCAACATACTATCAATTTCAGAGGATAATCTTCATCAAGGTTTTTGTTAATTGTTTGATAAGAAACAGGTTGCCGTGTCATGAAGAAAGATCTGAGAATATCCAAGGATTAGGTGGTATATTACACATGTATCCCCATTTTAAGAGATTTAGAGGAAAAACCAAGGGAGATCCCCTTTTTGAAGGAAATTAGCAAGAGTCATAATTGATAAAAAGGTAAGGCTACCACATTTTAACCTCATCAAAGTTGCTGTCATAATCACTCTTTTGGTTTATTTTGGGGTTTTAAAATCAGTGAAAATACTCTTTTGAAATTATTTCTAGATTTGAATTTCCTATTATATTGGAAAATTTTTATTCTTCCTGATTGATATAATAAACAATCTTAATATTAATAAGCCACCATTTTCTATTATCTTGGAAAGAGAAATATTCTTAGAGCTAGAAGACTAGAGTTCCAATTTTTTACCTGGGAATTTATAAGCTATTTGATCATGGCTAAGTCAACTAAAATGCAAATTTATTGAGGGCAAGACAGCTTCAACTTAGTCTCTTTATTCCCAGCTCAAGTTCAGTGAATTACATATAGAAGGAACATAAGGAAAATGTTCCCTTAATTGAATGGAACTTCTTTGTGCCTAAGTTTCCTCACCTGTGGAATAATGGTCACTTTCATTACCACAAGACTTCTGTGAGGAAAGGATCTTTGTAAATCTTGAAGCAAATATATAAATCCATGATATTATTCTAATGTATGTAGTATATGAAAGTTGCTTCCATACAACAATTCTTTGAAATAAGAGGTGTAAATATCAACATCCCAATTTTACACATAGGGAAACTGAAATGTGGAGGCAAAATAACTTTTTCAAAGCCACACATTTTTCAAATGTTAGTGCCAGACTTGAAGCTAAATTTTGCTTCTGTGGGAACCAGTTTTTAATTGGGGAGTGCTAGCTAAGTGGCTCACCGCAATATTGGGGCAAGGAAGGAGACCGGCAGCCTCCCTCAAAACAGAACAAGATTTATTTTAACAAGAACGAACTTAAAAAAAACAAAACCAAAACACAGACAGGATCAGTAAGATCAAGGGAAAGGAAATAAAATGGGGAAAGGGAAATTATAATACCTGAAAAAAATACCACCGCCCAGGAATCAGCTGAAAATACACAGTAGAACACCTGTCGCTTTACAGCTTCCACCTGGAATGCCCAATTCTCCTCCCCCAAACCTAGAAACACCCCACATAGCCCCAGCCAATGGGATGGCCACTCTGACAGTCACATGACTGACCTCACTAAGCTTCCAATCATTATAATTTTGCCAGGCCCATGTAGGCGTGGGCGAGTGGTGACGATGTGAGGTGCCAAAGCCCTGGCAATGGCTACAACCAGTGCGGGGAACACCATGCGGTTTGCGGAGCCCCAGGCCAGTGCTAGCTGAGGCATAAAAACCTCAAATAACAATTAATTCTTTACACTTCCTAAAAGTGATATTCTCTCTAAAATATATCAAAATTCTTCTACATTTATAATTGTCTGATAAATGCCAAAAAGTGTTCTCCCAATACTTGTCCTGATGAAAGTAGTGGTAAAAGGGAAACTGATTCTTTGCCGAGTCCTCCTCTTATCCTTCTGCAAGGCAAGGGAGATTTTAAGTAGTGATAAGTGTGCTTATAATTCATTCTATTTAGAAATATTTTAGAAATCTTATTTAAAAAATAAATCAAGACCACACGGAGTTAGAGAAAAGTATATATATATATATATATATATATATATATATATATATATATATATATATTTTTTTCTAAAACTTAAGAGGTCTTTTTATTTTGCATCTATTTTTCCACCTGACAGTCAATTTTCTACTGTTGAAGTCTTTGTAGTAGAATAATATATTTTAATGATTTTTTTCTGACTGTTATTCTGAAACTTCCAGCAATTCTAGAAAGAAAAATAACTTAGTGGGTTATAGAAGCATAGGTTTAAAATTCAGCAGCAGTTCTAATTTTGGGCAGGGGGACCAAACTTTTCTAAAATCCTTCCATTCTATTGTACCATTTCCAACATTATACTTTCATCAAGAAATGTCTCTACAGTTGAAAGGCATTCTGTGATCCATGGGAAATGCTCTCGACCATAGCAGACATATAAATAGATTGAAGTTATTTAAAGGTAGAATTTGGAAGTACAAAGATACTGGCAATATTTTAAATCATACAGGATTAATTCATAATTCATTGGCCCCTTGGTGTGAATTGAGTATTATTTACAAAACAGAAAATAAAATACTTATAAGGTTAAAGGGGGAGGAAGGGGAGAAGAATGCTGAAATCTCAGTTTTCTTCCCAGGAATGGAGTGGTTAGTATTCATTGCTAACTTCTAAGTGGGTATTTTTGGGAAGAAATTGCAATAATGTAAACCTCAGTTTTTAAAATACTTTACTTTTAGATATCTATTGTAGAAAGGATGATTTTAGAAGTCCAGATAGTTGAAACACAGTGGTTTATAATACATATATAATGCATAAATATATTTTTATGGGTTTTTGTTTTGTTTTTGAGAAAACTGTCACTGTGCCATAAAAGTAATGAAAATATAGAAAGCAATCCAAATAAAGCCAGCAATACAAATTAGAGGATGGAATATTATAGGAGTAATTATTCCACTAAAATATGTATTTATGACTTTGTTTATGAATGTTAACAATTTTGAAAATAAAACAAGAAACAGTTATCATATAGCAGAATAATCTGTATAGATGAAAGAATATAAAAAATGAAATTGAATTTGTGTCATTATAATGAGCCATCTTGTCCTTAGAAGTGATAAAAATATGAAACTTTATCTGTTTTGCTTTTGAAGAGGAGTCATGATATTGAAGGGATATGAGTGTGCAATACAGCATACACTAAATGCAAACTAATAGATTATCTAAATTACTTTTTAAAAAAATATCTTACAAGAGATGGCTTTCTGGGCAAAGGAAGAGTATTATTTTCAGACATGAGGATTATATAAAAACAAAATATATCAGTACTTACAAAATAAGAAAAAAGTAGAGAAAATATGCTATGAAAGAAAGCATCCTAGCTTTAAGAGATGGATTCTAGTCATAGCTCTGCCAATTAATCAGGGTGACCCTTGAAAAGCCATTTAATTTCTATGAGTCTCAAATTATTGTTAAACCAATAACTTACTATGTGATTTGCAAATAATTCTTGAGAAACCTGAAATGTGATTAAAAATAATTGCAAAATTACAACTCTGACATTTCATTATATTTTGAAAATATTAAGAATCAACTAGGGGGCAGCTAGGTGGCACAATGGGTAAAACACAGACCCTGGATTCGGGAGGACCTGAGTTCAAATCTGGCCTCAGACACTTGACACTTATTAGCTGTGTGACCCTGGGCAAGTCACTTAACCCTCATAGTCCTGCAAAAAAAAAAATCAGATAGGAAATATATACCCAGTAATGGTTGTGTGAATTTTAGTAAATTATTCTATTATTTCAAGTTAGTAAGATCACATTTTTAGAAAAAAATTGTTTTAGATCCTATTTAGTTCCCCTGGGAATATTAAATAAAATCCTATGAAATAAATGGCATCTGTTTCAAACAGATGATGGGAAATAAGAATGTGTTTTTGGTTGTTTGCTTTTCTTTTTAATGCTATTTCAAACTTGTTTTTATGGATGAATAACCAGAAATGGAAATGTATTATGGTCTAAAGAAAAGTAAATACTCACTTCTTGACTATAAAATAAATGTTGACAGCATTGGCCACTGAATAACCTGTTCAGATACTATAAAGGACTGATGTTTTTCATTAATGATTTTGAAATCTCCACTGAAGTGTTTTATATATATATGTGTGTGTGTTTGTATGTGTGTGTATATGTGTGTATGTATATATAGGTATGTGTATGTGTATATGTATATATATATATACATTCATACATACATAATGCATACAGAGTGATGGGATTAGGTGGCACTATTAATATGGGAAATCATGGCAGGCAATTTGAAAGAACTGGCATTTAAAGTCAGCATTAAAAGAAACTAGGATTTCCAAGGTGAAGAGAAAAAGGGGAGAACATTCATAGGAGAGTGGCTAGCATGTTCAAAGTGTGCTAAGATTATTGGAATTTGGCTGACTCATTTGGAGGGGCCACACCAGGCCTGCCCTGAAGTGACATATGCTCCTGAGGTCAGAAAGAGAAACCACTCTCCATAGGCAGTTTTTGAAGGACCTCCCCTTTTGGGGCAGGAAGATTAAACACTCTGTGAGGGGAGCTCATGGCTCTTGTGGTGTTGTCTTTCCTCCTGGTGGCGTGAGCAGATGCAGCAGCAGATGAGTCATTCAAGTCTGGGTATAAGCTGTTCTTTCCATTGAAGCTACAAGCTCCAGGTGGTGAGTTAAAATATGAACTCTACTCTTTTGAATTAGCTGAACTGGAAGTAAATTTTGGGATTGTATAGACTTAGCTTAGACCTAGGAGGATTATCCATATTTCTTTTCCCTTATTGCCTTGTCTTTGATTTTATTAATTTCACCTTTGCTGTTTACTTTATTCCCATTAATTAAGCCTAATTCATTTGTGGAAAAGAGGCTTTTAGGTTCCTTTCTTATTGGTCTGGGAGAAATACCTAAAAAGGCAGTTTGATGGGGAGGAAGCTTTGAACCTAGAGGTCCCTTATTATTTCCGGGACCCCAATATTTCATCAAGCTGCTCAATTAACTCTCCATATATTAAATTAGGCCCCCCACAAAAGGCAATAGGGCAAGAATGAAATATCATGTATGAAAAGAAGCAAGTAGTCCAATATGCTTGATACTTAGAGTACATTAAGGGGAATAATCTGTAACCAACAAAAATTTATTAATCATTTGCTGTGTTCCAGAAACCATCCTAAATCCTGTGAATAATAAGAAAGAAACAACAGCAACAGCAGCAACAGCAGCAACAACCACCTGATGATGCTGCTTTTACAGAACTTCTATTCTCATAGCTGTATACAACATCTAAACAACCATGTACATCCAAGATATTTACAGTATATATTGGATGTAACCATAATAGTACAATCCATTATTTATATAGCACTCTGAGTTTTATAAAGCACTTTGTGTGCTTTATAGGCAGGGAAGTGGGGCAGTGGAGAGAAAGCCAAGCCTGAATTCAGTAAGACCCCAACTTCCTGAATTCAATTCTGGCCTCAGATACCAACTAGCTATGTGACTCTAGGGAAGTCACTTAACTCTGTTCCCCTCGATTTCCTCATCTGTTAAAAGAGGTAGAGAAGGAAATAGCAAACCACGAATAGTAGCTTTGCCAAGAAAATTGCAAATGGGGTCACAAAGAGTCAGACACAATTGAAACAAGTGAACAACAAAAAACAATTATATGCTTTATATGTTTGTTTGTGTTTTAATTTTATCCTCATAACAATTTTATGAAACAGGTGTGATTATTATTGACCATCTTAATTTTGCCCACAGTCAAATAGCTAATAAGTGTCTGAGGGAGGAAATGAACTTGAATTCTTTTGATGCCAAATCCAACACCTTCTCCATTGACTTGAAGCACATAACAGCCTAAGAAAGAGGGTAGGTGTAGGAAGGTTGAGGATTGGGAAATTCCCCTTGTTCAAGTGGTATTTGATCTGAATTTTGGGGAAAAACCAAGGAACTAAGAGCTAGAGGTGAAGGAAAGAATTCCAGGCATGTGGAAAAGTCAATGAAAAAGCAGAAACCAAGGCCATTAGTCACATCATATTGTGGAGTATATGGATAGAAATAAAAAGATTACTAAAAAATGGTGAACTGATCGATCTTGTAAGGGCTTTAAAAAGTTAAACAGAGGATTTTCTATTCATTACTACAAGTAATAGAAAGCCATGGGAGCTTTGACCATGTATTAGTTATGTAACCCTGATAAGTCACCTTAACTGGATGTACCTCAGGTGACACCCAAATACTCATTTTTTAAGCTATATGCTGCTTGTGTTAATCATATTTATTAAGTTTCTACTATGTACCAGGTACTGATCTAAGCACTTAGTATAAAAGACTAAAAACCAATGTTCCTTGAAGAAGCTTACATGAATAGGAAAAGACAAACCACAAAAAGAAATTGAAAAGAACAGAGTTGGGCGGGTAGAGGAGAAGGCACCCACTGTGGGAGCGTGATGGAAAAGTTAATCAGATATGTCCCAATGTAGCATAGCCATGTGAGAAATGAAGCAATTTACAAGCCCAGGTCTCTTCTTAACTGAAGGTTTGGAATTTATGGCCCCACCCTCCATTCAGAGAGGCAGAGAGTAGTGAGGAGGCCAACTAGTAAGGCTGATGAGATCTTACAGGATAGTGATCTGTCTAGATGGAAAGGATTCCCACATCTTGCTGAGTGCTCCAACCTGGCATCATGAATCCTTTACATGTTACTGTTGTTAAATTAAAAGCTGATCTGTGGAGGTTTGGTTTCAATGAGATTTAAAAGCAACAATCAAAAATATTTAAGAATATTTTTGTCCAATGGCAGACACCTTGACTCCCAGATTAAATTAGATATATGGACTATACATTACAACTAATAATTTAAACCATACTGTCAAGAGATCATCACCAACTTTATGCTAATGCATCTGTCTCAGGGAAGCAACTTGGCATTATTAATGCTAATATAAACACTATGATATATTGCCAAATTAAATAACAATAAATGCAGCTTATTTCCAGCTTTTTAAGATGATAGTGAGTTGTTGACATTTATTCCCTGCCAGTGTCGATTGCCAGGAAAATGTTGAAATAACAAATAATTTAATAAGCATGTAAACAAGCAGGCTTTATGAAAATTAAGAATGCATTATTGGAAAGATCTTTGGCAGCAATATCACTATTTCGACAGCTTCAATGATGGCAGTGTTTACTGGCAGGAAGTTTTATATGTTTGATTAATGCTATATTCAAAGTCTATCTACTATCCAAAGGTAGTAATGTCTCATCCTACCACAGGTTCTTGTGTATACTTCTCAGTGAATGCAGTTTTCCAATGACATTTGCTTTTCCCATATATAGCTAGAAGATAGTGTGTCAGACTTGTAGTCAGCCAGACTTGAGTTCCAACCTTGCCTCAGGTACTTACTAGAAATGTGGCTCTGGGTAAAATATTTAGCCCCTCTTACCTTTAGTTTCTACATTTATAAAATGAGGAAAATAAGAGAACTTATCTCATGGAGTTATTGTGAAGATAAAATTCTATGTCTGTACATACATATACACATACATGCATATAAACACATAAATGCAAATGTACATATTCAAATGCATGTGCATATGACTGTCCAATTTTTTAACTCTTCATAAATGTTAGCTGTTGTTCTTATTGTAAGATATTGTTTGTGTTATTTTTGTTGTTCTTCATACTTTGGAGTTAATACTTTCATTTAAAACTTCTAGAACTTTACACAGCCACATATTTTGTTGAGTTGTTTTTCAGTCACATACAAGTCTTTATGACCACATTAGGGGTTTTCTTGGCTAAGATACTAGAGTGATTTGCCATCTCCTTCTCCAGCTCATTTAGCAGATGAACAAACTGAGGGGAACAGGATTAAATGACTTGCCCTGGGTCACACAGCTAATAGGTGTCTGAGACACCTGAGATTTGAACTCAGGAAGCAGTCTTTCTGACTCCAGGTAAGATACTTCACTGTGCCATCTGGCTGCCCAGCTCACACATAGTAGGCAGTTAATAAATGTTGATTTTTCTTGACTAGAATGAAAAAATTAAGTCTATAAAGTCATATTTGTAAAATGTAATGCTTAGGATTTCATTCAGAATAACATAACATATTCTGGGAAATATTTTACCTATTGTGTTGAAAGTATTCAATTTAATTTAGCCATTTATTGTGTACTTACTATGTATCAGGTACTTTGTTAAATATGGGTCTTCAAAGGTAAACATACAACACTGTTTGCCAGTTTGTTTATATACTACTTAAGATAAATAACATATACACAAATAAATCAATACTAACATTATATATGCACATAATTTAATATTGATTTAGGTGTACATGTCATTAAAGGCAAATATATTTGTATATATGTGTATATGTGTGTGTATATATATCTACATATATACACACATACATACATACATGTACACACACATACACGTACACACACATACACGTACATACACATACACGTACACACACATACACACGCAAAATAAAGACTAATTTTCAGGTGAAAGTTGGGTAGCTCCAAGAAGGAGGAAAATCAGGAAAGATCATGAGTCTTAGGTGCTGGCCTCTGATTTGAGCTTTACATGAAGTTAAGGATTGTAACATACAGAGGTAAGGTAGGAGAGTAAGCTATTTACTATATTTGTAGTGGGTATAGTCATTACTGTTTTATTTTGTTTGTTACTTAATTGACAATGGTAGTTGAAAGCTTAAGAGAAAAACAGTGGTGTAATGTTTGCAATCTTTCATAGGAATGGGAAGAGGGATTGTATAAATTTGGGTTATAGGATCTATATTTGAATTCTGGCTTTGGCATTTTAAAAAATATTCTCCTAATTGCCTATTTGGTGTCACTGCCTCCAATATCTCCATCTATCTTCCTCAAAACTGCTAAAATATTTCATTTTCCTAATGAATACTTCTGCCCATATCTCTTATGTATATATACAGAATCAATAAACTCAAGCGATTCCCTAATATTTCTAAGGGACAAAAAAGAATAGCATTTGTTTGATATGTAAAGTTCCTGAAACCACTGGAGCCTCTTGTTGTTGTTGTTATTGTTATTGTTGTTGTTGTTGGTCCATTCTCAAAGAGGACCATGACATTGGTGAGGTCATGACTTGCAGAGCCATCTGGATCCAGTGGCAAGATATATATGAGGACAACTGGAGATGGCCCCAGATATTTAAGGCAATTGTGGTTAAGTGCCATTATGATGTTGAACTTTTTCAAATGCCATGGTCTTTTGGAATATATCTACTCCTTAATTTTTTTCTATGTATTTTTCTCTTCAGATACATGTTTTGTTTATAAGGAGATCTCTTTTAGGTGGCAATTGGGTTTAAATGACTTACCCAGGGTCACACAGCTAGTAAGTGCCTGAGGCTGGATTTGAATTCACATCCTCCTGACTCCAGGGCCAGTTCTCTGTCAACTGAACTATCTAGCTGCTCCTAGAGTTCCATGACCAACAAGAGGGAGAACTGGACAATTTCCCTTATATTCATGACCTCTCAAACCTCTCAGAAATTGAGTTATTCACAAAAAGTAAAGGAATTCCATCTGCTTCTAAGGCCTGAAATACACAAAGCAATAGGAACATATCAAGCTGATGAACTAAAATTAGATAAAACAAATACCAAAACCCTAAAATATTTATTCTGCACCCTGTCCCTCATCAAACACCATACACTGGCAGGACTGCATAAACTAATTCACTGGTTTGTGATAAAACTCAACTATCTTTTTTCCCTTTCCACCTCTTCAGGACACAAACCAAAAGAGAGAAGCTTCCTTTGGTCTTAACTGATGTTTGGTAGTATTATCTATTGCAACACCCAGAGAACTAAGAAATAGCACCAACAAGGGCAGGAAGAAAGCCGTGTGTGTGTGTGTGTGTGTGTGTGTGTGTGTGTGTGTGTGTGTGTGTGTGTGTGTGTGTGTGTGTTTCCATAAAGCATGAGGTAAAGGAAACTGTCATCCAGCTAGCAAAGGTTCTTCTTTCCCAGAAATCACTTGGGGCAGTCAAAGGCCACTGAAAAAATAAGTACCCATCATGCGAAGAGTCTGAAAGAGATTTGAGGTTTAGCTCCAGAGGAAAACTTCTATTAAAGGGGAAAGAATTTTTTAAGTGGAGCAATCAGGGAAGATAATGGAGGAAAAGCTAGAAATTACCAAATATTTTGGAAGAATGTTAAAAAAAAAGAGTTAAATATATTAAATGAAAGGAGGTTAACAAACAAGGAAGATAATAATAAAAGGGAATATTGCCTTCAGATAAGTTAAAAGTGCCCAGACATACAGAAATAAATATTTCAAGATAAAGGAAAATGAATCAGCACTTGATGAAGCAGAGGTCCCTGTGGATTCCCAAGATTAAATGAAATGTTACTGAGTGATTTAAAAGAGCAATAAGAATTGTGAAGACAGAATTTATGGTGTGCCCAACAGAAATCATTGGCAAAATAGATAAAAAAAAAAAAAAGAACAACTGATTGAGGCAGCAAAAAACATGGAACTAAAGGTCAATTGATGAATAGAAGCCAAAAGCAATAATGTTTAAAAATAAATGAAGGCCAGGTACATAGCACAGTGAATAAAGCACCAGCCCTGGAGTCAGGAGGATATGAATTCAAATCCAGACTCAGGCACTTACTAGCTCTGTGAAACTGGGTAAGTCACTTAACCCCAATTGCCTCCCCCCAAAATATGTCCATATAAATAAAACATTTATCTCAAGAGAAAACTATGTAGAGAAAAATTAAGGAGTATATGTATCCCAAAAGAGCATGGCATTTAAATAGTTTCAGCATCGTAATGTAAAAATTAATATAAAAATCATATCCAGAACATATAATCACAGAAAACAACAGGCAAATAGAAAGAATTCACATTGTGTAGCATGGTATGGAGAAAACTTCTGCTGCAAAGTCCAACATTAAAAAAAGGTTAAATTGAAGAAATACAATTACAAAGAATAAATTATACAAGTGACCAAAGAAAAGACCATCAAATATTAGGATAAGAATTTCAAATTTCACAATAATTTTCATGATGCATTACAATCTGTAGAAGAACCTGGAATAATGAGATATTGTGTTTTGAAGAGAAAAACTCAAGATGACATGCACGATGATACTGAATACTAGAGCCTAATCACTAATGGGGGAAAAAAAAAAAGATGGATTTTCACTGAAATAATTCCTAGGAAAATTGCAGATATGAACAAATTATTTGTTTTTCAAAATACCAGAAAAACAAATACTGAAAAAAAAAAAACCCAAATACCTCAGCAAAGGGAAACAACAACAAAAGATCAACAGAGAGACCATTAAGACATGTTCTTCTAAAAGTATACAAGGTTACAAGAGTGAAAACAGAAATCAAATAGAAGTGATGTAGAGAAATAGGTACAAAACCTTATGGACTAAATTCAAAGGGCACCTAAGTTGCACAGTGGAAAAAGCACAAGATCTGGAGTCAGGAAGATCTTCATGAGTTCAAATCCTGCCTTAGATACTTAGTAGCTATGTGATCCTGGGCAAGCCACTTAACACTGTTTCCCTCATTTCCTTCTTCTGTGGAATAAGCTGACAAAGGAAATGGTAAAACACTCCAATATCTTTGCCGAGAAAAGCTCAAATCAGATCAGAAAGAGTTGGACATAACTGAAAAACCTGGACGACCAAATATCACAATACCCTGCATTAAAGTCAGTTAGTGTTTTCTGTTATTGGGGTTTTTTTGGTTTGCTTTTGGGGAGAGGGGCTAAATTAAAGACTGGAAGAGCACATAAAAGACTAGACAGGAGAAAGACAATTGAGAAGAATATGTGATATATCCTAATCAAGTCAAATTTTAAGAAGGAAGAGGAAAAAAATATTTGCATTCTTAGGAAGAAATAGGCCTACAAGAGAAGAATGGATGAGGAAGCAAAGAAAGAGATTGAAACTAGGGGAATAAAAGGCATATGTGTGTGTGTGTGTGTATGTATACATATATTCACACACACACACACACACACACACACACATATATATATATATATATTTCTGATCCTCCTTCTTTGGTGGTCCCTTTCCCATGAGAGAATTCCCTTTCATTAAGTGAATTATATATGACTTCATATTGAGTAAAATTTTCAGGGATTTGGTACTTAGAAAGACCACACATCCTACCACCAAAGAAGGAGGATCAGAAATCCTGGTGGTAATATTACCCAGAAAAGTGGGAAGACAAATTCCCAAAGAGGAAATATCATTGTAATTATGGGGGAAATGAACCTGAGGAAGTAAAAAGGCAGTAATGAACTGCACAGAGACATAGGAACACTCTCACCATGGATCAATATTTCTGTCCTCTGTATGACATATAAGAATTGGAGTTTCCAAGAATGAGACACAACAGAAAAATTAGGTATAAGGAATAAGGTCTATGTGGCAATAACATGGAAATTGCTTAGAAAAGGAAATCTAAAAGAGGTCACTTAGAACCTTTAACAAAGGAAAATACAGAGACTAAAGAAGGAATGAATTGAGATAGGGAAAAAGAAAGGAGGAAATAGACAACTAGATAGAAGGAAAGGGTAAAGAAAGAACTAATCAATTCAGCAAATCTCCAAAATTAAAGAAAAGGATAACAAATGAGGAGTTTTAGGGCAGAGACTGAGTATGCAAGAAAGGGATCCAATTGCAGTAGGGTTGCTTTTAGTGAGTCACGCTAAAATAACTGGAGACAAAGTATTATCTTTAAAAAAAAGGAAAAAATTTTAAAAAATGGAAGTTTTGAGATAGATACCATCCTTCCTAAGTGTTTATATATATTTTAGCCTTTCCTTTACTCACAAATTGGCAAAATGAGTGTTTGGTTAACTTTTAAAAGAATAGACCTAAGATTATAGAAATGTTTTTAAATTATCTATAGATAAAGAGCTATTGCCCTTATTAGACAGTAAGTTCTTTGAGGGCTAAGAATACTTCATATTTGCCCTCTAGGACCTAGCCAGGTCCCTGCCAAATAGTCATAATGCTTTCTTGTGTGATTGATGGATTACTAATCATATGTCACTGAGCAAATCCCTTGACCTTTTTGAAACTTACTTTCTTTGTCTGTAAAATTAGTGGTTTAGACTGGATGATATAATTTTTACTCCATCTGCATTTTTATTATATACATTTGAATTAATTAAAATGTTTTTTGCACTCAATTCTCATTGAGTTGTGGACTGGCATTGAGATGTGTATGGATTTCTTTCAAAACCTTACATTTCTGAGTTACATATGATACCTTAGGCAGACTATCTATCCCAGGAATTCTTAGTCATATTCCTTTTATTAAAATAAATTGTCAACCAATTGATTCATTAATATTTTAAGTCACCAACCTTTGATGAGGACATACAATTTCAAGCCTCATCAATGACAACAAAGAAAATAAGATACAGTGACTGGCTTTAAAATAAGTTTGTGGTCTAATATAGGGAAATAGATTCCTACATGACTAAAAAACACAGAGTAGAAAATGTTTATTGCCATTAATAGGCATATACGTATAATGGGAGTTCAGAAGAAAAATAATTTAACTTTTAACTGAGAGAATTGAGAAGTATTTAATGTAAGATGTGATATCTTAGCCAGGGCACAAAGATGAATGAAGTGAAAATTACCTGTTTTGAAAATGAGTCTATAACCACCCTCTAAAACCCTCTCTTACCTCCAAATAGTCATACATGTCTATTACACTCTTTTAAAATTTCTGAGATTTTTCTGGAATGTGTTGTCCTATTGAAATATTAATAGCAGAAATAAAAATGTATCAGAAATTAAAACTCAAGGCTTTTCTTCAAGCTTTTTAAATTTTTTTCTCCTTTATTCCTGAATTATTCATAACATGTAACCCTTTGGTTAAGTTGGATTTAATAAGAATTAAGTTGGATTTTGATATATTTATAGATATGATCACACATCTAAAATACTTGCTCTCAAAAATTGAATTAAAATTATATTTGTGTAATAATACATGTAATACATTGTATAATAATACAATACATTTTTGTAAATACTGAATTAATTAAAATTAATTTAATTTAAAATTACATATTTGTGTACATATAAATATACAACAACATGTAATTTAAAATTCAATTTGTATAATTATCTACCCCATCTTAAAGTCCTAGGTGGTATGTTTATCAGTCTGCTTATTATTTTTTGGGGGGGAGGTCTTTCTTTTGCTAATAGATGTAACAAGCTTATTTTTTTAATTCTAATTATATATTCTTATCAAATATTTTCTCTTTAAATTAGCTTTGTGTCTTAGATCCAAAGGATAAAATACAAATTTAAGTTATCCACTCATTACCACATTAAGAGATCCCAAGATGAAAACTCCAAGGAATATTATAGACAAATGTTCAATCTCCTATGTAGAGGAGACACTATTACAAGCAGTCAGAAAGAAACAATTCCGATATTGCAGAGCCACCATCAGGATCACAAAATATTTAGAAGCTTTCACATTAAAGGAACAAAGGACTTGGAATAGGATATTCTACAAACAAAGGAGATAGGATAAAAAACAGAAGCAACCTCCTCAAAAAACCCAAATATAAGATTATCTTTTAGCGGGAAAATTAACATTTAATGAAATAGAGGACTTTCATGAATTTTTGATGAAAAGACCAAAGCTGAATAGAAAATTTGACATTCAAACAGAAGACTCTAAAGAAGCATAAAAAGATAAACATGAAAAAGAAAATGTAATGAACTCAATAAGGTTAAACTGTTTACATTTCTATAATGCAAGATGATACATGCAACTCCTAAGAACTTTATCATTATTAGAGAAGAGGGTAATTAGAACAAGTCTACACAGATAGCTCAGGTGTGAGTCAATTATATTGTCATCTTTAAAAAATAATGAAGGGAAGGGGCAGCTAGGTGGCGCAGTGTATAGAGCACCGGCCCTGGACTCAGGAGGACCTGAGTTCAAGTCTGGCTTCAGACACTTAACAATTCCTAGCTGTGTGACCCTGGGCAAGTCACTTAACCCCAATTGCCTCATCAAAAAAAAGAAAAGAAAGAAAGAAAAGAAAAAGAAAAAAAAAGAATGGAAGGGCAAAAAAGAGAGATGCATAGTAAATGAAGTAATATCAAAATATTTACAACCAATTTCTTTGATAAAAGCCTCATTTCTAAAGTATATAGGGAACTAAGCCACATTATATATATAGTAACAATAGCCATTCCCCAACTGATAAATAAATGGTAATCGGCTATAATCAAGCAGTTTGCAGAAGAAATCGGTTACCTCTAAACATATGGGAAAAAAATACTCTACACCTATTGATAAGAGAAGTGCAAACTAAAACAACTGTGAGGTATCACCTCACACCTATTAGATTACCTAACATAACAAAAAACAAAAATGGTAAATGCTTGTAGGGATGTGGAGAATTAGGGACACTAATGTACTATTGGTGAAATTATAGTCATACAACTATTCTGGAGAAAAATTTGGAGCTATGGCAAAAGGGCTATAACACTCTGCATAGCCTTTGAAACAGCAATACCACTACTAGATCTATATCCCAAAGATATCAAATAAAAGGTGAAAGGATCTGTATGTACAAAAACTTTTATAGGAACCATAGTGGTGACAAAAAACCTAAAAATTAAGAGGATGTCCGTCAATTGGGGAATTGCTGGACACATTGTAATATATGATTCTGATGGAAAACTATTGTGCTATAAGAAATGACAAATGGAATAGGTTTCAGACAAACCTGTAAAGACCTGTATGAACTGATGCAGAGTAAACTGAGCAGAACCAGAAGATCTTTGCATATGGTAGAGCAGTGTTGTAATGATGATCTATTTTGAAAGCCTAAGGTACTCTGATCAATACAGTGATCTAAGACAATTCCAAAGGACTCATGATGAAAAATATGATCTACCTCCAGAAAGAATTAATGAATTCTGAATGCAATTGAAGTATAGAGAGAGATGGATAGATACATAGATAGATAGATATATACATGTATATCTTATATATATGATATTTTATATGTATTTATATATCTTTATGTGTGTGTGTATATATATATGTATCTATTTCTTTATTGTTCTTTGTTTTTACAACATGACAAATAAGGGAATATGTTTCTCATGATTTCATATGTTTAATTAATATTCTATTGCTTGCCTTTTTTCAGTGAGTGAGGGAGGTACTGGAGTTAGGGTTACTGATAATTTAAAATAAAATTTTAAATTTCAAATTAATGTTAAATTTAAATATAAATCAATGTAAGTTATGTGTATATGATAAAATAATTGCATGCATAATATGTGTTTCTATAATGCTCAAAATAAGTATGCTTAGAATAAAGACTTATTTTTACATGTAAAATAGAATAAATTTTAAAATTGAAATAGTAAGAATGTATAACAATTTACCTTTTATGTACTGTAGTTGAGAGTTTAAAAAAGTCAGTATAGGATATTAAATCCATTCTCCATCTACCTGGAAATGGCAGACAATGCAATATTTTTCAAATCTTTAAGCTGTTAATAAACCCTGGCATTTTGTAGTAAATTAAGGTGTCTTAGTTTTAGTATTAATTTATAAGCAACCATAAGTCCTTTGTTATATGTAGATTTCCCCATTCTTAATCAAAAGACTGTAAGAGAAAAAGTAAGCAGATATGTTGCGTGTGATGCATTGAGGTAAAGACAGAATGAATATATGAGAATTCTCTGTACAACTGTCAGGGAAGAAATAGATCTATTCTTGCATCTTGAAAGATGGTTTATGACCCCAAATTCTCAGAAAATCTAGTGTATTCTTTTCTGATTTATTGATTTGCTTAAAGTCCTCTTATCTTGGATGTTGACTTTGCTGTTCTTGGACTTAAATGAAAATGGATCTTTAGTGTTCTGCTGAAGGAGGATGGGAGATGGTAAGCTATATAAGCATGTCCATTATTTCTTCTTAGATGGTGCATAGTAGAATGAGGGCAGTGACTGAAAGGCAGATAGATTCAACTTGTAGAAAGACCAAACTACTATGTTGTGGACTGAGTGGTCATGCCCTCATTGAAAAGGGGTGGGGGGGGAGAAACAAATGAGTTCCTCTTACTTTTAATCAATAGTGAAGAAGCAAATATAGTAAAGAAGCAAACAGCTTGGGGGCAGCTAGGTGGCACAGTGGATAAAGTGCCAGTCCTGGATTCAGGAGGACCTGAGTTCAAATCCAGCCTCAGATACTTGACACTTACTAGCTGTGTGACCCTGAGCAAGTCAATTAAACCCCATTACCCTACAAAAACAAAAACAAACAAAAAACAAAAACAAAAAATATGACAGAGCCATTTTTCATGTGGAAATAGCTTTGATTTCTTCATCAGAAAACTGCCTGTTCCTATCCTTTAACCGTTTCTCAATTGGGGAATGACTTGCATTCTTATAAATTTGATTTAGTTCCTAATATATATATATATATATATATATATACATATTTTGCTGAGGTAATGGGGGTTAAGTGACTTGCCCAGGGTCACACAGCTAATAAGTGTTCAGTGTCTGAGGCCAGATTTGAACTCAGGTCCTCCTGACTCCAGGGCCAGTGCTCTATCCACTGCGCCACCTAGCTGCCCCGTGATATATTTTAGAAATGAGGCCATTATCAGAAGTACTGGCTATAAAAATTGTTTCCCAGCTTTCTATCCCCATTCCAATTTTGGATACATTGCTTCTGTTTGTATGAAAACTTTTAAATTTAATGTAATCAAAATCATCCATTTTGCATTTCATAATAGTCTCTATCTCTTGTTTTGTCATACACTGTCCTCATTTCCAAAGACAATTTACCTATGGTATCAACTTTTATGTCTCAATCATGTACCCATTTTGACCTTATTTTAGTATAAGGTGTAAGATGTTGGTCTCTGCCTAGTTTCTACCATTCTCTCTTCCAGTTTTCCCAGCAGTTTTTGTCAAATACTGAGTTCCTATCCCAGAAGCTGGAGTCTTTGGATTTATCAAACAGTACATTACTACAGACATTTACTACTGTGTCTCCTGTGCCTAACCTATTCCATTGATCCTCCATTCTATTTTTTAGCCAGTACCAAAGAGTTTTGATGACTGTTGCTTTATAGTAAAGTTTCAGATTCGGTATGGCTAGCCCACCTTCCTGTGCATTTTCTCTTCATTTGTTCCCTTAATGTTCTTGACATTTTCTTTTTCCAGATGAATTTTGTTATCAATTTTTCTAGGTCTATAAAATAATTTTTAGATAGTCTGATTGGAATGACACTGAATATGTAAATTAATTTAGGTAGAATCATCATTTTTATTATATTAGCTCAGTCTATCCATGAGCATTTGATATTTTTCCAATTATTTAGATCTGATTTGATTTGCGTGTTTTTTATTTGCTGACACCAGTCTCAATGCTCTGTTCACTGTACCAACTAGCTTCCTAGCATCTAAATCTATTTCTTTTTCTTCCTTCCTTCTCTCCTTGTTCCTATCCTCTGTCTCTCCTTCCTTCCTCCCTCCTTCATCTTTCCACATTCCTTTTTCTTTCCCTTTTTCCTTCCTTCCTTCCTTCCAGTCTTCCTTCCTTCTGTTTTCTTTCTTTCTTTCTCTTTCTTTCTTTCTTTCTTTCTTTCTTTCTTTCTTTCTTTCTTTCTTTCTTTCTTTCTTTCTTTCTTTCTTTCTTTCTTTCTTCTTCCTTCCTTCCTTCCTTCCTTCCTTCCTTCCTTCCTTCCTTCCTTCCTTCCTTCCTTCCTTCTTCCTTCTTCCTTCCTTCCTTCCTTCCTTCCTTCCTTCCTTCCTTCCTTCCTTCCTTCCTTTCTTTCTTTCTTTCTTTCATCAGACTATATGTAAAACAAACTCCTTCAGTGAAAGAAACATTTTAACTCTTGTCTTTATATTCCCTTTACCTAGCACAGTTCCTGGTACCTAAAAGGTTGTAAATGTGTACTTATGCTTTTTGAGTGGCTAATTGAATATTATATTGTTTCTTTGTTTCTATTTAATTTTATTCTGTATTACATCATCACCCTTCCCTGTATTCTCCGTCCAATTTGTATTCATGATTATTAGAGAGCAATAGTATTAGGTTACTTTCACATACCACCGTTGGTCTAATGATTTCCCAGTCCAAAAATAAAATCTACTTATTTGTTTTTCTTTGCTAACACACAAAAAGTCCTGTTTTAAATATTTTAGCTGTGCATATGCTTTTGACCCCTAAAACCTTTAATGCAATTTCTTGGTTATTCACATTTCATGGGTCTTTCTTTACAAAATGACTGGCCTTGGAAACACATGAAAAATTTTCATAATAAAGCATGCTATTAATTTAAAGCACTATTAGACATAGATTGCTTCTGTCTCTGATGAATAAAAAAAAAGCCTGAACTTGAAAATCAATGACAGTTCTACAGTTTGGATTCGTATGTAATAAACCTAAGCAATGTTCCTCAAGACATCCTTCCATTCATTTGAAAGAATCTATAATTATTCACTTAAATATTCTCTTTTTTCCAAATAAAGCAGTTCAGTTCCTTCAACTATTCCTCTTGCAAAATGGTTTATAGACCCTTCATCATTTTTGACATTCCCCTAAACTTTGTCTACAGGCAACATTAAAGCAGCCTCTTTCTTTTTTATGAAGCACATCTAGGAAATCAATGAACTATTAATACCTACTAGGTGCACAATATTAAAAGAAGTAAGAAAGAGGGTCAGCTAGATGGCACAGTGGATAGAGCACCAGCCTTGGATTCAGGAGTACCTGAGTTCAGATCCGGCCTCAGACACTTAACACTTAACTACCTGTGTGATCCTGGGCAAGTCACTTGACCCCAGTTGCCTCACTAAAAAAAAAAAAAAAAAAAAAAAAAAAAAAAAAAAAAAGAAGAAGTAAGAAAGAAAGAAAGAAAAGGAGGAAGGAAGAAAAAACATAGAATGAATGGCTTTTCAAATGGTAGGACTTCCATTCTTTTACTTTCAATGTATGTTTGTTTCTTAATATGTCTTTTAAGATAGGCACCAAGAATTGGAAACAATATTCTAAATATCATCTGACCAATGTAGAGTACAAAGGTACTATTATCATTTTTGCTACTGCTGTCATGTTTCTATTAATGAGAGAAATGTTTCATCACTTTTAAAGATTAAAGATTGTGTTAAAAAAGATTATAGATTGTGTTCCTATCCAGGTGCACTAGTATGTCCTTCAAAATTTAATGTATGGCCTAACATTCTTCGCAGAACCTCAGTCTGTCTAGTTTTCATCACAGATTTTCTAGTCATACTTCTCCATGTCTCTGACATGTAGCCTCTTTTAAAAGTTGTCACCTTAATCAAAATGAACTACTGTTTCTGATTGTTAAAAATCAGTTTGACCTCCACAAATTAATACTTTTCTCTCTGTTGTTTTCTCATTTTTATTTAAATTTCTGAATTATTAGTCATCCTTTTCATTTTATTAAGCACCAATAATTTTCAACCAATAGATGCTATTACTTGTAGACAAAAACATATTAAAAGTATTCTAACAATGATGGGGCTTTAACTGAAAATAGAAGAAAATTATTTGACATTAAAGTCAAAAATACCTTTGAACTAAAATTCACCCTAATATAACTCTATATCTTGAAAGATGTACATTCATTTTGAAGGAAGGGCATAATGGCCTTAATAATTACCCCTTATTTAAAATATTTTTAAAGTGGGGCAGCTAGATGGTGCAGTGGATAGAGCACCAGCCCTGGAGTCAGGAGGACCTGACTTCAAATCCAGGCTCAGACCCTCAACACTTTCTAGTTGTGTGACCCTGGGCAAGTCATTTAACCCCAATTGCCTCACAAAAAAACAAAAAACAAAAAAATATTTTTAAAAGCCCATACCCTCTCAGAAACAGGAGAAATGGCTTCATGTCCTATAGTAGCAAGAGAAAAGTCTATGAAGTATTTATATATATGTATATATATATATATATACATACACACATATACACACACATATATATGTACACACAAATTCACACAGAACAAGTAAGTATGGATGGTTTGTGTTCATTTTGGAGGGAAAATGTACATTAATGAGATTTTCAGAATGAGCATTAGAGCATTGAACATAAGATGAAAGTTGATTATACAGTCATTTAGGGAAAAGGAAAGTGACCTTGTGAAAAGTGAATGAATGATCTATAGCATGTATCCAGCTGTCAGAGATGACAAAAAAATATTTCATTAAATAGGATATATACCAATACTCTAAGCTTGCTTCAAACTCTAACAATATAACTTTCATTACATTTCTTTTTTTTTTCATTGTCATTGCTCATATTTCACATTTTAATCTCAGGTCTGTAGGTGAAATTTGGTAGCTAATTGTCCTCAGGCATTACATTTGGAACACCACCCATAATCCCTAGTTCTCCTATCCTTTATAACACTGAGGAAGGATCTGGGAAGGAACTAGAACTTCATTAACATTTTAAAATGTGAGATTAAAATTGGATATTAGATCATAAATCTACTCTACTTAAACTTTCCCTTAATTTATCTCCCAGACTAGTAAATGGAAGAAGCTTCTGGTTTTCTAGATAGACCTTTTATTATATGGTAGTCACAAGGTGATGTTGATTAGAAGGATAGGAAAGTAGAAATATAATACAAATCGTCTTAAGTCTAGGCTTAGTCTATATTCTGTATAAAACTCACCAGAAGCGGAAGGCCACCTTTGGGGCGAGAGACCAAGTCAAGCGCATGCTGTTAACCGAGAGCCGGGCCGAGTCAAACTCCAGTCCGTGTCTGTCTGTGCAGCGCAGTCAGGAGACCAGCGGAGCAGGAAAAAGGCCCCACTTCTGTTTTCTCCTTGCCTTTTAAGCTCGCACCCCAGAAGTCGAGTGCTCAGCAGGCAATCTGGCGTGGGTCGCAGGCAGACTGGTGTGCATAGCTCATGCTGTTGGTCTCCTCCCCAAAAGGGTGGTCGTAAAAAAAAACTGGCGTCTCTCCATTATCTAACCGACTGTTAAAACTTTTTACCACAAAAATGTAAACGCTTTTCATATTGGAGCCAATAGAAAGTAATGTTCTTAAAAGTGGATTAAATTAATATTTTATTAAGGCAATCTCTAATTCTTCCTAATACTTGACTATATTTAAAATCTTTGGAAATTATATACCTAACATCAAGGAATAGGGCTGGACCTAAGTATTTAAGGCAGTACACTCACTTCTCCTTAGAGATGCCATTAAACAGATGCACACCATTCAAATAGACTTTTGTCTTGAAGGGGTCTGCCCTTTACAGAAAGTATGGCTAGGTTCTCTTTTCTCACAATATACAGCTCAGTCAACCAATTCAACCATGACCTACCCACTAAATCATCTAACATCTTAAATCATAATCTTTGGGAATAATGTTTAGTATGTATTGAAGTTAAAGAGTAAAATTGTATTGAGCATATAATACAAATCAGGTATGGGAATATGGGAAAGGTATTTATTTCCTATGCTGTAAAGAAAATCTGAAAGACCCAAATTCCTTCTAATTGTACTCCCCAATTAAAAATTGGTCCCCACATAATGAATACTGGCAAAGCTCAAGTACTTAGCAGTTATACTTTATAAGTACTTTTAAAATCTCAAATGCATTTTATTCTCTTCCTAAAATTCTCTATCATTTGGCAAGCCAGGGAATGGAGTGATCTCATCTTTTTAGTAATCATGTGTTTTAAGATCGATGGAGCAATTGACAGCGATTCCTTTGCCTTGGCTCCCAACTTAGACTAAAATATACAAGGCCTCTATATCTTTCAAACAAATCAGGTTACCACAAAACCTAAATATAAGTATCTTCATATAGAGGTTCATTAAACTAATATCTTGAAAAAGAAAACATACAAAGGAGAGACAGTGCAAAAACAAGTTTCTAGCTTCTCTAGGCAAGATATGTAGTTTATGCACCATGTTCTCAAGGCAACATGGCATTAACAGTAGAAGATAGAACAATCTGCCACCCATGCACCCTTCCCAGGAAGAAACTCAGAATTATCATGACATGATCCACAGTCAGAAGGAGAAAGAGTACTGAGTGTGTCATTCTCTTTTAAATATTCATTGAGTTGTAAACTCTTCCTATGATAGTTATCAACTAAAAAGGCACTGCCCTCATCATCTTGAAGAACCAGGGAACTTCTGCACTGAATTAGCCACAATTGCCAACTAGCCACCCTTCTGTCTAAGGTTGGTTAAGTGTACTGGTATTTGAAAAATTAGTAATTTTCTTCAGCATAGTATCAGGCACTTAATTGGATACCAGAACTACTTAATACATGACAATTTAACTTAAATTTCTAGGCCAACATTCAAATAACTCCCTTCCTCCTTTCACCATAAATGAATGTGCTTAGAAGGGGGTGAAAACTTGCCTTATATCTAAACAAAATAACTGTGTATATGATGAGATTTTTGTTTCAGTTGTGCCAGAAAATGTAGAATTTTCCTGAAATGTATTCCCCACTGGCCTGATCAATGTTCCTGAAATTTCCACTTTACTCACTACAATGGGATGAATTAAAAGAAATGTATTAAAAGAGATCAACTAGAAAACTGTTGGGTTGAATAATTTTTTGCATTAACTATTCAGATAACTACACAATAATCAAAGAGGACAAGTGAGTTTTAAAGGGGGTAAAAGTTATAAGGGGATGAAGTATAAGGCCTGATGACTACCCAGGAGAAATGGCCAAAATTGGGTGTTGTTAGAAGTAGTCCTAGGAAATGAGAAAGTATATAAAAATAGCAAATAAGAGGAGCCGCAAGAAAGGGAAAGAGGGGACGTGAAAATAAACTACATAATTCACAATTGTGCTTAGGATCCTTACTAAATCATAATAGTTTAAACAGTCCTTTAAGGCTAATAAACACAAACTAAAATAGAAGCATTCTCCAGGTAAATATTTTATTCAAATCATGGTGCCATGATAAGTTCTTCTAAACAGAATCTTTATAGAAATTCAGCAGAAAAGAAAAATACTTTACAGATGTTTGTGAGGAAATGCAAAATTAAACATGACAGGAAATAGAAGCAAAATATGATACAAATTCAAGGGAAAAAATTTAGTGGCAGAGTATAAAATGATTGCTCTTATGATCAGATACTGATGTCATTATTTTAGGGGGGGAAGGCATTTGTAACGAGTATCTTCTGATTCTTTTCATTTAAAAAGTTTCAGATTTATAGAGAAAAGAGTGATGATAAGGATGAGGATGAAGATGATAATGTGAAATAGAGGCAATGATAAATAGGGGAATACCAGCCAGGGTGTTGTTGACCATTGTAACTACTATGGTCTAGTGCGATACTGAGGTTTCAACTCTGAAATTCAAAATATTGTATTTGAATATTTTATTTGTGTTTTGAATGAGTGTGGAGAATAGCAAGAAAGCATGTTTGTTTTTTATATGAATACTAGGTCTAAAAATGGAGGTTGGGGGCCAAAAAAAATTGATTATTTTTTAGAAAGTTTTATACACGCCCACATATATGTATACATGTATAAGTTAACTTCTATAAAGTCAAACATTAAAAAGTTTTATATTTGATTCTCAAAGTAATAAGAAAATACTTAAATTCATTTAGTAAGGGAATATCGTAATCATATCTTTATTTTAGGACAATCACTCTGGCAGGTATATATATATATATATATATATATATATATGAGATATTGGTAAGAGACTCTAGGAAAGGAGACAAAATAGGGGATATTGTAATCGTTCAGGCAAAAATCAGTCAATAAACTTATATTAATCACTTACTACTTGCCAGACACTACTAAAATGAGGTCCTGAACTGGGATATTGTCTGTATGAATGAAGAGAAGAAGATATGATTTAAAAGATATTTAGGAGATATAAATAAAAAGATCTAGCATCATTCTGATTTGGGCAAATCAAGTAAGGAATAGAGGATCTTTGTCAGGATGGAAACATTGGTGCCTGGAAAGATTTGTGGTTCCCTGAACAGAAATTGGGAACTTATAGAGAGGGCTGAATTCAAAGAGAAAGATAATGTAAATGATACCTGTGATGCAGATGACATCTTATCCATGCCTGCTCATCCCATGGATTACTCTGTCTCACCCAAAATAAAAAGGGTAGAGAGAGACTCTCACTCACAAAGCAATTCCCTAGAGAATATAACCTGCTCTCTAAGCAGTAATAGTTATGGCCATAAAATGTTCTAGCCAGAAAAGTTGGCTGTACTGGAGATGTAATGATTTCCCCCAATTGACCCTGTTCTGGTGCTGTTGTGAATGCCCAGACTGAAATTAGTGTACAACGCTACCACAGTACCAATATCCAATACAGAGAAAGAAATGTTGGTAGCTTACACAATGGCAGAAGTGGGAGAGCCAGTTGTATTACAACTGCACCCTACAATCAGCTCCCATGATGCAGGGAGAAATAAGCAATCTTCCTATCCTCTGATCTAGGAGTACAAGCTATTGTAAAGGTAACAGTGGATATGTGTTGCTGGATTTAGAAAATGTAGTAAAAGCAGTTTAGATGGAACCACTTGAACTTGAGAGAGCTCCTGAAACTGCTAAACTCTAAGAGAAAACAACTCCATTTTTAACTTCTACATAAACTGAACAAACAAAATATGGACAAAACAATACCATCAGGGACCTTATCATTCAAGTGACAAAAAGTTAGCATCTACCAGCTACACAAAAAAGACATTAAGAATATCATTCCAGAAGCTCACTATCTTTTATAAACTAATCAAGTCTCATCCCATGAATACAAATAGCAAAATTTCCTTGAGAAGATAATAAACTGTAGTGAAACCAGAGAATCATTATATAAAGTTGTTAACCACAATTGCCCATAGGTAACACTCCTTCATAAATGGTGAAGAACAACATAGCGCATGTTGCCACACTGAATGTTCATAATCTCCAAATATTATCAACTAAAATTGTTTCAGAATACAAAGACCTAGCTAAAGAAGTTAAAAGTACATGGAAAGAGGATATATGCAGCACATAATCCTTTTCATCATTTCTGATACTGGAGTTATCTAAAAAAAGAGATAACCATGATTTTAAAATAAATTACTATATATCTCAATTATCTGATCAAATTACACAAAATATTTATTACAAAAAAGAATTGATACAATATGGGAAAATAATAGGATAGCAACTTAACATATCAAAACATAAGCAGAAGGTATTACAAAGTATTTTTCATCCTGGTCATTCTGTGTGCTATGGCAATTGTCTAAAGTGAGGACATACCCACGACATTCATTCATTCATTCATTCATTCATTCATTCATTCATTCATTCATTCCTTTCTTCCTTTCTTTCTTTCTCTCTCTCTCTCTGTCTCTCTCTTTCTTTCTTTCTTTCTCTCTCTGTCTCTCTCTCTTTCTCTCTCTTTCTTTCTTTCTTTCTCTCTCTGTCTCTCTCTTTCTCTCTCTCTTTCTTTCTTTCTCTCTCTCTGTCTCTCTCTCTCTTTCTCTCTCTCTCTGTCTCTCTCTCTTTCTCTCTCTCTTTCTTTCTTTCTTTCTCTCTGTCTCTCTCTCTTTCTCTCTCTCTCTCTTTCTTTCTTTCTTTCTTTCTCTCTCTCTGTCTCTCTCTTTCTCTGTCTCTCTCTTTCTCTCTCTCTCTGTCTCTCTCTCTTTCTCTCTCTTTCTTTCTTTCTTTCTTTTTTTTTTGGTGAGGCAATTGGGCTTAAGTGACTTGCCCAGGGTCACACAGCTAGTAAGTGTTACGTGTCTGATGCCGTATTTAAACTCAGGTCCTCCTGAATCCAGGGCCAGTACGCTATCCACTGCACCACCTAGCTGCCTATATTTCTTAATCAATACAGGTAGTAAAGGAAGATTTATGCAATAATGGATGTGTGTTTGGACAGATTCCATAAGATGTCTTTCATGACTACATTTAGCCAACTTTTCACTCCTTTAACATGACCACTATAAGTAGTCAATGTGGTTGGCGGTCTTCTGTCAACAATGTCTATATAGCCACTCTTAGAATGGAGAGTGGAGAGAATCCTAAATTTTCAATAAAGTTCTAAGTTCAAATCTTGCAACAGACTTCCTGTGTAACCAAACTCAAGTTATTACTCTTCTCAAGAAAATCAATTTCCTCATTTCTAAGATGAGGGTAGTCCTTCTGTCACTATCTGCCTCCTAAGATTGTTGTGAGAAAAGTGCTTTACAAATATTAAATTTCTCTACATGTTGCTGTAGATCTAAAGCTACAAGGATCCATAAAGACCAACTAGTCCAAATCCCCATTTTTACAATTGAGGAAATTTAAGTCCGTGAAAACTCATGCTCTTATTTATGAAGAATTAAAATAAACCTCGCGGGCTAGCTAGTATAATTCTTTTATTCAACAGATAAGAAAATTGAGACCAAGAGATATGGCCAAGGTCACAGAAGAAGTAAGTTACAGAGGCTAGATTCAAACTCAGGTAATCTAATTCAAAATATTTCCAAAGCAACAAGCACTTAGAGAAACACAAACAATGATCTTTCTCCTACTTAAAAAATTCGGAATCATACTATTTTCCCAAATCTTTAGG
Organism: Dromiciops gliroides; assembly: GCF_019393635.1. Classification (NCBI taxonomy): domain Eukaryota; kingdom Metazoa; phylum Chordata; class Mammalia; order Microbiotheria; family Microbiotheriidae; genus Dromiciops; species Dromiciops gliroides. The sequence continues at coordinate 148,847,561 of NC_057866.1, forward strand.
GGCTGTTTTAACTAAAGGACTCTTCAGGTCAAATGAATATCTCCATAAATGACTTCAGGGGAAACAGAATGCTTACATTTGAAAGCAGAACATGGTGCTAAAATCCTGTATTAAATGATGTGCCTTGGTCCATGGCAAAGCAATGCAACCAGGCAGAAATCTCATCGTCAACATTTCAGAGCTTGCATGCTAAGAAGAATGCCAAGATCTTTTAAGTTTTAAAAACAATAACCACAGTAACAACAAAAAGTCTCCATAAACAGTTTAGTGCTCACCTCTTTATCTTGGTAAGAAGGAAAGCAACAATGAATTTTAAACAGGCATGACCACATCATCTTCAGGGCAAAAATCCTGTCAATGTGTGATCTGAAAATAGTGCAATCAGGCACATTGAAAATTCAGCAGTTTCCCCCACTTCTCCCCTCTCAGGAATGGATGTCCTTCTGACAAGTGAATCCTAGGCTTTATTTTGGCCTCAGGTTTTGTTTTGATAGGAAATTTGTATTTATCATGGAAAATATTAATGGGATATGATTGATTTTTCTATTGAAATCCTAACAATATTTTACTACAGATAAACTCTGAAAACTGTGGGAATAACTCAGTAGAGCTTCAAAGAATTAAAAGGATTCATATTTTATGCAAAAAGACTAAATCACCTCATTGTTCTTCATGCTTGTTCTTTTTTGATCAAAGAGAGTGTGCTCCCTTGGTGAAAGGAAGATGAAATCCCTTTGTGTTTAGTTCATTGACTAATAATAACTCTATCTCTATAAACTGAAGATGCTGAACATGCTCAGACAAAACAGTCAAAAAGGTTATTGAGCATCATATGGATGGTAACTAGTTATGAACCAACTTTTTATGGTAAAAAAAAAGAAAAAAAACAGTTTTTATGTTGGCTGTGAAGACACAAAATATGAGAGCATCTATGTGTGATATTTATATTGTGATATTTATATATCCCCTCAAACAAGAAAATGATATGATATAGATAGAATAATTACTTCAGGTGCTTGCCATTATGTATACTAGCATCTAATTAAAATATTTACTCATGCCATTAGTGGGTGATATACTATATGAAAACTGAATGATTAATTGAAATATTGAAGATATCACAACAGATAAAAAACAAAAAAGTTTATTAAAAGTGAAGAAAACAGGCTGGACAAATATTTTTAAACTAAATTTTACAAAAATAATTTTTAATTCAAATTGTATAAATGTCTTTAATTTGTACATCACAAGCATTTACAAAAAAAATCACACCAAGATAATCTATATCTATCTATCTATCTATCTATCTATCTATCTATCTATCTAAAATAGTTAAACAAAAACAGCAAGGTAAGCATGTCTGAGAGCACATGTAGTATTCTCCATCTGCATTGCCATCACTTCTTGAAGGACAGAATGAAGGGTGTATTTTCACTTCTTATCTCCAGAACCAGATTGGTCATTATGATAGCTACCCTTTTAAGTGTTTTTTTACATATCTTATTATAGTCAGAATTTAAATTTGTATTCTTGGTTCTGCAAACTTCATTATTATGAGAAATTATTGTTTGTAACCAATATCTTGGGGAGATTTGGAACCACCACTACAACTTTCTTATCAATGCTTGAATTAGATTTTACCTTCCCTACTGATGAAATTCGAACTTACTCTACTTCACCAAGCTACACTCAGGTGGAAGCTATTGTGCTTTGGTCATCTTGAGTGGGGTCTACGTTCTTTCTCTGATGTCTCTTTGACCAAGATTTGAGAGGCCTGAGTCAAATATCCTAAGACCTCATTTTTTTTTTTTTTTGGTGGGGCAATGAGGGTTAAGTGACTTGTCCAGGATCACACAGTTAGTACGAGGCAAGTGTGTAAGGTAGGATTTGAACTCAGGTGCTCCTGAATCCTGCACCAGTGCTTTATCCACTATGCCACCTAACTGCCCCCCAAGACATCATTTTAATATACTCACCTACTCTTTGGAAGGGTATATAAGCTTTGAGTCCACTGCCACTTTGATCTTTGTTCAGAGGGAAATAGCCAATGATCCTTTTTATTAATAACCTACTGGCCCTATTACCAAAAATAAATTACTTAGAAACTATGTCTCATATTTTTAATAGTTGTATTAATCATGACTTTGGAGATGTCTTCCTATTTTTGTCTGAATTAATCATTTTTTGTCATTTCTTATAACATAATACAGTGCTATTATGTCAATATTAAAAGAAAAAAAATGTTCAGCCATTCCCCTCTTAATGGGCACTGTTTTTCCTTCCAGTTCTTTCTTGCAAGAAAAATGCAGAATTTTTTTTAACATATAAATTTTTTCTCCTGACTTCTTTGGAGTATATAATGCAACAGCATTATGTCTTGTGAAAAGAGTATGAACAGCTTAGGAATGTCATAAAGGTATTTTAAGCATTGACAAGAAGCCATTCCTAGTTTCTTGCAGCTAAGAAACTGGCTACATTTGCACTTGGCTCTACCAGCTATTATGTAAGCTCCTTGCTGGCAGGGACTGTATCTGTTTCTTTGTTGAAACTTCCCAAAAGTATCTTGAGTACATAGGATCAGTGCCTGAGAAATAATTGGCAATTGATTGTTTAATGAATTAAATTCCTGAGGGGAGAAAATTTGACATTTTTTCTATATGCCAGCAACTATGATTTGTCAATCTTTTTTTAAAAAAATGAACAAAAATATTTTAAATAGTAACAATAGACAGAAGAGGAAGAGAGAGAGTCAAGGAGATGAGAGGAGGGGTATGAGAAAAGAGAAGATACAGAGAATAACTTTACATATGAACACACAGAGAAAAAAAGCCTAGTAAACATAGATAGGACTAGGGTGTAGAGATAAAGAAAAGAGAAATGTTTAATATTAAAAATATCATCCATTTGTGGAAGGATGGAGAAAATGAAGAGGTCAAAGAGCTGCATTGAAAATTGGAGGGCTTTGTTCAACGATAGTCATTGAAGTCATATTCTATCCTATGGAATACAATAACCCTTAAGTAGTTCATATTAAAATTATAATAAAAATTAATGTTAACAAATTAGGTAGGGTACATGTGCATTTGAGAATGGAAGCATTTTAATGGACTGAAGAGAGCCAAAGGCAATAAAATAGAAGGAAAACTTATAGAAATGTTCTTTTTCCACCTAAAAATTCATGACACTGAATGATCCACTTAAAATCTATCTTTTTGAATGCATGCAATGAATGGTGCAGGTAAAATGATCGCTATGCACATGCATCTTATAATTTAACACCTATTCTGCTGAGACAAACCAAAATCTGTCAGTGCTTAAGAGAGGGAATTGAGGATTAAACAAAAAAGGAAGAAATATTTCTTATGCTCTAGTCAGGGAGGCATTCTCTAATCCTTCCGGGAATCTTGACTTTCGATTTTGCTTAATAAAAAAGCTCCTCTGAACAGTGTCATGGGAATATCTAATACCAAATCTGACAAAATCTTAGATAAGGGGTATCATTGTAGCAAGAAAATCCTGCAGTAATGAACAGGAAATTCCCTGACATGAAATATCTAAGTTAGGAGACCATCAATTAGGGAGCTGGAGAAAGTGAATGGGACAGTAGTCAGCAAGCAAGACCATCACAGGGCAGACAAAAATGAAAAGAAAAAAGAAAAAAAAAGCTTTCTTATCATGGAGAATAATTTGAAATGAAAATCTGAAAGCTGTCACTGTACTGCTTAACTAATCCTAGTAACTTACTTTCATAATATTTTCTGTAAAGAGGAAACTGAACAGGAAAAAAAATAGTGCTTTTAGAATAAGAAAAAAATAAATCACCTTTTAAAAATGCTGCACTGTCAATAGATATTAAATACTCATTGTTGATTTAGTTCATAAAAGATGATATCCAGAAAATGGAAAAAAAAAAAAAAGATTGTCTAAGTATCTGGTACCTGCTTGGACTGGGCCTTGAATGATTTCCCTTAAGGGGTTACCACCAATTCAGGACTCAGTCTGCAATTTTGCATTTTTAAAAACCTCTATCAATTAAGTTAAGTCAATTTCAAACCTCTGATATGAGGGGAATGGGGTACTGGTTGGGGTTCTTAGGAATTCCTCTTTAAAGAATCACACCCTCTTGCACATAAAACTAGCTAGAATAAGGTGATAGTTTATTTAGGAGCAAGGGAAGGGAAGGGTGGGGGGAGGGAAACCATGAAAGAAATCCCTGGACTTTTCATGGCATAAAGCACATGTCTCAGAGGTACCAAATCTCCTGGAACAGGAGACTGGAAGGTACTTTTATAGAGGACTGATGGGGGTGGACCATCTGCCTGTGGAAAGTTCCTTTAGTGAAGGTGGACCATCCCCCACTGGTGGTAGCTGGGGGAATTGGGTGAGGAGTGGAGGACCATCCCCCACTGGTAGTGACTAGAGGAATTGGGTGAGAGGTGGCTATGGATCCCTCTTCAGAACACAAAGGCCGCAGCCACACCCAAATTTATCTCCCCAGGGTAAGGGAGACCAGCATGAAGGGTAGGAATCCGAAGCTAGCTCAGCCCCATTTGGTTCAGCTTATCTCTCTATGCGTTATCTGTCCTCTGGTTTAGTTTCTCAAGGAGAAGTTTCCTTTATATGCCCCACAGAACTTCTGGGGTGCTCTGCACCCCATGACATTCCCCACTTCTCTCTCTATATATATATGCTGACCGGGGGTCGAAGAAATCACGGCGCAAGGGAGGGGGAAGGGAGAGAAGTGGAGAAGGCCTGGAGTGCGAGGAGCTGTGAGGGGCCCAGAGGGTCCAGAGTCGACACATAGGCACAATGGGTATCTGCCATGAATCCTTGAGCCTAGATGGAACAGACTTAAACAAAAACAACAAAAAAATTAAAACTGACCAGAGCAAAAAGGAAAAGGGACTTTATCAAATCAGGAGTCAAGTGGAACCTTTTTTGCAGGACAGGGTGTGGCCTGCTTTACTGGAGTTAAGTAATCAAATCAAGCCTAATTCTGTGATAGGCAATGTCTGTCTACATTTAGGGTCCTTTTATCCCATCCCCACTTTGTGCCTTGATTGCATGCTAGGACCTGAATCAGAGAGTAAGACAAAGGTCACCCCAAAACCATTCCTAGGCTTGCCTCCTATGTCCAGCTTGGCCATGGGCCTGACAAGGTGCTGGCCAGGAGAGCAAGCTGCAGAGCCTATCTCTTGGGTACTGCCCTGAGGACAAAGAGGTAGGAGGGCAGGCCTCACCTTCGTGCAGTGTCCCCCACTTCTTTGTCCCGGTTTACTGCAGCTGCCAGAATCTCGGCCAGCTGGAGTTCTGCTGGTAGCCGATGTGGTGATGGCTGCTGTTATTATAGAAGCTTGGTCTATGGAGTGGGCATGAGCCGTCTTTTCTCTCTCTTTGGCTACTGCAAGGTCACTGTTATTAAAATCTTAAAAGCAATATCAAGGAGTTGTGAGGATGGGATCTGGGGACCCCAGTCTAACTTCTGGAGCTCTCTCCTAATGTCAGGAGCAGACTGGCTGATAAAATGAATATTGAGGACAGTTATTCCTACATCTCTTTGGGGGTCTAGGTTTGTATATTTCTTCAGAGAGTCTGCTAAGCGGCTCATGAAGACAGCAGGATTTTCAACAGACCCCTGTGTTACCTCCCTCACCTTTCCATAATTGACTTGTTTCTTAACCCCCCTTCTCATTCCCTCAACTAGGCAGGTGACTATGTGATTTCTATGAGCCCTGTCTTCCCTGTTATCATAGTTCCATCTCGGTTCTATGACTGGGACAGCTGTAAATCCAGGGACCCCAACCCAATTTCCAACCTGCGAGTGTTCATCCCCAACTTGTACTGCCAGGTCCCAAATCTGTTTTTTCTCATCAGGGGTACAACAGCTGGCAAGAATAATTTGCAAATCGGTCCAGGAAAGGTCAAACTCCAGTGTCACAGACTTAAAGCCATCTATGAACTTTGTGGGGTTCTCTGAGTAGCTCCCCAATTTCTCTTTAATCTGAGATAACCTGTTTATGGAAAAAGGGACATGCCTTAATGTTGTGCCCTTCCCAATGGGAAATTCCCTTAATGGAACCAGGGAAGCAGCGGGAGACACTGGTAAGGACCTGGGTTGGGGAGATAGCTTAGGTGGAGGCAAGGATTGGGGGAGGGCCCAGTGAGCGAGGGGTGACAGCCTTTGGCTGTGGAGTAGGTGAGGGAGGGGAAACAGTCTTTGGCTGCAGCCATGTGTGGAGATGGGGAAAGGGAGATGGGTGTAGGTGACTGCAGATTAGGTAAAGCAGATGGGGTCGGCTGAATGGAAAAAACAGGAGAAATGGGAACATATTGGAGTTCCCCCAGATTGTAAATGGGGTAGAGCAGGATAGAAAGAGGCTGATATCCACTCCCCATGTGGCACAGGGAATTGGTTCTGAGATCAACCAGTGGGCAAGGAGAGGTCTCAGTCATAGAGTGATATGACTGTGGTTGACCCATAGGTACGGAAGCAGGTGGGGAAGAAAAAGTGGAACGAGAAACAGGTAGGGAATGAGTTTGAGGAGGAGGGAAGGCTGAGGTCTCAGAGTAGGTGCCCGAAGGGTTAGCTAATTGCTTGGACTTGTGGTGATTCTCAACCGGCAGGGGGACCTCATCCATTCCCTCTGACTTCTGGCTTAAAGTCATAAAAGCTGATACGTGTGGAATCTCTGTCCATCTCCCTTCACTCTTGCAAAACTTGTCCAATTGCAAAATGGTATTATAATTAAGGGTGCCGTGTACAGGCCAATTTCCTTCACTTCCTAGAGGATAATGTGGCCATAAATTGTTACAAAAATGTATCATGCACCTCTTTCTCAGTGATATGGTGGGAAAATGGGGTACAGGTTGGGGTTCTTAGGAATTCCTCTTTAAAGAATTACACCCTCTTGCACACAAAACATAGTTAGAATAAGGTGGTAGTTTATTGAGGAACACGGGAAGGGAAGGGTGGGGGGAGGGAAACCATGAAAGAAATCCTTGGACTTTTCATGGAGAGATTGGCATAAAGCACATGGCTCAGAGGTACCAAATCTCCTCGAACAGGAGACTGGAAAGTACTTTTATAGAGGCCTGATGGGGGTGGACCATCTGCCTGTGGAAAGTTCCTTTAGTGAGGGAGGAACATCCCCCACTGGTGGTAGCTGGGGGAATTGGGTGAGGAGTGGAGGACCATCCCCCACTGGTAGTGACTAGAGGAATTGGGTGAGGGGTGGCTATGGATCCCTCTTCAGAACACAAAGGCCTCAGCCACACCCAAATTTATCTCCCCAGGGTAAGGGAGACCAGCATGAAGGGTAGGATTCCGAAGCTAGCTCAGTCCCATTTGGTTCAGCTTATCTCTCTAAGCATTATCTGTCCTCTGGTTTAGTTTCTCAAGGAGAAGATTCTTTGGTGTGCCCCAGAGAACTTCTGGGGTGCTCTGCACCCCATGACATTAGGTTTTTAAGTTCCAATTTAGTCCAATCTCTTAGGATGCACCCCAGAGGTGAATTTTTCGGAACACTCCCTTTCTGTCCCATAACTACTGTCTAAGGAGAATAGTCTGAACCAAGAGCAGAGAGCTGGTAAGGGATAGACACATAAGTATAAATGTTCTTACCCAGAAGTGTGCAGTCTGAGGGTCTGAGCATGGTTCGGACATCTAGGAGTCCCAGGCTGCTCTCTGCTGTCGTGCAGACGCCGACTGTCTCTACCTCTCTGTGACTCAAATGGGAGGTTGAATCCGGTGGGAGAGGGAGAAGAGAAACCCAGAAGGTAGGGCCCTACCTCCAGGTTTTGTGTGCCAAGCGTGGTCCGGACGTCTGTTTGAGCATTTGGCAAGGGAGGGAGACTCACGCTGCCCTCCACTGTCGTGTGCGAAAGCTGACCCTCTCTCTACCGCTCCGTGACTCGAACGGGAGGTTGCGTCAGGTGGGAGAGGGAGAAAGGAAACCCAGAAGGGAGGTTCCCACCCCCACCCAGTTTTGTGTTCGAAGAGCAAAGAGGAAATTCCCGTGTCTGTCTAGGGCGCCAAATGATATGGGGGAGAAACCGATAGGAGAAAGCACGTGGGTCCTTAGGATTCCTCTGTAAAGAATTACACTCTCGCACAAGACCTAATTAGGAATAAAAGAACAGGTTTATTGGGGTACAAGAGAAACCGACCAGGAGGAAGGTTTTGCCAGAACAAAACGCTTTCACGCTTTCCTCCCGGCCGGTTTCTCTTGTACCCCAATAAACCTGTTCTTTTATTCCTAATTAGGTCTTGTGCGAGAGTGTAATTCTTTACAGAGGAATCCTAAGGACCCACGTGCTTTCTCCTATCGGTTTCTCCCCCATATCACCTCTGTCTATCAATTAATGACACTGATTCATTAACAAAACTCAAATTAATGGAGAAACATATAGTATTTTCATGTAGTAATAAAAAATTGAGAGATATATGGTAAGAAATCAGTACTGGTGAGAAACCTAACCATTTTGCACTCTTCAGAAGACCAAACTCCTGATCACAATGCTGCATGGTAAACAAAGAACAAATGGAATGAAAATTGACAAATGTAAGGGGTACTAGGTTCAATTTATTGTAACTTGATAAATTCTCATTCTCAATTCTAAGTATATGTCCATCTGGAGAACTGGTATCAGTCATTAGAATCAAGAATGTTTTCTCAGCTGGCTAGTGATGAAAAACTGACAATGTTTTATATGTATGTGTGTGTATATATGAGTGTATGTATGTATCTTGTGTGTATACATTCATGCCTGCATACATATATGTGCACACATAAACATATGTATTTTATTGTGTCTATTATACATATAATTCAAAATGCCAGATTTCTATTAAAGTGCCATATATATATGATAATAGATTAGTTTATGTTTATCCTTCTTTTTAAAAATGTGTCTCCTTGCTGAGATTTTTGAGCTGTACTTGTTTATTTCTTACAATTTGTTTTCTTGAAAAAACTCTAGACTCTATTGGACTCTATGGCAAACTATGACTCTTCCATTCCATATTTCTGAAATTTATTCTTCAAATCTCGGTATCAACTAATACACAGAGTTCATTTTTATGTTACAAAATGTTATATTTAGAGAAGGAAATAAATTTAGAGGTCACAAATTGCAATGTTAACATTTTAAAGAAGGAAGAATTAAGGTCTAAAGGACCTGCCCAAGAAAACACAGTAGTGAGTGGCAAGTTTGTTAGGTAGGTTCTATTTTTATCCCCATTTAATAGATGAGGAAACAGAAGCTTAGACATTATCTGTATCCAGAGAAAGAACTGACACAGAGAAGTATGTATAGGGGGAAATATATCTAAATCTCTCTCTCTCTCTCTCTCTCTCTCTCTCTCTCTCTCTCTCTCTCTCTCTCTCTCTCTCTCTCTCTTTGTGTGTGTGTGTGTGTGTGTGTGTGTGTGTGTATATATATGCATGCCCAAACACATACCTATTTTTGTCTAATGGTGTTCATCTTGGGGAGAGGGAGAGAAATGAAAAACCTACCTCAGATACTTTTTGTCTATTTGAATATGGGCAAGTTAATTAACTTCTTTAAAAATATTTTTAATTTTTTGAAAACAATTAGTATTTCTATAAGAGCATAATAAAAAATGATCACACATGAAACTGCAAATTTACTATATACAATTTGCTATACCTTTAAAGTATTCAACAGTTATCATGTAAATTTCTTTTTCCCCTTGTTTTTCATTTCTCTCCCCCTCCCCATTTTATTTTTGTTTGTTGATGTAATGATAAAACAGAAAAAAAAGTGTAAAACAAAATTTAAATTTAAAGTATCTAGAGCATTTTGCTGGGGTTTTTTGCCAAAAGGACTTTTTATTTTTTTTGCTTGGGGGTTATAGATTGGTTAATAGGTGGCTTTTTTTTTTTTACTTTTTTTTTTTTTTAAGTGAGGCAATTGGGGTTAAGTGACTTGCCCAGGGTCACACAGCCAGTAAGTGTTAAGTGTCCGAGGCTGGATTTGAACTCAGGTACTCCTGACTCCAGGGCCGGTGCTCTATCCACTGCACCACCTAGCTGCCCCTAGGTGGCTTTTTAATGTTGAAATTTTGTTTGATTCTTTTTTATTTCATGCATATGTTAGTGTTAGGTTAATGCATGAAAAATGAGTGAGAGGGAAAAAGAGAGAGAGAGAGAGAGAGCAAGTGAACTTTTTTCAACAATAATGTGTCATTATAAAATTGTCATGGGGTTCAGAGCACCCCAGAAATTCTCTGGGGCACATCAAGGAAACTTCTCCTTGAGGAACTAAACCAGAGGACAGATAACGCCTAGAGAGATAAGCTGAACCAAATGGGACTGAGCTAGCTTCTGATTCCTACCCTTCATGCTGGTCTCCCTTACCCTGGGGAGATAAATTTGGGTGTGGCTGGGGCCTTTGTGTTCTGAAGAGGGATCCATAGCCACCCCTCACCCAATTCCCCCAGCTACCACCAGTGGGGGATGGTCCTCTCTCACTAAAGGAACTTTTCACAGGCAGATGGTCCACCCCCATCAGTCCTCTATAAAAGTACCTTCCATTCTCCTGTTCGAGGAGATTTGGTACCTCTGAGACATGTGCTTTGTGCCTGTCTCCCCATGAGAAGTCTAAGGATTTCTTTCATGGTTTCCCTCCCCCACCCTTCCCTTCCCTTGGCCCTAAATAAACTATCACCTTATTCTAACTACTTTTGTGTGCAAGAGGGTGTAATTCTTTAAAGAGGAATTCCTAAGAACCCCAACCCCTAACCCAACCCATACCCCATTGTCCCCCCATATCAAAATGATGCATAAAAAGTGGCAGCAAAGTTTAATCAAAGGTATTCATCAGTGCAATCGAGGATACCTTGTGCAAAAAGCAAATAGAAGATGAATTGTTTCTATTGCTTGATATTCTATATCTATAGATACTTGAATTTGTGGAAGATGATTTGTGGATTTTCTGAAGCCCCAGAAACTTGTAACACTATATTCAGTGAAATTCATAGTCACTCAAAAGAAATTAATCTAAGAATCACAACATACCTAAATGGATCAAGAATTCATATTACCCAGAGTATGATATACAGTTAGTCAGATTTTGCAATAGCTAGGCACTAAAGAAGGACAGTGAGTTACACCCATAATTACAAAGTAGTAAGAGTGATGGCAGGGTTATATTTGGCAAATTAAGTAGCACCTTCAATTTGATGAGCTGCAAAAACACACTTGCATATACACATGCATACATATACCTCTATTTTAAGTATCATTATTCTCCTAGTGTGAATAAAGGAATTCTATGATCACTGAATATTTGAATCACAATAACAGGTGACTCATAAGGCAAAATAGATGAATTAGGTATATAAATAGCCTGAGGTATACCAGCTTTAACAATTTGTATGCAAGAAGCAGTATGTATGTGTTTAGTAATGAAGAAATTAATCATGAGATAAAGCAACTAGATCTTCAACCTGCTCATTTTACATGTTAGGAAACTGAGGATAATTAAAAGAAGTTTAAGGAAATAATAGTGTCAGAGAAAGGTTTTTCATTTTTTTGGTTTTGCTTATGTTTAAGGATGGGGAACACTTAAATAACTTTGTAGACAGCATAGAATGAGTGTTTAACAATTAGAAAAGAAGCAAGTGTGAATGATGAACTAACTTCCTGGAGGAGTTAGGATCAAAGACACAAGTGGAGGGTTTAAATTAGTCTGGAGAGCCACTTAATCCATTAAGATTGAAGTAATAAACAAAATGATTTATGAGACCATAAAAAATGAAGGAATGTGGGATTTAAGATGAGGAATATCAAACACATGATGACATCACAAATTTAGAATGAGAAGGGATCTAGGAGATCATCTAGACTAACACTGTCATTTTGTATTTGAGAAAACTAAATTCCCAAAGATATCAGTAACTTGTTCAAGGGTCACACAGGTGGCAGAGTTAAGAACTCAGATATTCTGATTCCAAAACCAACACTCCATTCCCTACATACATTTTCTATGATATCCATCATCCTAGCAAAGTAAGAGACAAGATAAACTGATGAGACCTCAAAGAGTGTTAAATTGGAAGGAGATTTGGGAACTCAAGGAAGGAGTAGGTTTCATAAAATTCAATCTCACTCTTTTAGTTGATTCATAAGCAACCAAGAGTCCATTTGAGGTCACTAAAATGTTTCTGCTATGTCTACAGCTATGATTCTATGAGCCCCTGGTCTCCTACTTTATTTCAATCTTTTTTTTTCTTAAGAGAGTGAAGTAAAAGTAAAAAGGAGAAAGTTTTTGGCTTCAGATTTCAAGTTTTATCTTAGACATGCTCACATGTATTTTCAAATCTACTTCTTTGCTCTCTATAATCCAAATTTTATTTTATGTTTTCATATAATTTGACCATGTCTAGTATCACTATTCTCTCTTGGGCTGTCTCTGCCACCTGGCACATCCTTTCTTAAATAGCTTATCTCTCACTTCAAATGGTATCTTGATTCTTCTAACAAAGCTTTATGACTCCACATGTTACTTATTTCTTAAAAAGATATCTGAGACTATTTCTAATAAACAAACACACACTGTACATAAAACTGGAGCCTGGTTTGAAAAGATGGCTATGTTTGCCAGTATTTCAAAGACTTTCAGACTTTAGCATTCTTGCTCAAGGATGTCAATACAACTTTCAGAAAAGATGAAAAAGTGGTCAAATTGTTGAGAATGTGGGGAGAGTTTTATATCCCTCATTATCTGAAGCCTAAACAAGGAGGGGGGAATGTAACTCACAGATGCCAAGAAAAGTCCATTGAATCTAGCCTTGATAAGGCAATGATGAGCTTTCTCACACATATCTCACACAGACCATTTATTCATTTCTTTTGGCCGGATTTTGATGAGTATGTTTTTCAAGGAATAAGAAAGAAAAAAAAAACATAAAAGAAACAGTTTAAATAAAGAGCCAGAATAGGAAAATAAGATGAAAAAGACACAGAGAAAGATCTGACAGGAACAACTATTAGAGAATCTTAGCTGCCAGAGCTGACAGTGTTGAGCATCCTTGTGGAATACAGTAGCCTAAAGATTGGATAGAAAAGGGAATAGCAACAAGAATGGAAGAAACTTTATTTCTTCCTATACTTTTAATATGATTTGTTAATAATTCTTTTGTTGTATCACATTTTGTCAAGCCCACTCTTTATTTTGGATTATATTTATCTTTCATATTAGGATAATAGGATCAGATATATTTAGAGCTGCAAGAAACTTTAGAGATCATCTCATGTTAAGGTGTCAAACATCTGGCTCTCCTGCCACACATGGGCCACAATACTCCTGACTGTTATTCATACCAGAACAAAAAGGAAATGGGAAATATTTAACAAAATAAATTAAATGTAGATAATATTACATTTTAAAACTAGGAATAATTTGTTACAATTTAGCAGCAGCCCCCATTTCTATTTGAGTTTAATGTCAATAATCTAGTTCAATCTCCTCATTCTATAGATGGAGAAACTGAGGCCCAGAAAGGTGAGTTGGCTTGTCCAAAATCATATAGGTAGTCATTAGAAAAGCCAGGATCTGTTCACTTGTTTAACTCAAAAACCCACAGTTTTTTTGCAAGAAATAGAATGGCTTTTGAAGTACTGTTTAAACATATCCAGAGGTAGAAGTTTTAAGTCATAGTTTTGATTAAGTGTCATCACTACTCTTTTGTCCCCTGATTTGGTTTTTGAGTTTACCTAGCTGGGAACCTGGAGGTTTATTGAAGGGATGAATCAGCCTCAGTAATCAGCCTTTTACTTGAGCTACTAAACTTATAGGTATTTACTTGTTACAGAAATAATATTTATTTATAAATAGGAAGTAGATTCTTATTAACTTTTTTCACTAATGTGACTTTTCAAGGACATGCTCCAAGAACCCTCCATTTCATAAAGTATCTTTAGTCATACAAATACATTATATATATAATCTTATATTTAATGCTTTATATATTAAATATAATATACACATTAATCAATGTCTGATATATATATTTAGATATCTTATAGTATATAACCATTCTGGTGAGAGGCATGAAATGTGTGAAATACAAATACAAATACACATACATAAAACATGCATATATACATGCATATAAACACAAATACATATGTGTATTTATGTGTGTGCAGATATACATATATACTTATATAGAGAAACATACATATATACACACATACATACACATACAAAACTAGGGATCATTTTTACAGTTTAGCAGCAGCCACCATTTCTATTTGCATTTAATTTGTGTGTATATGTGTGTGTATATACACAAATATATATGCATGCATGTATATAAATGTACATATATAATAAATATGTTGGAGTATGTGTATGTATCCCCAAAGGAAATAGAAAAAGGAACACAAAACTGAGATAAGAAAAGATTTTAGAGCTGAAATGGACCTCAGAGACCTGTTGATCCAAACCCCTCATTTTATAAATGGTCAACGAAAGGGTAATGTAGCTTAATTGCCTTAACTATGATAATATTTCTAAAGCATCAAAGCTGAGATTTCTGAGCCTATGGCCTTTCCATTTTAGTATATTCTCTCCCAAGTATAGCAAAACAGATCTTGGAATATGACTATTTATTCCACCTAAGTCACCAGATGCTCTAGTCATAAATAGGATGCTAACATTTTATATCAACCTGTCCCAAGCTAATATTGGAGAGATCTGTTCATTTTTATTAACCTTTTAAATTTTTTCTTAATATCTTAAACATCCTTCTGAATTATTTTCATAACATTAGTAATCATAACAACTTATTTTTAATAACTGACACAAATATAGATATTCAGATTTTGCAATGTACTTTACCTAAGTTACCTTTCAAAATATAGGCTCCTGTTCTTCCCATTGAACAGATATAAAATACTTAAGTAAGTTAAGTAACGCTGATTCATACTTTTAAATATTAGTTGAAGAAGTATCTGAACCCATTTATTCTGGATTCCGTGTTCAGAGCTCAATCCCCAAGCAATTCCTATCTCTATAGGAGGCATAGATTTTTCTTGTTGATTACCTTAAACATTAAGCTTTGATTAATTTGAGAAAGTAATATAGACTTCCAACAATATTTCCACAATTGGATATGAATGTATTTACCTCAAGATAGCATTTTCTTTATCCACTTTGATACTTGGCTCATTATATAGTGAGACAGGAGAAAAGTAAGCACAATTATTTGTCTTAATTGATGGAAACTGTGCCCTATAAGGTCAACTGAAGATCAAAGTTTGCAGTTTGGGACTTACGTAATAGCTTTAGAGTATAGGTCGGATAGAACTTCATTGAAGGGTACCAGAATACATTTTTTTAAATCTAACACTGCCAAATTTAATTCAACAGAATTAAAATCAAATGATGTTGTTTTTTTACTTTGATAACTTTCTTTTTGCTTGTTTTCCTTTAAAATCAAAAGTTTTCTGGTCAGGAAAGAAGTATTAAAGAAAGGGAGAAAACTAAAGAAAAGCATATCACAAGAAATAATTTAGAAAACAGTTTTGAGTGTAAGAAAAAATGTGATTCATGTCAGTGATTTTTTTTACCTTTTTTTTAGTCTGTCTTTTTAAATTTTAAACTTAAGTCTTATATTATAACTACACTACTTTCTCTTAGAAAGTAAAAAGAATGTTGGATTGGAGTCAGAGGTCCCGTTCAATGTCACAAGCTTACAAACTATGGGACCTTGGGTAAGTGGCTTAAACTCTCTCAACTTCAGTATGCTCAAGCATAAAAATAGGGATAGGGAGTAGGACTAGGTGAATGATAAAATTCCTTCCAGTTCCAGATCCTCTATAAATGGCAAGATCCTACATATGTTCCTATTCTCAGATATAGGAGTGATTTAATCAAAACCTAGGAATATTTCAGAGGTCAAGGGAAGAAGTGTATAATACAAATGATCTTCACCTATCTATCCACATTGTAAAGCACAAGTGGATGAAATATATCTATTATCTGTAATTAAAAATGAATTTTTATATATCTTCTATAAAACCTATCTATCAGTGTGTATTTCTAGGATGGATAATATAGATGGCAATGAGCCAGTCTCAGTACTGAAAAAGAGAAGAATGTATTGGGTCACTTTTAGAAAATTGAAATACTATTTTACAGTCCCCAATCATCATATAAAAGTCTAGGATCATCATTTTCTATATTACCATCTTTCTAGTATTTTTTCTTTTACTGATATATAAAGGAGTAAGATGTGGGAAGACTATAGCCTCCAAAAAAAAAAAAAACAAGAAACAAAAAAAGATCATTATCAAAAAGAGGACAATGTAAAGCTACATATAGGATATGAACAGGCTGTTAGTACCAATGAGAGACCATGTTATCAGAGAGATGACTGGTAGAGAAGAAGGGCAGTCATATGGCATGAGAATAAAGAACAACTGATGGGAAATATATATATGCTTTTTCAGTAGCCTGGACATGTCAAAAGATGTAGAAGAATTCTCCCAGTATCTGGTGTACTCACTCTGGGGGAATTTATGAAAAGATATCACCTTGCACAGACTTGGGATTGATAAAAAGGTATTGAATTTAATTGAGCTTCTGCTTCCTCAAAGATATAGTTTCACCTCTATTTGCTTTAATTGCATTCAGTACAAACAAATAAACAGAAACAAAGTATATCACCAAAAAATGTTATGATATTTAGTCCATGAATCAACAAGTATTTATTAATCACTTACTACATAGCAGACACCATGCTGTCTTGGGTATAAAAGAAAGACCAAAAAAATGTCTCATTTCCCAAGGAAAGCTTATTGTAATGGGGAAGATAACACAAATTATTAGGTATGCAAAAGATATATGGAAATTAGAGGACAAGTATTTTTAGAAGTACTCACTGACTGGAGACTTGGAAAGGATCTACTGCAGATGGTAAAATTTCAACTGTATTGAAGGAATTCAGGGAAGATAATACATGGTAGTATGAACAAAGAGTATTTCAGGGGAAACTGCAAGCTATTGCAGTTGACAGGAAGTTCATATTGTCATTGCTGGAATAATTGTAACACTACACTGGTTCTTGGCCTTAACAACCTGGAGCCCAACAAGAAGGAAGCTTTGTTGTATAAAGCTTTAGATTATGATATGGTAATTTATCTCTATTTTTTATGTGAGTAGGGTACAATATAGAACTATTTCTATAATTAGTCCAAATATATAGCATTGATATTATATCTACATGAACTAAATCATTGTACTTGGTGAAGACAAGCTCAATCAACAAACATTTATTAAGTGCATACTATATTTCCTAAACTGTGATGGGCACTAGGATACAAGTACAAAAATTGAAATAACCAATTCTCTCAAGAAGCTTACATTCTTTTGGGTGAGACAACAAGTACATATATACAGGAATATAAAGTGAATAAATAAAAATATATGCAAAACTTTTAAATGGAAGGTAGCTTGTGAAGCAGGTCATTAGCTATTGGGAGACCAGGAGTCTTCATGTAGATGATGATACCTGAGCTTATTTCCATCTCTGATTACACACATCCCTCTGCCTACCAAAGACAGTGGCATTTTGACAGTGGGGATAACTGATGACAAAAGTTATAGGTCAGATTCATTACTAGAAGATTTTAATTTGTTCCCTTCAACAATGTTTAAAGGCTAGCTCTAATTTCATTATTTCCTAATTCATGCAGCTAAAATGTAAAATGTCCCCTATTTCATACATGAAAAATGGAAATTTCCAACATTTTTTGCAAATGGCTATTCCTAGTTTTTAGTTCATCAAAATGAAGAATCTAAACTTGGGGGCAGCTTGATAGCACAGTGGACAAAATACCAGCCCTGCATTCAGTAGTGCCTGAGTTGAAATCCAAACTCAGACACTTGACACTTACTACCTGTGTGATCCTGGGTGAGTCACTTAAACCTCATTGCCTCACCACCCCCCCCCCCCAAAAAAAAGAAAAAAAAGAAAGAGAGAGAAAAAAAGAAAAAGTAAGAAATCTAAACTTGAAATGCTCAAAATATTCATGTGCAATTGCAGACAAAATTCTTCGCAAGTACAGAGCCATCTTATCTCCACCAAAAAAAATAAAGGCAGAAAAATATAATCCTTCGTTTATTTACTTACAGAAAATTCAATGTTTCTGATCTCTTGTAAATTATTTATTCAATTCATTACAAGGACAGTATCCACATGAATGCAAGATTAAGATCAAATTTCTTCAAAAAGGATAACTTATAGTAGGCAAATATAGTTCTTTACCTTTGTGACTAAGTTCACCCTTTCCCACATGTTAATATTCATTTTGTTTGAACAAGGACAGGTGAAATTCTGCAGAATTGCAGGTGTTGTATTTACACTTTCCCTGTCCTGAGAAGTTCCCAAAGGAAATGTACTCATTGGGAAGTGAATATCACCAGAATTATAACTTCTAAATGACTGATTCCTTTAACCTAAGATTTCCTGGATTTGTTCTAGCCTGAAATAGAGCCATCCATGTTCCAAAGCACTTCTTTCAAAATAAATAATTAAAATATATAATCTAAACAGAAAAAGCAATGTGTGCAAGGTACTTCCTTTTAATTTCCTATCTCCTTCTTTAGGTATGTTCCTTCAAGTGCAGTAAAAGTGGGTCAGGATATTATTGTTAAACCTAATATATTTAAGGTTATAATCACTTATATCTTTTTTTTTTAAGTGAGGCAATTGGGGTTAAGTGACTTGCCCAGGTTCACACAGCTGGTAAGTGTTAAGTGTCTGAGGCGAGATTTGAATTCAGGTCCTCCTGACTCCAGGGCCGGTGCTCTATCCACTGCGCCACCTAGCTGCCCCACTAATCACTTATATCTTAAATCCCATCAATATAGTATAGGCTCAGGGCAGCTAGATGGGGCAGTGGATTGAGCACTGGCCCTGGAATCAGGAGGACTTTTTAAATCCGGCCTCAGACACTTAACACTTACCAGCTGTGTGACCCTGGGCAAGTCACTTAACCCCAATTGCCCCCCCCCACACACACACACACAAAAGGAAAAAAATATAGTATAGGTTCCTTAAAGACTATGAAAGATATACAGAGAGAAATATTTATAGACATATCCATATCCATATCTATATCTGTCAATCTATGTATAGATATAGATATACACAAAGAATGTATAACTTTTTTCTAGAACAGTGTTATGCATATATTAGGTGTTTAATAAACATTTGCTAAATTTTATTGAATATTACAGGTGACATATTCTATATATTTTTTATTATAGTCCTTACAGTACAAGACCCCATTCCTTCTCATCTTTTCAGAAGACTGGCCCCTATGCCACTATCTTACTTATCTTCAATCTCTCTCTACTAATATATTGCCTATAAACATGCCAACATCATTGTCAAAAAGGATTCACTTTATTCCCTCATCCCTATTGTGGCTAATCTTCTCAAGTAGATGATCATCAGTTTATACACACACACACACACACACACACACAAACACACACACATACATACATAATTGTGTATGTGTACATATATATTATATGTATATATATGAATGTGTGTATGTGTATATGTATGGGTGCATATAATTATTTAGTTTGATATTTTAAAATTTTCGTTCCCAATTATTTTTTCTTCATGAGTTATATGGAGCTTCCTTGGATCATTTTTTTTCTTAAATCATAGTAGTTAAGTCTTTTATAATTGATCAAAAATATAATATTGCTGTTACTATGTGCAATAATCTGGTCATGCTCGCTTTATTTGTTTGTTTGTTTGTTTATTTATTTATTTATTTATTTTTAGTGAGGCAATTGGGGTTAAGTGACTTGCTCAGGGTCACATAGCTAGTAAGTGTTAAGTCTCTGAGGCCGGATTTGTACTCAGGTACTCCTGACTCCAGGGCTGGTGCTCTATCCACTGCGCCACCTAGCTGCCCCCTCACTTTATTTTGCATCAGTTCACATAGGACTTCAAAGATGTTTCTGAAATACCCCACCCATTATTATTTATAGCTCAATAGTATTCTATCACAATCATATACCACAACATGTTCAGTCATTCCCCAACTTATGGACATCCCCTCAATTTCCAAATTTTTGTCAACCAAAAAAAAAGAGTTGCTATAAATATTTTTTGTGTATATATATCTATATATCTATATCTATATATATCTATATATCTATATATCTATATATCTTTTTCCTTTGATCTCTTTGTAATATAGACCTAGTAGTGGTATTGCTGGGTTGAAGGGAATTTACAATTTTATAGACCTTTGTATTTGCATACATACACATTTACATACCTACATATGTATGTATATGACATATATGTGGGATAGTAGATAGAGCACTGGCCCTGGAATCAGAAGGAAATGAGTTCAAATTTTACCTCATATACTTATTAGTTATTTGTCCCTGGGCAAGTCACTTCACCCTACTTGCCTTAAAAAACAGCCGGGGACCATCTCCAGTCATGCTAATATATATCTTTCCATTGGAATCATATTGCTCTGGAGGAGAGAGTGAGGTTGGAGACCTTGGACAGCCCTCCCTCACTTAAATCCAATTCAGTACAAATCATGACATCATCCCTATATTATTGTTCTTTTCAAGAACAAGGCACAAACAACAAATACATGTCTGCATGTGTATGTATACATACACACATATATAAATATACACATATGTTTACATATAGTTATAGTTTATATGTATGTGTGTATAGAGAGAGATAGAGATAGCTACAAATACAGAGAGAGATGATAGAGATAGAGAGAGAAATGATATAGGTATAGGTATAGTTGTAGGTATAGGCATAGGCATAGGTATAGATGTAGAAACAGATGTGCATGTGGACATAGATGTAGATGTAGTTGTAGATATAGATGATATAGATAGTTAAAATGGAAGAAGGTTAGGGTAAGATTATGAATGACTTTAAATATCAGGAGTTTTCATTTTATCATAAAAGCAACAGTTGGTCACTTGAGTGTATTGATCAGGAGAGTGACCCTGGTCATGTGTGAAATTTAAAAGTACAATTTAAATAGCAGTGTAGATAAAGAATTGGAAAGGGGAAGGTCTGCAAGGCTGGAAAACTATTTAAAAGTCCATTTCAGAGGGTAGCTAGGTGGCACAGTAGACAACGCACCAGCCCTGGATTCAGAAGGATCTAAATTCAAATCCAGCCTCAGACACTTGACACTAGCTATGTGACCCTGGGCAAGTCACGTAAACCTCATTGCCCTGCCCAAAAAAAGTCTATTTCAATAGAATAAATCATAGGTAACCAGTGTCTATTGCTGGTTGACATATGTACAAGTGGACAGAAGAAAATAGATGCAGGAAATTTGGCAGCTGATCCGAAATATAGGGTGAGTTTAAACTTTCTTAAGAAAGGAATCAAGTATAACTATTAGAATGAGGACCTAGGTAATTATAATGGTGGTGGGATCACTACCAGAAATTAGAAAGTTAGGAAAATAGATAGATTTTGGGGTAAAGATAGTAATTTATGTTTTAAACATATTGAGTGTGAGTTGCCAAACAGTCATATAATTTTCAATGTCCAATAGTGATGGGATATTTGGATGAAGAACTGGGGAAGAATCTTAAGCTATATATAGATATCTGAGAGTCTTAATCATAATGAACATAATTAAATCCAATGAATCTCAAACATTTTTATCTTTTTAACTTCCCTAAAATTGTCATGGATTCCAACTTCTAGTTTTCCACTTTTATACACTTATTCATCCTTGACTCTTCTCTCTCCCTTACTTTTCAAATCCAATAAATTGTGAAAACTTATCAATTCTACATTGTGGTAAAAAATGAAAGTTTTTAACTAAAATTTAAAAGTTGACCACATACTACTGAAATGGTTTTTGAAGGACTGCCCTTTCAGGGAGGAGACCATGACAAACAGCCATGCGCCTGCTGCTGCCCAGGAGAGCATGGCCAAGCACGCCACTTCCAGGGTGCCAGCTTAAAAATGAGGAGAGAATGGAATTGTGCTCGTGCTCTCTCTCTCTCTCTCTCTTAGCTCTCACACGTTGGCATTCAGGTGATGGGCTCGGGTCCTTGGCGGCAGCAAGCGTTCGACTCTGGTTCTCAGCCTCAGAGGTAGTTTTGGGATTCAGTGAGTTTTATAAAAGAATATAGACTAGGCTTAGATCTAAGACTATTCATTTGTATTTCTACTTTCCTATTTCCCTAATCAGTATCACCTGTTTGTTGGCTAATTAATTCGCAAACAATAAAAGCTAAGTAACCCCTCTCTAATTAAAGCTCAGAGGCTTCTTTCTCTTACTGGTCTGGGAGATATATAAGGGAAAGGTTAAAAGGGAGTTCAATGCTCTTATATCCAATTTTAAATCTCACAACATCTACTACTTTTCTCACATTTGTCACCTTTACTCTCACATATCCAGCACCCTAGTTCAAGCACCTAGTTCAAACCTCTTGCTTGAATTTCTTAGAAGAGTATGAGTTCAATATGGACATAGTTTTTTGCAGGATTCTACATGTATTGATACTATATTTTTGCTTTCTACGTGATATAGAAAGGACTGGATGGAGGGAGAGATTTCAGAACTCAATATTTGTTTAATGAATATTTAAAGAAATAATAACATTATTTTAACCATGAGCTCCTCAAGGGCAGGAACTGTGTTGTATATGATTTTAGCCCCAGTTCAGCACAGTAACTTGAATATAATAGTTCTATAATAAAAACTTATTTAATGAAGGAATGAAAAATACTTTAAATATTACTGAAATAGAATTCAATATAGTCATATATTGTAGTGTCATTAATTGTTATAATGAAAACATGGTGCTAGGAGAAATTATGTTCCACAGGAAAAGTCTTATAAGTAACTGCTCTAATGATTTTGTTTTTATTTTTTTATCATTTTTTTTTTTGCAGGACAATGAAGGATAATGATTTGCCCAAGGTCACACAAATGGCAAGTGTCAAGTGTTTGAGGCTGGATTTGAACTCAGGTCCTCCTGAATCTAGGACCAGTGCTTTATCTACTATGCCACATTGCTGCCCCCTTTTGTTTTTCTTGAGAGGAAGGTTTGGTTATATGTATTTAAAACTATTCAGTGATGATACCCTTAGATCATAGGATTGAGAGCTTTAAAACCTTAAAGATTCTAATAGTATATAAAATTTTAAAAATACGCAAAAAAAGGAATTCTACCAAATTCCTTTTCATGACATAAATATGATGCTAATATTGAAATGAGGAAGAGAGAAAACAGGGAAGGAATACTGTAGACCAATTTCAATAATGAATATTGATGCAAAAAATAAATACAATACTAGCAATGAGATTACTGCAATATATCACAAGTATTATATACTATGACCAGGTAGGATTTATACCAGGAATTCAGGTCTGGGTCAATATTAGTAAAACAATCAGTATATTTGACCATATCAAAATAAAACCAACATAAATCATATGATTATCTTAATACATGAAGAAAAAGCTTTTAACCAATTATAGCAATCATTTCTATTGAAAACAAAAGAAAGAACAGGAATAAATGGAATTTTCCTTAAAATGATATGTAATATCTAACTAAAACCATCAGCAAGCATTATATGTAATTAGGATAAACTAGAACCTTTCCCAATAATATCATGGATGAAGTAAACATGACCATTATTACAACTATCATTATACATTTTGTATTAGTAATGTTAGCTATAGCTGTAACAGAAGGAAAAAATACAAGAATTAGGACAGGCAATGAGGAAAAAAGTAAACTCTCACTGTGTACAAATATTATGATGGTATACTAAGGGAATCCTATAGAATTAACTAAAAAACTTAGTTGAAATAAGCAAGAACTTTAGCAAAGTTTCAGAAAAACAAATCCACATGAATCAGAAGCTTTTCTAAATATTACCAACAAAGTCCAAAGAGAAATTATATATAAATAACTGTAGATACTATTAAATACTTGGGAGTTTTTCCTCCCAAGGGAAAACCAGCAATAATATGAATACAATGACACAAAACTTATTTTACAAATAAAGTAGAATATAAATGGAAAAATATCAATTGCTCATTGATAGGCCAAGCCAATATAATAAAAAAGACAATTCTGCATTATCTAATTATTCAGTACAATACCAAACTACCAAAAATAATTTATAAAGTTAGAGAAAATATTAACAAAATTAATCTGGAAGAACAAAAGGTCAATAATATCAGAGAATGAATTTAAAAACTGAAAGGAAGGCCTCAAACTGTACTATAAAGTCATCCTCAAAACAATCTGGTTTTGGCTAAGAAATAGAGTGGTGGCTCAGTGGAATAAAATAAGTACAAAAAACAAAGTCATATATAATCATAGTAATAAAGTGTTTGATAAACCCAAAGATTCAAGCTTCTGGGATAAGGACTTACTATTTGACAAAAGCTGTTTGAAAATCTGGAAAACAGTATAGAAGAAATTAGGTATAGAATAACATCTTATATTATATATCAAGATAAGATCAAAATGGGTATGTTTTAGACATAAAAGTAATACAATGAACAAATTAGGAGAGTAAGAAATACCTGTCAGATCTATGAAGGGAAGAATGAATGACCAAACAAGAGAAAGAGAGCATTACTAGATGCAAAATGGATAATTTTGATTATATTAAATTAAAAAGGTTTTGCACAAACAAAACCAAAGCAAACAAGATTTCAAAGGAAAGCAGAAAGTTGGGAAACAACTTTTACAAGTGGACCTGATAAAGGCCTCCTTTCTCAAATACATAGAAAACTGTGTCAAATATATAAGAATATAAGCTAAGCCTAATTGATAAACCATCGAATGACTCTAATCAGTAGTTTTCACAAAAAGAAATTAAAACTACCTATAGTCATATTGTAAAATGCTACTAATAATTATTGACTACTAAAAATGTAAATCAAAATAACTCTGAGGTACCAACTTACACTTATCAGATTGACTAATATGACAGAAAGGGAAAATGATAAATTTTGGAGGGGATGTGGAAAAATTGGGACACTAATGCACTGATGATGGAGTTGTAAATGGATCTAACCATTCTCGAGAGCAATTCAGAACTATACCTAAAAATGTCTATAAAACTGTGCATACCATTTAACCCAGCAATAATAACATTACTAGATCTGTATCCCAAACAGATTTTAAAAGACAAAAGGAGGAGGCCACTGAGGCAGAGCCAAGATGGTGGAGGAAAGGCAGTGAACTCCCAAACTAATGACATGATCACTCCAAAAAACATCCAAATAATGCCATAGGAAAATGCCCAGAGCAGCAAAACTCAGAGAAGAATGTGCTGAAATCATCTTCTAACCAAGAACAGCTTGGAAGGTCAGAAGGAGGGAGCTGCTCTACTGATACAGGAGTCGAGCCCAACCCCACAGTCACCCTGACACAGATCCAGTCCCAGGAAGCCCTCACCAGAGAAGCAGACCCCCCAGAGCCTCTAAATCAGCTGAAGCGCCAGTGTTGTCTGGAACTAAGCTCCCGGTCTGGTGAGTGGGTTGAGCCCTGGGCAGGGGGGAGACTACAGGGGTCTATGCTGGTTCTAAGGCAGAACTTGGATTTTACACCCCTGCTGAGAACCAGGAGGTAGGCTCGAGTAGCAGTGGCCCAGGTAGGGGAGGTGCATAGGCTCATAGGAGCTAACAACCACAACACACAAAGCTGATTGATTACCAAGTTGGTCTAGAGTCTTCTAAGGACCAGGGAACAGGCCAGACTAGGGAAGAACCCGATTCTCCTTAAATCATACCACCTGGGACTTCTTAAGCTTGGTATACTGCAGCTTGGAAACAGTGCCCCACTTTAAGGAGCTAAAAGTATAGTAAAAGAAAGGCAAGATGAGCTGACAGAGAAAGGTGAGGACCACAGAAAGTTTCTTCAGTAACAAGGAAGAACAAGGGGAACCCTCAGAGGAAGATGTCAACATCAGGGCCCCTATATTTAAAACTTCCCAGAAAAATATGAATTGGTCTCAGGCCATAGAAGTGCTGAGAAAGGACTTTGAAGTTAAAGTTAGAGAGGTATAGGAAAAAATGGAAAGAGAAATGAAGGTGTTGTAGGAAAGACATGAGAAAAAAGTCAACAGTTTGAAAAGTCCAATTGGCCAAATGGAACAGGAAGTACAAAAGCTCTCTGATGAAAATAATTGCCTAAAAACTAGGATTGAACAAATGGAAGCCAGTGACTTTATGAAAAACCAAGAAACAAGAATATCCAAATAAATAAATAAATAAATAGAGGGCAATGTGAAATATCTTCTGGGAAAAACTGCTGACCTGGAAAATAGGTCCAGGAGAGATAATTTGAAAATTATTGGCCTACCTGAAAACCATGATCAAGGAAAGAGTTTAGACACCATCTTCCAAGATATTCTCAGGGAATATTGCCCTGAAATTCTAGAAGAAGAAGCTAAAATAGAAATTGAAAGAATCCACCAATCACCTCCAGAAAGAGATTCCAAAAGGAAAACTCCTAGGAATATCATAGCCAAATTCCAGAGCTCTCAGGTCAAGGAGAAAATATCACAAGATGCCAAAAAGAAAGAATTCAAGTACTGTGGAGACCCAATAAGAATAGCACAAAATCTAGAAGTTTCTACATTAAAGGACCAGAGGGCATGGAATATGACATTCTAAATGGCAAAGGAAATGGGATTACAACCAAGAATCACCTACCCAGCAAAACTCAGCATTATCTTTCAGCAGAAAAAATGGAACTTTAGTGAAAAAGAAGACTTTCAGATATTTGTGATGAAAAGACATGAACTGCATGGCAGATTTGACTTTCAAATACAAGACTCTAGAGAACCATAAAAAATTGGAGCTTGGGGACATAGCTGGGGTCGTACAGTGGGCGACTGTCTTGTGTCTGAGGACAGGTTTTGACTGGGATCCCCTTGGGTCCAGGGGTAATGATTTGTCCACTGTCTCACCTAGCTAGGTGATGACATCTTTAGGCTTAAATTGAGGGGTGAAGGAATGCACTGGGGGAGGGGGAAGGGCAGAGGTCAAACCTTACATGAAAGAAACAGGAAAAGGCTTATGGAGTGGGGGAAGAGATAGGAGAGGAGCAGGGCAGTAAATGAATTTTACACTCATCAGAAAAGGATCAAAGACCTTAAACTCATCAGAGCTGCCTCAAGGAGGGACTAACACACACACACACCCAACTGGGTGGAATAATCTATTTAATCTGGGCAGTAAATGAGCCTAACACTCATCATAATTGGCTCAAAGACCTCAATCTCATTAGAATTGGTTCAAGGAGGGAATAATGTACTCACTCAATTGAGTGGAGTAATCTCTCTAACCCTGGAGGAAAATAGGGAAAGGGGATAAAGAGAGAGGGGCACAAGAAGGAAAGGCAGAATGAGGGAGGGGACAGACTGAAGCAAATCCCTTTTGAATAGTGATAGGATGAAAGAAGAGGGGTAATAGAATAAATATCATGGAGAAGGGAATAGGATGGAAGGGAAACAGTTAACAATAGTAATCGTGAAAAAGAGAAAAGGGGGAAAAATTTTACAAAAAATATTTATAGCAACTCTTGGTGGAGGCTAAGAATTGAGAATCAAGGGAATGTCCATCAATTGAGGAATGATGGAAAAAGCTGTGCTATATGATTGTAGTGGAAAGGTCTTGTGCTACAGGAAATGACAAACAGGATGATCTGCGAAAAACCTTGAAAGACTAATGAACATCAGTGTGTAGTGAAGTGAGCAGAGCTGGGAAGACATTGTGCATAGTGACAGCAGTATTGTTCAATGAGCAATTGTGAATGACTTAACTACTCTCAGCCGTTCAATGATCCAAGACAATCCCAAGGAACTAATGAGGAATCTTACTATTCACACCCACAGAAAGAACTGATAAAAAGAACACTTGTGGATTGTACATATATAACCTGATTGCGATCTTGTGGAGTGGGGAGGAAAGGGAGGGAGGGAGGGAGAAAAATTTGGATCCCTAAATCTTATGAAAATGAATGTTGAAAACTACCAAATAAAACACACACACACACACACACACACACACACACACACACACACACACACACACACACAAAAGACAAAAGGACCTACTTGTAAAAAGATATTTAGAGCAGTTCTTCATGTGTTGGCAAAGAATTAGAAATTGAGATGTCTATGAATTGGGAATGACTGAACAAGTTGTGGTATATGATTGTAATGGAATAGTATTGTGTTATAAGAAATGTTGAGCAGGAGATTTCATAAAGACTTGAAATGACGTAGATGAACTGGTGAAGAGTGTACGCAGTACCAGGAGAACATTGTACACAGTAAGCAATGTTATTTAATGATCAACTGCAAAACGACTTAGCTGTTCTCAGCAGTACAATGATCTAAGATAATTCTAAATCACTCATGATGAAAAATGCTATTGTCCCCCAGAGAAAGAACTTAGGCAATCTGAATTCAGATCAAAGCATATTTTTCACTTTTTTTTCCTTTTTTTTTTTTTTTTTGGTCTGTGACTTCTTTGACAATATGATCAACATAATAATATGTTTTGCAAGATTTAACATGTATAACCTATATCAAATAGCTTACCATCTAAATGATGGGGAGGTACAGAGGGAGAGAATTTGTAACTCAATTTTTAAATGAGTTAAAATTGTCATTATATGTAATTGTGAAAAATAAAACATAATTTTTAAAAAGACCATAAAGATCATCTTATCCAACCACTTCATTGTATAGTTGAGGACTGAGTGCCAGAGTTGATTAGATAACGTATCCCATCTCACATGGAAAGTAAAAAGTTTAGCTGTGATTCAATCTAAGGCACTCTGATTCCAAGTACACAACCTTAATTGGAACATTCCTTTACTGACTGGTTAGAGATGGAAATGTGAAGGAGGTACAAGGAAAGAACTTTATTGTAAGTTAAGATAAAGTCACAAATTAACAAATTCATTAAGCTATTCATTCACCCTCCCTTCACAGCTGGTTTAATCTTATGTTGAATGTGAATTTTTTCAATTTTTGCCACTGTTCATGGTCATGGGGAACACACAATGCACACACACACACACACACACACACACACACACAAATATACACTTATTTTAAAACACTTTAGATACTTTGTTCATTATTCAAGCAGCTTACTCAAAAAAAAAAAATAATGCCTTATCAGCAGTGTTGGTATTTTTAATTTTATTTCTTTAAGTGTTAGAGCCTATTGTGTAACTTCTTTGGAGAATGTTTTCTATGTGTAAGCCTTTAAAGGTCATTGATTATGAATGCAATCATGATACTCATATTTTCTAGGACTAGGAGCTTTTCTTCATATGCCAGAGAAGACTTTATGACAGTTCTAGTTTTATCTGTTCATATTTCAGTGTTGAAAATTCCCAAATCATCATCTTCTTTTTTTAAATGGAGCCAGAAAGTAGTAAAAGAAAATCATTGACTATACAATTGGGAGAACAAAATGAAAAGGAGAACAGCTAATTTCATTTATTATTTGTTTTTCTCCATCTTTCTGATGATAGATTTGTCTTCTTGTCATTTAGTTTCTTTTTGTAATAAAAAATCATTGATAAAGAGAATGGGATTAATACCTTCTAGCCCTGTGGAATTTTATAGGAGTTTTTGATTTAGGATTAGTAATGTAAGCCTTCAATCAATGGTCTCAAGAAATGCAAATTATATGCTTTAGCATACTCAAAACCTACATGTTTCAGTATAAATCAATTGAATCCCCCTATTTCCCAAGATCAATTTTATTTAATACTTTCTTGAATTTCTTCTTAGGGGACAAAAGTATTAAAAGTACAATATCATTGCATCCTGGTTTGTTTTGGGGGTATGTTATTATTTGTATCTTACAATCAAGTTACATTTAATATGTTATGCCTACTGTGAGTGATAACTTGCATAAGTCTCAACATTCATATATTTTTTCTTCAGGTTATTGTTTAAACACATCATAATAACATTGCTTTTTATAATAATCTTGAAATTTAAAAGTATCTGATGTGATTTGGATTGATTGTTTTTTTTTTTCTGAAAGTGAATTATATAAAAATTAGATAAGTTGATGAAAATGCTTAGTACTTACTAAATGTATATACTTATAAATTCCAGGTTACAATATTTCTAATATTCAGAAATAAGAGAATGTTTTGTACTACTTCAATATGTTATATAAAAAGAAAGGGCATGTTAAAAACTAAATGCATTTTGATGGGATTATAATTTCAGAGAAATAAAATTATGTGAGTCATAATAATTATGAGACGACTCCATACATTACCCCATTGTATGTTGAACAAACTTGTGATCAGAATTAAATTATAATATTTTTACCTACTGTATAGAAAATGTTTGTGTTACCACAAATATATACATACAGCAGAAGATGGGCAAGCCATAAGACGAAAATACACTGTTATCAGATGCCACACCAAGGAAGGTAATCATTATGATAACTAGGCCTCCCTATGTTGAACTGGTAAGAAGAGATGAAAAAGTTACAGATAGAATGGGCAATCATGGATAGATTTTGATTTGTGTTGCTGAAAGTAATAGGACTGGGGCAGCTAGGTAGTGAAGTAGATAGAGCACTGGCCCCAGATTTAGGAGGACCTGAGTACAAATCTGGCCTTGGAGACATGACACTTACTAGCTCTGTGAGCCTGGGTAAATCACTTAACCACCATTGCCCTGAAAAAAAAGTAATAGGACTTTTAGGAGTGGAGCCAATATGGCAGAGTAGAAAAAGTATTCAGCTAAGATCTCCCAAAATTCTCCGACAAATAACTTTGAAACAAATTGATATCTGCAGTGGCAGAGAAAACACAAGGTCAGAGTGAAATGATCTTCCAGCCCAAGAAACTTAAGAAGTCAGAAAAAAGATCTGTGATTAGGTGTTGAGGCTGACCTGAAACCTATATGGATGAACACCAGTGATTGGACCAGGTGATGAAAACAGGAGCAACACCAGCTTTCTGGACTATCAACTTAAAGAGAGTAAGGGTACCTGGCAAGTGGTAAGAAAAAGATTATAGCATTGGACACAGGGCCAGATACTGTTTGGTATCTCCATTGCTTATACCCAATTCTGGGTCACAGTTCAAGTATAGAAAGGATTATTTCTGGTTAAGAAAGACTAGAAGCCCTGAGGTGAAGTATTGGTACTTGTCCCAAGAGAACAAAGACCCTGACGAACAGTATTACTTCTGTTCCCAAAGAAGCAGGAGACTGGAAGATCAGGGCCCCTTCTTGAAAAAGGATCAGAATATAGCAGTAAGAAAAAGCTAAAGCTTGAGAGAGTGCCCTCCTGTTCCTCCACATCATCAACAAAATCCAACTTAAAAACAACAACAACAACATATAAAATAAAAAATATGGTTGAAAAATGAACAATTTAAAAAATGACCATTTTTTTTAAAAAGAAAAGAACTATTATGGTGACAGAAAAGATCTGTATAGAATCTCTGATACCACTGAAGTTAAAAGAGCTACAAGAAAAACCTCAAAGAAAAATGTAAATTGAACACCATCCCATCTCAATAAGAATTTATGGATGAGTTTAAAAAGGATTTTCAAAATCAAAAAGGAGAGTGGTAAAGAAAAAAAGTCAGGAAAGAAAAGGAAAGGAAGACAATTATGAAAATACAATTATCAGCTTAGTAAGGAGGTACAAAAATACTAAAATTTGTTTTCTATCCCCATTCAAAATTTTCTCCAGACATCTATCATATGTAACTTTTCTAATATTTTATTCACCTCTTTAACTTCTTCCTTGTGTATTTTTTGGTTAGATTTATCTAATTCTGAGAGAGGAAGGTTCAGATCCCTCACTAGTAAAGTTTTGTTGTTTATTTCCTCTTGTAACTCATTTAACTTCTCTAAGAATTTGGATGCCATACCACTTGATGAATACCTGTTTAGTATTGATATTGTTTCATTATCTATCATTCCTTTTAGCAATATGTAGATTCCTTCCTCATCTCTTTTGGTTAGATCTGTTTTTGCTTTTGCTTTGTCTGAGACAAGGATTGCTACCCCTGCTTTTTTTTTTTTTTTACTTCAGCTGAAGAATAATATATTCTGCTCCAACCTTTTACCTTTATTCTGTGTGTATCTCTCAGGTTCAAATGTGCTTCTTGTAAACAACATATTGTAGGATTCTGATTTTTAATCAACTTTGTTATTCTCTTCCATTTTATGGGAAAGTTCATCCCATTCACATTCATAGTTAAGATTATTAACTGTGTATTTACCTCAATCTTCTTGTCAATTTCATTTGTCCTCTTTTTTCCCTTCTTTCACCCCATTCCTCCTGACCAGTGTTTTGGTCTGACCACTGCCTCCCTAAATCTGCCTTCCCTTTTATCAACTACCCTTCCTTTTTTTTACCCCCCTTTTTTAGCTGCTTCTGCCCTTCCTTCTATCAATACCACCCTTTTCCCTTTCATCTTTTGCTTCCTTAAAGACTAAGATAAGTTTCTTTATACAAATAGGAGTGTATGAAACAGTTGGAGTCCCTGAAACAAATCTGATGAGAATAAGGTTGAAACAATATATCTAGATTTGAGAGGAAAGACATTAAACACACAGAATTCCTGACACAATTACCCCCAAAACAGCAATAAAATAAGCTCTGGAGCATCAAAGCCCACAAAAAAAGATGCTGAGATTATTTTCCAGATTAAAGGGCGCCATACTGGGCTGCAAGCAGAAATCAACCCATGATGTCCCCAACAGAGATCCCAAATATGCTGGACAAGGGGAATTTACACTCAGCCTCCAAATCAGCTACAACACCAGCATCTTCTGGAACTAAGCTTACCGTCATGTGAGAGGGTTGAATGGCTCCCAGGGGGTGGAAAACACAGGGGTGTCTGTGGGACCTGAAGAGGAATTCAGATATTCCACCCCAGCGGGGAACCAGGAAGAAATCTTGAGCCACAGGAGGCCCAGGTTGGGGAAGGGTGCAGGCTTGTTGAAGTTAAAGACCACCACAGCCCTCTGCTGGCTGGTTACCTAACAAGTTGGCTTGAGGTTACCTTCAGACCAGAGAACAGGCTAGGCAAGAGAAAAACCTGCACTCCCTCAAACCAAAACACCTGGAACCCCCTAAATCTTGTCACAATGTAGCTTGCAAGTAGGGCCCCACCATAAGTGGGAGTTAAAAGTCAAGTAAAAATGGAAAAATGAGCAAGCATAGAAAGTTAAGAATAATAGAAAATTTCTTTAGTGACAAGGAAGATTGAGGTGCACCTTCAGAAGAGGATAACAACCTAAGGGCCCCTACATTCAAAGGTTCCAAGAAAAATATGAATTTGTCTAGGGCCATGGATGCACTCAAAGGGGACTTTGAAGAGAAAGTAGGAGAGATAGAAGGAAAATTTAGAGAGGTAGAGGAAAGAATGGAAAGCAAAATGAGAGCAATGCAAGAGAGCTTTCAGAAAAAAAGTCAACAGCTTGAAAAGCCAAATGGAAAAGGAGATAAAAAAGCTGTCTCATGAAAATTATTGCCTAAGAACTAGGATTGAACAAATGGAAGCTAGTGAATTTATGATAAACCAAGAGACAGGAAAGCAAATCCAAATGAATAAAAAAATAGAGAGAGGGTAGTATGAAATATCTCCTTGGAACAAACAACTGACCTGGAAGAGAGATCCAGGAGACATAATTTGAAAATCACTGGACTATCTGAAAATCATGACCAAAATAAGAGTTTAGACATCATCTTCCAAGAGATTATCAGGGAAAAATGCCCTCGTATTCTAGAAGCAGAAGGCAAAATAGAAATTTAAAGAATCCACCGAATACCTCCTGAAAGAGATCCCAAAAGGAAAACCTCCAGGAATGTCATAGCCAAATTCCAGAGCTCCCAGGTCAAGGAGAAAATATTCTAAGCAGCTAGAAAAAAAGAATTAAAATACTGTGGAGCTCTAATAAGGCTAAAACAAGATCTAGCAGCATCTACATTAAAGGACTGGAAGGCATGGAATATGATATTCCTGATGGCAAAGGAACTGGGAATATAGCCAAGAATCACTTACCCAGCAAAATTGTGTATAATCTTTCAGAGAAAATACATGGGACTTCAAGGAAAAGAGGACTTTCAGGCATTTGTGATGAAAAGACCTTTACTGAATAGAAAATTTGACTTTAAAATACAAGAATCTGGAGAAGCATAAAAAGGAAACAGGAAAAAGACTTCATGAGGGATATTAAAAGATCAAACTGTTTACATACCTACATGGGAAGATATACTTCAAACTCATAAGAGCTATCTCAGTAAGGAATTCACAGAAGACACAGGTCTGAACTTAATATGAAGGAATAATATCTGTAAAGCATTTATGTTTTGTTCTTTATGAGGCAACCAGGGTGGGGTGTCTTATCTCTGGGGCTGGATTTGGGCTTGGGGCCTCCTGGGTCCAGTGCTGGTGCTTTGTACACTATGCCACGTAGATAACTCATGATGACATCTTTAAAATAGGGCTATGGGGTAGGAGGAATAGACTTGGGGATGGGGAAGTTGAGAGATGTCCTGGGGAGAGGTAGTTCACATGAAGGAAATAAGAACAAATGTTATGGAGGGAAGGGGAAGAGGGGGAAGGTATGAGGGAGTGAATTAACCTTACTATCTTCAGAAGTGGCTCAAAGAGGGAATAAAATACATACTAAAGTGGATATAATAATATATTTTTGCCCTGAGGGAAAGTGGGAGGGGAGGTTGGGGAGAAGAGGGGAAGGAGGGAAGGACAGTTTGGGGGAGAGATCAGTAAAAATCAAAACACTTTAGAGGAAGGTGAAGATGTGCATAACTACACAAGTATGCCATATTGAATTGCTTGATTTCACAGGGAGGGTTGAGGAGGGAGAGAGGAAGAAAAATTTAGAACACAAAGTTAGCTCAAAGACCTTAATCTCATCAGAGCGGGCTCAAGGAGGGAATAACATTCACACCAAGTTGGGAGGAGTAATCTATTTAACCCTATAGGAAAGTAGGAGGGGAAGAAGATAAGAAGGAAAGGGTGAAAAAGGGGAGTGCAGAGCAGGGGGGGTGGCAATCAGAAGTAAAACACTTTTTAGGAGGAATAAAGTAAAAGAAGATAGAAAATAGAGTATATTTCATGGGAAGGGAATATGATGGAGGGAAATAGTTATGATGATTGATTATAATGGCAAAATACATGGTACCTACTTTTCTGGGCTATTATGAAGACAATTCTTTGTCATGTTTAAGGTACTATTTACAAGTTATGATGAACAGGATACTATCAGAAAAACCTGGAAAGACCTATATAAACTGAAGCAGAGTGAAATGTACTGTATACAAAATAACAGCAATAGTGTAAGATGA
This sequence comes from Dromiciops gliroides, assembly GCF_019393635.1. Classification (NCBI taxonomy): domain Eukaryota; kingdom Metazoa; phylum Chordata; class Mammalia; order Microbiotheria; family Microbiotheriidae; genus Dromiciops; species Dromiciops gliroides. Next base: position 148,882,993 of record NC_057866.1, read on the forward strand.
TCTGCTGGGAAGCATGTGGTTATTTTCAGCAAGGCAATGAACCAATATAACCTTGAAGGACATATGAAAATCGTAATCTATCTACAGAGAAAGAACTGATAGTATCTGAAAACAAATGGAAGCACATATTGTAATTTTTTTTTGACAATTCCTTAATCTGAAGTTTTGTTTTTTGACTGTTTTCTTTCACAACCTAGCTAATTTTTTTTTTGAATTGCTTGAGTTCACATGGGTGGAGGTGGGAAGGGAAGGAGACAGAGAAGTTGGAACACAAAGTTTTTTTGAGTTTGTTTTTGGTTTTGCAGGGCAATGGGGGTTAAGTAACTTGCCCAGGATCACACAGCTAGTAAATGTCAAGTATCTGAGGGTGGATTTGAACTCAGGTACTCCTGAATCTAGGCCTGGTGCTTTATCCACTGTGCCACCTAGCTGCCCCAGAACACAAAGTTTTAAAAATTTGATGTGAAAATTTGTTTTTACATATATTTTGGAAAATAAAATTCTAAAAAAAAAAAGTCCTATAAAAAAAGAAAAAAAGAAACAACATATAAATATATTGTAATGGGTTCTTTTTGTGTCTCTTCATATGATATAATTAATCCCATTCCACTTCTCCTTTCATCTCTTCATCATAGTCTTTATTCTGCCCCTTATGTGTCTTTATATAATCACATCAAAGTCAATTTAATAACAATATCTTAAGAGAGGTGCAGATCCCAAGAGTTAAAAGTATTATCCTCCCTCATAGGGATGTAAACAGGTTAACCTCTTTGAAGAACCTTACCATCACCCCACCACTCCCTTTACCTCTTTACACTTCTCTTGAGTCTTGTACTTTGAGATCAAATTCTCAGTTCAGTTCTGGTCTTTTTTTCAGAAAACCTTGGAAGTTGCCTATTTCTTTGAATGTCCATTTTTCCCCCTGAAAGTAAATGATCAGTTTTGCTGGGTAGTTCATTATTGATTGTAATCCAAACTCCTTTGCCTTCCAGAATATCATATTCCAAGCCCTGAAATCCTTTAATGTTGAAGCTGGTAGGTCCTGTGCAATCCTGACTGTGGCTTCAGGATATATAAATAGTTTCTTTCTGGCTTCTTGGAGTGTTTTCTACTTCACCTAATAATTCTGGAATTTGACTACAATATTCCTTGGAGTTCTCCTTTTGGGGTTTCTTTCAGGAGGTGATTGTTGGATTCTTTCAATGATGATTTTATTCTCTGATTCTACAATTTCAGGGCAGTTCTCCTTGATAATTTCCTGGAATATGGTGTCTAGACACTTTTCTTGAATATGGCTTTCAGGTAGTCCAATAATTCTTAGATTATCTCTTCTGCATCTATTTTCCAGGTCAGTAGTTGTCCCAATGGTGTATTTTATATTTTCTTCTATTTTTTCAGTCGATTCTGCTTGACAGATTCTTGGTGTCTCATTGAGTTATTAGCTTCCATCTGCCCAATTTTAATTTTCAAGGTGTTATTTTCCTCAGTAAACTTTTGCCCCATCTTTACCATTGGCCAATTTTTTCTCTCATTAGGCCAATTGTATTTTTTAGGGGATTGGATTCTCTAGTCACATTTTGTGCTTCTTTTTCCAGAGTAACTCTCAATTTTCTTATTTTGTTTTCCATTTTTTCTTCTTCCACTCTCATTTTGGTTTTAAAAGCCTTTTTTGGCTCTTTAAAGTGGGCTTTTTGGTCTTGAGACAAGATCCATCTTCCCACTTGAGTCTTCATTTGTAGGCAGTTTGACAAACATTCACCATAGAAGCTGTCAATGGTAACGGTACTTTTTTGTTTCTTACTCATATTATAACCTATTTTTAAACTTATAAATTTGAAGTCTGCTCCTACAGCACAGGGTTCACTGTTGTAAGTTTTTTACCACTCTCAGTTGTGCCACTCTTAGCTGCCCCACTCTCAGCTATATCGAGCTGCAGCTGTGTTGAGCTGGCAATGAGTCAAGCTGCCAACTGTGTCCAGCTGTGCTGAGCATACCTCCCCTTTCACTCAGGTGAGACAGAACTTTTCTGAAGTCTTCTAAATTGTCTCAAGTAGGAGGATTGTGCCTAGCTTTATTTTTGTAGGTTCTGTAGTTCCAGAATATGTTGACAGGCTTGATTTAATGTTGTTTTTGAGGGAAGCACAGGAAAGCTCAGGCAACTTCCTGGTTTCTCTCTGCCATCTTGGCTCCACATGCCTCCACTTTCGTCTTTAATGAATATTAATGCAAACACTTTTAAATAAAATACTAGCAAGGAGATAGGTGAGCTAGGTAGTGCAGTGGATAGTGTATTGTCCCTAAAGACAGAAAGACTCATTTTCCTGAGTTCAAATCTGGCCTCAGATACTTAGTATGTATATGAACCAGGGCAAGTAATTTAATATTATTTGCTTCAGTTTCTCATATGTAAAAATGAGATGGGGAAGGAAATGGCAAACAATTCTGGTATCTCTGCCAAGAAAACCCCAGAGAGGATCACAAAGAGACAGCCATGACTGGAAAGAAGAACAAGAAAGCAAGGAGATTACATACAACAATATATCCCAAATATTATACACTAATACCACATGGGACTTATACCAGGAATGCAGGGAAGGTCCAACAATTGTTTGGTTTTGTTTTTTCTTTTTGTTGTTTTTTCTTTAACTTTTTTTTTTTGTGGGACAATGAGGATTAAGAGACAAGTACAGAGTCACACAGTTAGTAAATATCAAGTGTCTGAACCTGGATTTGAACTCAGATGCTCCTGAATCCAGGGCCAGGGCTTTATCCATTGCACCACCTAACTGCCCCTAAGGTACAATAGTTCAAAAACTATCAACATAAGTATCAGGCTATTGATTAAAAACACACACACAACAAAAATCCTGTTATGATATCAATAGATTGAAAAAGCCTTTACCAAAATCCAACACCCATTCCTATTGAAAAATGAGAGAAAGCACAGGAACAAATTAAGCTGTTCTTAAAAAGATAGGTAGTATCTATCTAAAACCAAGAACAAGCATCCTTTCTAATGAGGATAAAATTGTTACCTTTGCAATGAATTCAGGAATATAGCAAAGAAGTTCCTGATAGCCACTATTCAGTTGTTTTTGTATTTTGTTTTTGTTTTTTTTACTAAAAATGCTAGTAATAGCAAGAAGAGAAGAAAAAGAGATTGAAGGAATAAAAATAGGAAATCAGGAAATAAAACTATCACTCTTTGCATATGATATCATGTCATGCCTAGAGAACCCTCAAGAATCAACTGAAAAACTAATTTAAACAATTAACAACTTCACCAAACTAGAAGTAAAGAAAATAAAAACAAATAAATCATCAGCATTTTTGTACATTGCCAACAAAACCTAGCATTAAGACAAACCAAGGGATTATATGAATTCAATTATAGACCATTCTTCATACCTTGAAAAACAAAACTGGAAAATTGGAGAAATAATAACTATACATGGGTACCCTGGGCCAACATGATAAAAAAGGCAGTTCTGCCTAAGTTGATTTATATATTCAGTCAAATACCAAATCATACTACCAAAGAATCATTTTCTAGAGCTAGGAAAATTAGTCATGCAATTCATCTGGAAGAACAAAATGTCAATACTATCTAGGGAATCTATGAAATATAAATTGTAAAGGAAGGTGGCCTAGTATTTCCAGATTTTGAACCTCGTAACAAAGCAGTAATCATCAGAACATTCTGGTCTTAAGAATTTAGAATTGAATAAGTGTATTAGATTGTGCACACAATAAATTGTAGTAAATTATGATAGTCATCTAGTTTTTGATAAACAGAAAGATCCAAGATTTGAGGGTAAGAACTCACCATTTAACAAAAATTGCTAGGAAAAAAGGAAAGTAATTTGGTAAAAGCTAGGCATAGAGGAAAAACTTTCAATATATACCAAGGTAAGGTCAAAATGGATAAATGACTCCTATATAAATGGTGATATCATCAGTATTTTAGAGGAACAAGAAAAAATGTGTCTTTAACATCTATGCCTAAAGGAAGAGTTTATGAACAAAAAAGAGATAGAGAGGACTGAGGGAAGTAAAATAGAAAATTTTGATGACATGAAATTAAAAAGCTTTTTAACACAAAGCTTTTTAGAACAAAAAATAATTCAGCCAAAATTAGGAGAACAGGAAACTGGTTAAAAAGGTATTACAGCAAGTTTCTATAATAAAAGCCTCATTTCTAAAATCTACAAGGAACTGAATCAAATTTCTAAAATTAAGAGTTATTCCCCAGTTGATAAAGGAACAGCAGATAAGAAAATTTATTTTTAAGATGAAGAAATCAAAACTATTGGTAGTCATGTGAAAATTGTTCTATATCACCATTGATTAGAGAAATGAAAATTAAAACAACTCTGAGATAAATACTTCATACCTATCAGATTGGCTGATATAACATAAAAGTAAAATGGCAAGTGCTAGATGGGATATGAAAAAATTGGAAAAAGAATGCACCTTTGATGGACTTGTGGACTAGTCCAGATATTCTGGAGAACAACTAGGATCTATGACCAAAGAGTTGTAATACTGAGCATATGCTTTGAGTTAGCAATACCACTACTAGGTCTATCTTGCAAATAATTTGAAGAAAAGGCAAAAGGATCTATTTGTACAAAAAATATTTTCTAACAACGCTTTTTTCTGTCATGGGAAGAATTCAGAAATTATAGGATATCCATCAGTTGGAGAATGGGTAACTAAGTTGGTGTATATTATTTTGATTGAATACTACTATGCTATAAGAAATGACTGACACAATAGTTTAAGAAAAAATCTTCTGAGGCAGCTAGGTGGTACAGTGGATAAAGCAACAGTCCTGGATTCAGGAGGACCTGAGTTCAAATCCAGCCTCAGACACTTGACACCTACTAGCTGTGTGTACTTGGGCAAGTCACTTAACCCTCGTTGCCCTGAAAAAGAAATGAAAAAAAAAGAAGAAAAAGACAAACCTTTGAAGAGTCATATGAACTCATGCAAAGTAAAGTGAGCAGAATCAGAACTTTCTACACAGAAAAAGACATATTATATGGACAGTCAAATGTAAAAGACTCATCCACTGTGATCAAGAAAATGATCCAAGATAATTCCAAAAGATTCATATGTAAAATGCTATCCAACACAGATTGAAGCACACTTTTTAAACTTTATTTTTCTTGTGTGTGTGTGTGTGTGTGTGTGTTGGGGGGCTCTATACTTTCTACTGTAATACAGCAATATGTTTATTGTTATTCCGTCATTTTTCATTTTTGTCTGACCCTTTGTGAGTCTATTTGTGGTTTTCTTGGATAAAATACTGGAGTGGCTTGCCAATTCCTTATTCACATCATTTTATAGATGAGAAAACTGAGGCTAATGGGGTTATAGGACTTGGTCAAAGTCACATACCTACTAAATGTCTGAGGTCATATTTGAATTCAGGAAGATGAGTCTTACTGATTCCAGGACTGGAATTCTATACATTGTGCTACCAAATGCCCATGTTTTGCATGACTTCACATGTATTTTGTTGTTCAGTCATTTCAGTCATATCCAACACTACTCAAGTCTGCCCAACACACTCTTGCATAATTACATGTATCATCTAGAGCAAATCATTTACCTTCTCTAAGAAGAAGAGATGTCAGAGAGGAAAGAATTTGCAATTCAAAATTTTATTGTTATTTAATTGTTTACATGTTATTGGAAAATATTCAATAAGATAAATAAAAATATATTTTAAGATAAAAAAGGCATGCTTATATCCATAAGATACTTAAGATCAAGGAATTCCTGACCATTTCATTGGTTTGTTTGCTTTTATCCAGACTTAAAATTTCATTAGTATAGAGAATTCTCACAGCAAAATCTTTCTTTACTAATAAAGACCTGTAATTGTTCTGTTTTAAAGAGTTAGCCAGGGCACTGAAAGGCTAAGTTACCTGCCCAGGGTCACAAAGTTAGTAAGAGTCAAAGGCAGAAAATTCCAGTCATCTTGATTCTAAGGCTGGCTCTCTATCCATGATACTTTGTTAACTCATTTATGTTTCATTATAACTTCCAGTATTTTATAACTAAAATCTCAAATTTCTGTAACAATTTTACGATTTCCAATGTTTTCTCACAATAGCCCTGGTTTGGGGTGAAAGTAAACAGGGAAAGTGTTATTGCTTTTATTCTAACTTATATATAAGCAAACTCATCATACAGGTTGACTTTTCCATTGACCAATAGCTAGTAAAGGTAAAAAAGAACATTCAAATTATTACCACCATATTACAAATTCCTTCCTCTTTCCTCTTCAATAATTTGTTTAAATGGCACCATAACAACTGATCTCATATATTTTCATATTTTCGAAGGGGACACATTTCATAACAACTTGCTTCCCACTTGTTTGAAAGACAGAGATCAATCTGTTAACAATGTATTTCAAGAATGTCACTCACAACATTCTTCCTCACAACTTTAATACTAGAGATGGGGAGCTAGGGTGTAATGGTGAACTATTCCTCTACCCCAAGTTCCCCTCCCTGATTTGAGGACATATAGGGAAAGGATGCATCAAATCACACTGGTATATAGAAAACTGGAAATAGAGGTGAAATGAATTATCAGCTATCTGCTCTCTCATCCAAATCATAGCATTAATGTATAAAAATCAATAGTCAAGAGAACAAGCATATATTAAGCACTTTGTGCCAAGCACTGTGCTAAATGTTTTTATATGGAGAAAAGTAAAAATATCCCTTCTCTCAAGGAGCTTACAAAATAAATTTCAGAACTATTGATTACAAAGTCATTTACTTCTGTTCCTTATCATTGAGAAATATAATCAGCAAGAATCATGCAATCCAGGAACACCCAAATAATCCTCTATGTTGGGAGTTGTTAAGGCTAAAATTCTAGCTATACTGTCTAAAATATCTAATGAATGGTTGCCAATAAATTATAAGCTTTAGCAAGAGTTAGACTTTTAAGCATTTATTAAGGAGAATAAGAATTTGGTAAAGAGAGAGAGAAAGGCTACATTCATCTATATATTAAAGAGAGAGTGCATTTCTAGCTCCCTTCTCCACCAGAGTCCTCAGGAAAGAGAGAGGGTGGCAGCACCAGGCTCCTGCTTCTTCCTCCCACCAGCAAACATCACTTCCTGATGCCAAAGAAAAGATGCATGGTTTTGCCCTCAGAGACCTTCACCTCATGGCAGAGCTTTTCTACAGTAAGTCTCCAGCATGTGTCGTCATTCCAATCATTACAGAGTCTTCTCCCATGCCTTTTGTTTTTATGAAACAATCTGGTTTACTCAATTTCCATATGTAACTTCACCCTTATCCTACCCTTGCAACTTGGGAAAAAGAAAGAAAAGAGAGTTCCTCAAATTTATTTGCTTATAAATTTTATGCTAAGGAGAATAATATTTGTACTAAAATAAGTCAAAATAAAAATGATTATGAATACCAATAATAGGTAAGGAGAGCATTTTGTATCCCTTTGATAAATTCAATCAGTTTGACTCAATGAACAATTACTTCAGTTCATGAAAGGCCTGCAGTTGTGATTGCTGAACCACTTTCAGTGATATTAAAAAGAAACACAAGTGAAAAGAAAAATATGAACTACATTGAAAATTATATTATTTATGTACATTCAAAGGAAAGGAAAGTATAAATAGCAGAAATATTTATTGAAGTATTCAAAGATATAGGGGAGTGTGTTAAAAATATCCTGGGCATTCCAAAAGATACAGTAGGAGGAGTTAAAGGAAGTACAAATTGGGCATTAGTATATCTGTAAAGAAGTGAGGATGATGAAACAAATATCTCTGATAAAGGTGTCATTTCTCAATTATATAGAGAATCAAGTAAAATTTACAAAAAATACAAATCATTCCCAATTGATAAATGGTCAAAAGATATGAATAGACAATTTTCAGACAAAGAAATAAAAGCTATTTATAATCATATGAAAAAATGCTCTAGGTCACTATTGATCAGAGAAATGCAAATTAAAACAACTCTTAGGTATCACCTCACACCTATCAGAGTGGCAAATATAGCAAAAATGGAAAATATTGTATGTCAGAGGGGATGTGGGAAAACTGGGATACTAATCCACTGTTGGTGGAGTTGTGAACAGATCCAACCATTCTGTAGAGAAACTTGGAACCATGCCCAAAGGACTATAGAATCCTTTGATCCAACAAAACCACAGCTAGGTTTATATCCCAAAGACATTCCCCAAAAGAGAAAAAAGTCTTATTTGTACAAAAATATTTATAGCAGCTCTTTTTGTGGTGGCTAAGAATTGGAAATCAAAGTAATGTCCATCAATTGGGGAATGGCTAAACAAACTGTGCTACATAATGCTGAAAGAATATTATTATGCTATAAGAAATGACAAGCAGGATGATTTCAGAAAGGCCTGGAAAGACTTGGATGAACTGATGCATAGTGAAGTGAGCAGAAGCAAGAGAACATTGTGCACAGAGACAGCAATATTATTTGATGAAGAACTGTGAATGACTCAACTATTCTCAGCAATATAATGATCCAAGACAATCCCAAAGGACTATTGATGAAACATACCATCTACCTCCAAAAAAAAGGAACTGATTTTTATTGAACACAGATGGAAACATGCTATTTTTCACTTTACATCATTTTTTCTTTTATTCAAGTTTTCATGTACAAAATGACTAATATGGTAATGTTTTACATAATTGCACATGTATAACCCATAGTTGATTGCTAACTGCCTCAGGGAGGGGGGAATGGAGGAAGAGAAGAAAGGAGAGATAAAAATTGAACTCAAAAATATAAAGAAAAATGTTTCTTATTTTAAAAAAAAAGTGAGAATGAATGGAAGAGAAATGAGCAGGGTTGAGGTAGGATTGGAATGCCTGTGTGTTTTGTACCTAAGGCATGGCAGTGACTGGGAAGCCTGTGTAATGGGAGAGAGATTGATGTACTATGCTCCATTGGCAAAACTTAAGTGCCCAAGGGTTTGAAATATAATGTTGTATATCATGTAAATTGAATTGTAAACTTGGAACTTGCAACAAACCATAGGAAATATATTGGACTAATAATGTAACTGTAAATGCAAACAACTGGTGGTGGTCCATCTATGTACTTAGTAAAAAGAGTTGGAGAGAAAAAAAAAATTCAGCATGTCTCTAGCACCATCCAGGGGAAAATAACCTTCCAACAGGAGATGTAAGTATCTCAGTCAGTAGGTCATTTTCCTTCTGAAAATCGGAGAAAATTTTACTCACCAGGCTTCCAGCTTGATGAAATTATCTCTTAAAGAAACATCTGGTTTTGGTTTATGATTTCATGCTAATAAAAGAACCTTCAGATTATGAGTTAGGATTTCCAAGTGCCTTCATACCAGGAAGGGATCACCTTCATGTTAACCAGTTGATTTTCATAATAACCATCTTTCTCATCTTGATGCAAATTTTGGACCTTTGATTTCAAAATCAGCTTGAATTTTCTTAGCACGGATGACTTCCTATGCTTCTCAGTAGCCTCACTTTGGTGAAATATGATGTCTATAATTGTTGACTCCTACGCCCTATCTATATATTCCTTCATCTTCCTCAACTCTTGGCATTTTAAACCATTTTATTTTTTATTTCTTTAAGCACTTTTTAATTTCTCTCCTTGTTTAGTTTCTTATTTTCCTTGATTTTTTTTGCTAATTCTTTCTATATATTATAAAAATCAAGTTAAGTTTTATCCCTGACTGTCTCTTTCTTTCTTCATTCATTCCAAAATGAAATTATGTACTTTCATGAAATGAACTATCAGCCATTGGGAAATGATTTCTAATTCTCTATCTCAAGCTCTTGTTTCTGACTTGTGCTGTATTTCCAGCTACCTGGGGAACATTGTAACTGGGGTATCCTATCATTATTGTAGACTTTAAAGAGTTTTAGATTTGCCATAAGTGAACCTTGGTTTGAATCCTAGTTGTGTCATTTATTATTTTGTAGCTTTGGACTGGCTGCATTTTTAGGTCTCAGTTTCCTCATATGTAAAATTGGGTTAAACAAGATGACCTCTAAGATGCCTTCTAGCTCGAAATCCATGATCTTTTGTCCAAATATGCACTAATCATTCTTAATTCTAAATATGCTTCCTCCTGAAACCATCATATCTGTTACTATTACCTCCATTTTTCCCTAGGATAGTGGGGAAGAAACTGTGAGATTATCTCTTACTCTTCCTGCTTCTTTATGCTTATATCCAGTAAGTTACCAGGTCCTGTCATGAAAGTGGATCAAAATAGGATCAAAAACCCAGGACTTGAAGTCAGAGGAGTAAGGTCAAATTAAAAAAAGAATGCTAGTCAATAGTGTTTTATTTTTCAGAAATTCACCTCCACTATTCAAGATGCCTTAGTTTTCTCATTTGTAAAAATGAAAGGGTTGGACTTGAATACCTCATTACTACCAGGGAAACATTATCTGATCCTATAAAAGTATTGCTTAGAAACCATCTCTTATAATTACCTTTTTCATTTCATTACCATTGATAACAAAGTAATTTTTGTCCCAGTCTCACTATAGTTCGTCTCCTAGCTAGCTATTCTTAGCCTCTAATCTAACCTGCATACCTTTGCAATGTAGCTTCATCAAATACCATTTCATCATGCCATTCAAATGTTCATAAGCATATTGTGACTCCATATTCAATATAACATCATTTCCATTGTCCATTTAAGGGATTTTAATGCTTAAACTGTCCTTTTCCTATCAGTCTAATACTAACTCCAGTTCAAATCCTCTCCTTCCCTTCCCCTCTTTCCTCCCACTCCCTCTCTCCCTGTTTCTCTCTGTCTCTGTCTCTATCTCTCCCTCCCTCTCTCTCCCTCCTTCCCTCTCCCCCTCTGTCTTTGTTACTTACTCTCTCATACAAACACATATTCTCCATACATGTAAAGCTCATTTTATTATAATATTCTTCATTTATGAAATGAGACTGTTATTTATGACCTTGAGCATTTCTTCCAGTTGTAATAATATGTGACTACTTCTTAATGAAGAAAAGTATTACTTGAGGCATGGAATAGGCTATTTGGTTAGTGGACAAAGATACATTATGAAATTGAGGTCCATAGATATGAGATGACTCATCCAAAAGCATGAAAAGAATGGCTGAGTCAAGATCAATCTCATGGACTCTTACCTCAAATCCAGCACTCTTTGCCATAGTCCCATCTTGTTAAGGCTATATGGTTAGTAAGTTTCAAAGTCAGGATCTCAGTCTCAGCCTTCTAAGTTGAGGTTCAATTTTCTCTTCACAACATTTTGCCCCCTTCATTGGAAGCATTTGTGAGAAACTAGAAGAAGACATTCAATGGCCTGTTTCATTAATGTAGAGAACCATTTCCTTAGGCACAGAAGTGAAGACTTTTGCATATTTAAAACACACAGGGTAAGCTAGGAGACAGAAGACCACAGTATCATAATGGATTGTTTCTTTAAAGTTTTGATATGCTTTTGTTCTGAATAAGTATTTTTTTTTCATTATTGGTACCATCTTCCAGTAAGCAGGTCAGGGCTGTTTACAGGAAAAGTTTTCAAAATGCACACAAAAAATAATATAATATGTATCACCTTTCAAAAGACAGACCAGAGGGGCCAATACTGGAATATTGCCTTCTCAAGTATGCATTACTATGTGTTATGGTTATTGTGATCTATAGAGGCAGAAAGTATTTCATTCACTGAAAGAATATCTATCTTCCCTTAATAATTTCCCTATATATCACTTATTAGGGAGAAATGGCAAAGAGAAGACTCAGAAGGAGGTATTTTTTTTATTTCTCACAAAGCTATCACTTGCTTTTCTCTATGTACTCACAACAGATTATGAAATGATTCATGCCATGTATCCAAATCTGAATAAGAGAGAATAATGTCAGAACCAGAAGGTTTGAGCATTTTTAGGGGAATAATAGCCTTTGTTTTTCCCTCCATGATTTTGAGATACTGATATAAAATCTTAAACACCTGATATGTAAACTTCTAAAATATGAGTTTGTATAGTTAACTTTGAGAAAAGCATTGATTAATACACTTTAAGAATACAAAAAGGAGAGAAAAAAAAACTTGACTTCTTTGATGTATCAGCATATAAAAACAATATAGAAGACATCATCCAAGAGATATGTAATGAGGAAAGGAAGGCCCCAAGTGACGGATAACAGATGGACACCTCATGTTCTACAACAGTTCCCAAATTATGTCAAAGTCGAGGAAGGCCCCCAGACGATGGGCAGAAGCCCAATCGAGGACTTATGGGAAAACTTTAGGAGTCAGTCATATAGTATGAGAAGGTATGGATGGATGTAACCTATATTAGGGCTTCTTAAACTTTTTTCACACAAGTCCTCTTTTCAGCAGAGAAATGTTTATATGAGCCCAGATATATAGGTATATAAAATAGGTATACAGAACATTTTACTGTTGCCAAATTTTTTGTGTCTTCCATGTTCAGTTACATCACCCTTTAAGGGGTCTTGACCCACAGTTTAAGAACCTTTGATCTGCATAACAGAAGAGACTATTTACATCCATAAGATTATAGTTCCATAGTTCAATTGAGGCTGAATTTGCCAGCTTTTACAAAATCTGGACACATCTATTTGATTTTTTTTTTTGCAGGGCAAAGAGGGTCAAGTGACTTGGCCAGGTCACATAGCTCATAAGATATAACTGTTTTTAATGTAAAAATTAGATTCCTTTTGAGTAACACTATGTATGGAAATAAGAAAAAAAAGTAAGAAGCAGCATAGAATTGTAATGGGGGAATTGGGGTACTGATTTGGTTAGGGGTTGGGGTTCTTAGGAATTCCTCTTTAAAGAATTACACCCTCTTGCACACAAAAAGTAGTTAGAAAAAGGTGGTAGTTTATTTAGGAGCAAGGGAAGGGAAGGGTGGGGGGAGGGAAACCATGAAAGAAATCCTTGGACTTCTTATGGGGAGACAGGCACAAAGTACATGGCTCAGAGGTACCAAATCTCCTCAAACAGGAGACTGGAATGTACTTTCATAGAGGACTGATGGGGGTGGATCATCTGCCTGTGAAAAGTTCCTTTAGTGAGGGAGGACCATCCCCCACTAGAGGAATTGGGTGAGAGGTGGCTACTGATCCCTCTTCAGGACACAAAGGCCACAGCCACACCCAAACTCATCTCCTCAGGGTAAGGGAGACCAGAATGAAGGGTGGGAACCTGAAGCTAGCTCAGTCCGATTTGGTTCCCCTTCTCTCTAGGCATTATCTGTCCTCTGGTTTAGTTTCTCAAGGAGAAGATTCCTTGGTGTGCCCCAGAGAAATTCTGGAGTGCTCTGCACCCCATGACAGAATAGATTGCTGGATACAGAAAGACCTGAGTTTTAAATTTATCTCAGACATATATTAGCTATGTAATTCTGAACTAATCATTTAACCCCTCTGGGATTCAGTTTTCTGACCTATAAAATGAAGGAATTTTACTTGACCACTAAAGGTCGTTCTAACCCTCAATCCATGATCCTTTGATACCTTGGTATGAGAAATTCAAAGAAATTAATGGAGACCTGTATATGAACTGATGCAGAGTGAAGTAAACCAAATGAGCAGAACAATGTCCGGGGACTAAAGCAATAAAAATGAAAAAAAGCAATAAGAGAAAAGGAATGTTGTAAAAATTTTATAACTTATCTGGGACACTGAGGGGGTAGGAGTTTTTTGTTGTTTTTTTTTTCCTATATGCTATATAACTTTCTTTTTGTGTATGTGTGTGTGGGGCCATGAGGCCAGTGATTTACCCAGGGTCACACAGCTAGTGTCAAGTGTCTGAGGTAAGATTTGAACTCAGGTATTCTTGAATCCAGGGCCAGCGCTTTATCTACTATGCCTGCTAACTGCTCCCTCTAAATAACGTTCTTGTAACCTCCAGCAATGCAGATATATTATTCGATGTGGTATTTTTCCATATTCTCCCATAAGTTTTTCCACAGCTTGCTCACTCAACATGCTATAATACTCCCTCACTCTGTGTGTGTGTGTGTGTGTGTGTGTGTGTGTGTGTGTGTGTGTGAGACTGGCCCCTGAAAAGATATGAGGAAACTCATCTCTGTCTCTTTGTTGGAGTGAAAAAGAACTATAAAATGAGACAGAATAAACGCATTCACTGGTTTTGTAGGATTTTTTGTTGTTTTTCATGTTGCAAGAGGAGATTGAATAACCAAAAATAACTGATATTAAAACAAAAGGATAATTTTAAAATAAGTTTTAATAAATAAATAAATAATTTTAAAAGAAAAGGGGGGAAAAGAAAAAGAAATATTAAACATCCATACCCTTAATTTCCAAATTTGTTTAGGGTAGGAAATGTTTCAATTTTGTCTTTGTTTCTCCAGCACTTAGTACAGTGCCAGACACAAAGTAGATGGGTAATAAATGTTGACCTTTATTCTTGATTCTCTCCCAGAAGTGCATGATATACAAATTATCAATGGCAAAAAATTCTCCCTTTTTCTCCCTACAGTTTTTCCTCTAACTTGGGAAAGGAATTTTCCCTTATTTTGTAACTTCTCCTTAAAATAATTAAATAGCCTTCTGCCTCAGTACAACTCTGTTGAAGATACCAGAAAGAGGATTTGGCAAATGAGGGAAAAGCATTGGTAGCCAGAATAGATAAAGATCTAAATGGTATAATTTGATAGTTGAAAAGAGATTCAATATAACTTGGCTTTGTACAGATGAATGAATGCATGAATGAAAAAGCATTTCTTATAAAAACACACATTATATACAAAGTACTATGCTATAGTACTGGAAATTCAGATAGAAAAGCTTAAACCATCCCTGTTCTAAGGCAGTTCACATTCTAATGAAGGAGACAATGACATAATAAGAGATTTCAGTTGTAAATCAGATAGAAAGGCCCCATGGTGCTTAAGCTACAGTGACAAAAAAACTGGCAATGTATCTTCATTAATATAATTTTCTTTGGTTAATTTATATTTATGCTGAGTCATTTGACATTGTCAAGAACTTTTTTTGAAAAGACCACCTTTTTTTTTTTTCTGGGTGGCTCTCTAGGAGATGGAAGCTAAAATTCCTGTAGCAGGAGTTGACAGGTCACACCTTCTCGAGTCATTTTCTGGGATGTTAGTTACAGAATCTAGATAGAAGCAGGCACAGTTATCCATTTCTAAGGGTCTTAGGCTTATTTGCCCTTATCTGGCAATTGGTCTGTGACTGGTGTTGATGGTTACAAGAAAGACAGATTCTTTCTCCACAGAAATCACTACTCTCCATGATGGCTGTGAGGGAAAAACAATCCTCTTCTCAATAATTCTCGGGAACTCAGCAGCAATGTGACAAAGGCGCTTTTATTTCCTTCTCCTGAGAAGGAGGCTCCCTAGTGTGCAGCTAGTGAGTGCAAAGAAAGGGGGCTTGCAAGCCCTGTTTTAAACCTTAGTCCCTAACATGAATGGATCCTCCCCTTTTTCATCATTGGTCTGATTACTCAAGGGTTACAATCCACATGCAAAAACTAGCTAAGAGGAATGCAGTATTCCCATCCCTCTTCCTCATATGGGCATAACTCAGGAGTGGACATTATTCTTCCTTATATGGACACAACTGAGGAGTGGACCTTACTGAGATCAGGGCTCCTTGAACCATGTAATTTTGTTAGCCAGAAGGGGAGGAGGGCTCCTGAGACCTTTGCCCTAAAAACAGGTCAAGAGGAGTATGATTGACTGTTATATCCCCATTGAGAGGAGACAACTATCCATTTTCTCACAATGGCTATAAAGACCAGGTCAGAAGCAGGTATTGTGGTGTAGGGGGCACTACTATATTTGAGACTCTTGTACTCAGAATCCTGGGTTGTCCTCATTGGAGTATAGGTCAGGTAATGGTAATAGATTGACTTGGCTGGTAGAAGTAAATTCTTTTCTCTCCCTCAGTGTGGGTTTAATGCTAATATATATTTTTTTTTGATGAAATGAGTTTTAGGGAAAAGGAATAGGACTTTGAGAAGTGGGTTCAAGTGAGGTCAGGAATTCAAAAAGTTAACAGCATAATACAAGTTCAGGAAAGGCAAAAATGGTGACTTTAATGTCCATGACAAGATGGTCTAAAGCTAGAGAATTATTCTCTGAAGAGAACACAAAAAAGCATAATGCAAATGGATTGGCATAGATTGTTTGTAATCTGCATTGTTGAAGGTTACCACTAAGTTAATTACTTCAGAGAACCATTTGGGTATTTCTCAGATAATTGGTAATTATCATTGCAATAGACTTTCACCTTGCCTCCTACCTCAAATCTCTTCTCAATTCAATACATCTTCCACTCACTTGCCATTGTGATTTTTCCTAACCATTGCTCTGATGATGTCAGCTCAATGAGTTCCACTGGCTCCCTATCACCAATAGGATTAAATATGATTTCCTCCTTTTGCAATTTAAAAGTCTCCACAACCCAGCCCCTTCCTACCTTTCTAGACTCCTTATATTTTACTCTTTCCCACACATTCTCTGACTTAGTTACACTTGCCTACTTGCAGTTCCTTGAACATGACAATACAGTTCCCTTGCCTTTGTATTGGCTGTATCCTATGGTTGTAACACTTTCTGTCTCCCCTGGGTTCCTTTAGCAACCACCTCAAATTACACCTTCTTCAGGAAGCCTTTCTCAGTCCCTTCAGCTCTCATTGCTTTCTCTCAGGTCATCTTCCATCTACTTTGTATATATCCTGTATGTACCTAACTATTTTTCACATGTCTCCTCTATTAGAATGTAAAATCATTTGTGAACAGGGATTGGTTTTGCCTGTCTTTGCATCTCCAGTTCTTAGCATATCAACAGGCACTTTACTACTTAATAAATGAATGTAGACTTACTGACTCACCAACTGTAACCTGTTACCACTGGAAATGAGCCATATCTTGGTCATTCTTTTCTTTTACAAAGTTAATGACAAAGTGGAAAAAGAAGAAACTCCATTTCAGGACTTTGCGAGAAAAATAAATAAATCATGCTTTCTTTACTTTAGATAATTTTGTAAACATGTGCTAATGCTTTCCCTTTGAGAACCTCTCTAATTTATCCTGTATATATAATATTTGTACTTAGACATTTGTATGTTGTTTCTGCCATTAGAATGTGAGCTTCTTGAAAGAAAGAGGCTTTTTTCTCCCCTGTCCATCTCTAGTTCTTAGGTTAGTACTTAGAATAAAACAAGTACTTAATAAATGTTGGGAAAAAAGAAAATAAATGTTGGTTGGTAGCTTACAATGTCTGTTTATCTAATTTGCATTATATATATATTATATATTGGATCACATAGGATATGGTGGGAAAAGTGCTAGATAAAAAATATGAAGAGTTGGTTGCAAAATCAGACAACACATATTAGGGATTTTAACTTGGACAACATGGATAATGTCTCTACCAACAGTTTTCTTATCGGATAATAATTATTATAACACTATCCATTCATGGCTATTGTTAGTGTAACCTTAACTCTTATCTATGAGGTAGATTTAAAATAAAACCCTCAGAGTAGAAATTCTACTCTTAGAAGAGTCGTTAGAAAATGGCTAATAATTAATTATGTCCCCATTTAGGAAGCAAAACTCTCTAATAATAGACTATGGTGGAGCTCCCAGTCTAGAGCTAGGAAGGATGCCAGTCACCTTCATGGCTCCTACTATAATTTCATTCTTCAAACAAAGACACACCTAATAACAAAGGGCAATTCCGAAAAATATTTTTGTGAGAAATAACATGAAAATCCAGCAAATGTAATCTTTAATAGAATTTAAGGGGGCAACTAGGTGGCACAGTAGATAAAGGGCCAGCCCTGGATTCAGGAGGTCCTGAATTCA
The DNA here is from genome assembly GCF_019393635.1 of Dromiciops gliroides. Lineage (NCBI taxonomy): Eukaryota > Metazoa > Chordata > Mammalia > Microbiotheria > Microbiotheriidae > Dromiciops > Dromiciops gliroides. Next base: position 148,900,890 of record NC_057866.1, read on the forward strand.
GGGCCAGCCTCAGACACTTGATACTTACTAACTGTGTGACCCTGGGCAAGTCACTTAACCCTTATTGCTTTGCAAAAGAAAGAAAGAAAGAACTTAAGAAAGCATGAGAAGTCAGTCCCAGCAAAGTAAAGACTGTTCCATGCACTCCACTCACACCATTAATTCACTTGGCTGGTTTATCTCTGCTACTACTATTGGGGGCCAGCACCCCTGATGACAAACACACACACACACACACACACATACAGAGGCACAGACATATACACATACCTCCTAGCTTGTGCATTTAGAAATACATATTTTTTCATAGTCTTATAGAGACACATTTACAAATGTGGCAAACTGCTACTGACCTGGTCATACCATGACCATGTCCCTTTTCTTTATTAATTTTCCTCCTAATATGAAAAAAAAAAAAAGAAAACCTCTGCCTCACACTGTCCCAGGGCTGATCTCATGTGAGATCCCATCCTGTAATAACAATAAATCCCAGTAGGATTTAGGACCAGACAATCTTTTTTTTTTTTTTTTTTTTTGTGAGGAAATTGGGGTTAATTGACTTGCCCAGGATCACACAGCCAGCAAGTGTCAAGCGTCTGAGGCCAGACTGGAATTCAGGTCCTCCTGAATCCAGGGCCAGTGCTCCATCCACTGAGCCACCTAGCTGCCCCCAGACAATCTTTTGACAAGCGTTTCTACATTAGGAACTGAGGTAATATGCACAATGTATTTTGTAAGCTTTAAAGCATTAGATAAATGCTAAATATTAGACTGATCACTAATATATATGTATTTTCTAAAAACTGAATTATAGACAGTATATCATAGTCAATAGGTTGCTAATAATGGAATAAGAAAGCCTTGAGCTAACATCCTTCCTTTGACATATACTATCTATGTGACAATGAAGAAGTCATTTAACCTCTCATCCCACACTTATAGAGGACTTGCCCATACTCATCTGTGGAAAGAGTTTTCACATCAGAAAACTCTCTTTGCCAATGAAATCACATGTACAGACTCCACAACCTTCCATTAAAAGAGAAAGAACATAATAATTTAGTGTAACAAGTGACACAAAGAGAAAGAACATAATAATTTAGTGCAACAAGTGACACAAAAATGTTCTCTAAAAAGCAAGCTGTATATATCTTTTTTTTTATCTACCAAAAATATTAGATTAAATTATTTTGTTTCCTATTCTTCAATGTATTGGCTTCTTTCCCTGATGGCTGTTCCATTATACCTCACATCATTTTCTTTTTTTCCCCCAATGTACTTACTTTCCTTCTTCTGTGAGCATCTTAGGTAAACAGGTGTCAGAACAGTTGACTTGTATACAACATGAATTAAATTGATTTTCTATAGTGTTCCCAGAGATTGCTGTGTTTTTCTTTTTGTTTTTTTGTTTAATCATTTCAGTTATGTCTAATTCTTTGTGACCATATTTGGGGGGTTCCTGGCAAAGATACTAGAGTGGTTTGCCATTTTCTACTCCAGCTTAATTTACAAATGAAAAAAAAAAACAAACCTTGAGTTAAATAGGGTTAAGTGACTCACTCAAGGTCACACAACTAGTAAGTGTCTAGGGCCAGATTTGATTTGAAATCAGAAAGATGAGTCTCCAAACAAAATTGTATCTCTCGACAAAATGAAAAAACTTCTCATATTTTTTTATCTTGGCAAAGTAGTTGACAGTGATTTTTATTGCTGTTGTGTATCATTAAAGGGAAAAATAATAACCACCAAAACCTGCGATCCTGATAACAGTGTTGAACTTTTTTACCTGCATAATCCCAACAAATTATCGGGGGTATACCCCAAGCACAGAAGGAAATTTCCCCACCCCCAGGTTGTGGGATGAGGAACCCCAACCCCCAAGGAATTCTTAAACTTTCCCAAGGGAGAAACAGAAACAGCTCTGTCTCCCACCTGAGGAATGCAGGGTAGCCTAGCAGGAACCTGGTAGCTGCTAAGAAAATAGCAAAGTCTGTAAAACATTATGCAAAATATAGATGTGTGCTGCTTATCTTACTGATGCTCCATTATTCAAAAGTGCTCTCCCAGTTTTTGGCCCTTTCTAGTTTTGCATTTCTCTCCCAGTTGCTTGGCAATTCCCTCTCCTTTCTTTGTTTTGTAGACATACCCAAAAGGCCAAGTCTTCTCTTACCCAGTGGGGCAATTTTCCATAGTGATTCTGTTTCCAGGACATATATTCCTCTCTCCTAATAAATCTTTTTTATTTTACAAGATTCGTGATAAACCTCCAGTTCTTTAGGTGAACTATCCCCCCTATCCAGGTTGCAAGTCCCCCCAACACCAGTTCTTTCTGAGTTCTCTCATAGAGCAAAATTTGTCATTAGCTGCATCCAGAGAATAGACAGGTACTTTGGCCCCATTATCTTTATATTCCTGAATAACAGAACATATGTCACAGTTCCTGCACAATAGTATGATAAGACATCAAGACAAAATAAATTCATGACCCTTTGTACGATACCCTACCCAGAAGTATAGAATTGTCTGTTTTTAACAAAATCTTAGGCCATCATCATATGGAGGGGGAAAAAGGATTTCCGTGAAAACAATAATTTATTTTTAGTTCTTAAGCTATTTCATTTCACTAATATTGACCAACTTTGCTCTGAAATCTGGCCTTTTATTCTCTTATTTTCATGCACTAGCAAAAACTGCATTTGGTTCCCAGAGGTGATCTTAAAAATATTTCAGGCAATTTTATGATAACTTAAAAATAGGTTTACATTCAGTTTCCATTTTGAACTACTTCTTTAATTGTCTAAGAAAAATAAAGGATTGGGGTTTATTTTAATTCCCATTGGTAACAATTCAAAAACAAACAGTGATAGCAGTTATTTTTCAGCTACTTCTTCTGTGGGAAAAATTGATCAAGGGAAGATCCATAATAGGCCAATAATTCACCTCTGTAACTCTGTAGTTATTCATTTGCCTCTTCAACGTTAGGTATTAAGCGGCTAGGATTATGTTTGTCTATAGTACCAAAGTGAATCATTTTTTAGTTTTTATAAAAAGTGCTTGAATGAACATTAGAAAGTATGTTAAATCAGTTATTGAGTATGTACATTGTAGATCTTTTACCTCTAGCTCTACCTGTCATTCATTATAAGCTTTGTGAATGATCACCAGTAGCCTTTTCCTAGTGGGAGTCATTACTGTATAATAGAAAGATACTTGGCTTGAAAAAGTATTACTAATTTTACTACTTGTTTTGCTACTTACTAGCTTTAAGACCTCTTGGGCCACATTTTTCTTATATACAAAATAAATGTTTGTACCAGCAAACTCTAAGAAAACATTTTATTTCTAAAGCTATGATTTTATTGCTATACCTGGCATATATTCCTACATTCATATATTAGTTAGTAAACCTCAAAAGAAACCTAAGTATACTTTGGAGATTCTCTGAATTCTATTAGCCAAATATTTACTAAATGCCTACTATGTGTTCAAGTACTGGGCTAAACAGTGGAGAACTAAAGAAAACAATGCTTCCTCAAGGGATTTGATTTACTTTTTACTAGATAGTTATAATCTATTGATCACCATGAAGTTCCTGCAGCATCCTAGTCTTACATGTAATGCTTCCAAAAACAAAAGGTTCATAGTGATTTAGGGTTCTCCATCCACTTAAAGCAAGATATCACAGGCCATCTGTGTGTTCAGTTTGTATGGACAAGCAAATCAAAAGAAATGCAAAGATAAACTGACAGACAAATAGAAAGATAGATGATGAATGACAGATAGACATATATACATACATATACATTTGAGAATTCATAAAGCTTTCAAAGTTGTGACTTTACAATATCATTATCATATATATTATTCTCTTCACTCTACTCACTTCACTCTTCATCTGTGCATGAAAACTTCAAGTTTCTATGAAATATCCTCCATTATTTCCTATAAAATAAAAGAATTCTGTTACATTCATTGCCTACTAGGACTATTACATTATTATCTAAGTACATACAATAAGACTTATTAAATAGTTCCCCAAATGATGCATATGACCTCAATTTCCAAATCTTTGGATTTTTTTTTTATATCCTGCAATTTTGGTAATTGTTTTAATTAGTTGGTGATTTTTTAGTCAGCTATTCTGAGTCCAGTTTTATTAATATGCTTTGTTAATTACAAATATTAAAGATTATTTCCACTACATGAGAAGTCTCCTGCAACAAATTAAAATGGTTAATGGGCAGCTAGGTGGTGCAGTGTATAGAGCACTGGCCCTGGAGTCAGGAGGACCTGAGTTCAAATCTGGCCTCAGACACTTAACACTTAAAAGGTGTGTGACCCTAAGCAAGTCACTTAACCCCAATTGACGCACCAAAAAAAATAATAAAATTAACAAGACAGTAACTCCTCTATTAAAAAATAACAAAAAAATATTATTTTTTTCACTTCAACCTGATGATCAATTGGAGGAAAAAGAAAAGAAATAAAACACAACCCTAAATTGTGTATATAAAATAAATTATTAATCAATAAGCAATAACAATATAATTATATAATCAATATAACCAAATCACAATAATTAATAATTAGGCATGAAGAAACAAAATTATTGATTTTTAAAGGTATGATAATAATTACTTTAGCCTAGAAAGTCAACATTTGCATACATATAAACATACATATATACCTTATGCATGTGCATATGTATTCATGTACACATACCTGTATATATCCGTGTACATGTATGTATATACATATAAGCGCATACAAAAATGTATATATATATATATATGCATATTCACCTTCTAGGCTAAGGTAATTACCATACTTTACAAAGTTAATACTTTTGTTTCCTTATGACTAATTATTTATAATTGATTATTCCATAAATTTACTTTTTTTGTTTTATTACAATAGGTAGCATTTCTAGAACTATATTGAATAGTAATGGTGATGATGGACATACTTTCTTTACCCTTAATCATATTGGAAAGGCCTCTAAACTTTTCACCATTTATAGATTATACTGAATGGATTTTAGATAGATACTATTTATCATACAAAGAAAATATCTATCCTTATATAACCTAATATTTTTAACATGAATGCTATTTACTTTATCAAAAACTTCTACTGCATCAATTGACTTAATCCCATAATTTTTTTTTGTTTTTTTTTTTTTGTTTTTGCAGGGCAATGGGGGTTAAATGACTTGCCCAATCACACAGCTAGTAAGTGTCAAGTGTCTGAGGCCGGATTTGAACTCAGGTACTCCTGAATCCAGGGCCGGTGCTTTATCCACTGCACCACCTAGCTGCCCCAATAATCCCATAATTTAAAGAGTTTGTTATTATGTCTAATTATATCAATAGTTTTACTAATATTGAAACAGCTACATTTGTGGTATAAATTCAACCTGGTCATAGTGAATAATGTTTCTGAAATGTTTATGTTATTGTTTTGCTAATATTTTATTCAAAAAAATTTAATACTATTCATTAAGGATATTGCCCTAAAGATCTGCTTCTCTGTTTTGACTCTCTATGATTTAACTATCAAGACCATATTTTTGTCATAGAAGGAACTAGGCAAGATCACTTATTTTCCTCTTTTTCCAATTTATAAAAAATTAGGATCATTATTTAAATATTTGATAAAATATGTATGTAAATATATGGCACTATTTTTTGTTTTTTATTTTGTTTTGTTTTGTTTTGTTTTTCCTTTGGGAGTTCACATGTCTTGTTTGTATAATTTTCTAAAATTGAGTTGTCTTCCATTTCCAGTTTTATCAACCTTTTATAAAATTTATCTGTTTGATATAGACTATGAATTTTACTGACATAGAATTGAACAAAATGATCCCTAATTTAAAAAAGTGTTTTCTTTGGATATGAATTCACTTTTTTCTTTTTTTTTTTTACTGACAAATTATTTTAATTAATCATTTATTAGCTATAATTTATCTACATTGTTTTATTTTAAGTGGTTTTTATTATTTTTTATTTTTTGATTTCAATTTTTACTGAAATCTTTGACTTTTATCATTTTATTTTGGTCTTTAATTGGAGGGCATAAATTCTGCTGGTTTTCTCACTTTATTTTTGAATGGCACACCCAAATCATTGATTTGTTCTTTTTTCTTTCTTGTTGATGAAAAATATTGAGATATAATTTTTCCCCTAAGTATCATTTTGACTTCATTCCAAAAATTTTATAAGTTTTATTATTGTTGTCATTAGCTTTAATGAGATTATTTGTTGATTCTATCATTTTTCCTTCTCCCAACCATTCATTAGGAGTAAGTTATTGGGGGCAGCTAGGTGGCAAAGTGGATAGAGCACCGGCCCTGGATTCAGGAGTACCTGAGTTCAAATCCGGCCTCAGACACTTAACACACACTTACTAGCTGTGTGACCCTGGGCAAGTCACTTAACCCCAATTGCCTCACAAAAAAAAAAAAAAAAAAAAAAAAAAAAGGAGTAAGTTATTAAACTGTATTTATTTTTTAATTTTTTTCTTCTATGGGGAGAATCATCTTACATGAATGAAATGAATAAGAAATGGGAGAAGTAAACAAACCTTAAAACTGATTCTTATCTGAACTAGTTCAAGGTGGAAAATGTGCATATATACATACACTTTTTAAAATTTTTTTTTTTTTTGCAGGGCAATGGGGGTTAAGTGACTTGCCCAGGGTCACTCAGCTAGTAAGTGTCAAGTGTCTGAGGCTGGATTTGAACTCAGGTACTCCTGAATCCAGGGCCGGTGCTTTATCCACTGTGCCACCTAGCTGCCCCCATACATACACTCTTGGGAACACAAATTCATATTACCAAACTGGGAAGTACATAGAAATAAACAGTAAAACTTATAGTGAGGGACCTCAAATTGTGCATCGCAGAGCTAGAAAAATCTAGCCATAAAATAATAAAGAAAAAAGTTAAGGAAATTAGTAGAATTTTAGAAAAAAGAGATATGATAGATCCCTAGAAAATACTAATGAGAATGAAAAGGAACATGCCTATTTCTTAGTTTTTCATGTAGCATTCAAAAAAATAATTATGTATTAACATGTTTTAAATCCCTATTCATTAGAGAAATGCAAATTAAGGCAAATCTGTGGTACCCCCTCACACACTTTTAAGATTGGCTAATATGAAAGAAAAGAAAATTATAAATGTTGGAGAAGATGAGGATGAATTGAAATGGTAATGCATTGGTGGAACTGTGAACTGTTCAAAGTATTCTGGGGAACTTTGCCTAGCCTTTGATCCAGCAATACCATTACTAGGTCTGTATCCCAAAGAGACTGTAAAAAAACAGGGGGGGGGGAGGGGAGGACCCACATGTACAAAAATATTTATATCAATGTGTTTGTGTTGGCAAAGAATTGGAAATTGAGGGGATGCTCGTCAATTAGGGAATGGCTGAACAAGTTATGGTACATGAATGTAATGGAATATTATTGCGTTATAAGAAATGATGTGCAGGCACATTTCGAAAAAATGTGGACTTAGATCAACTGATGCTAAGTGAAGTGGGAAGAACAAGGAGAACATTGCAGACAGTAACAGAAATATCATGTGATGATCCTCCTAGTTTGGGTATCAAAATTATATTTGTGTCATAAATGGAATTTGGTAGGTCTCCTTTGCCTATTTTTCCAAATAGTTTAAATAGGGTTGGAATTAATTGTTCCCTAAATACTTGGTGGTATTTACTTGTGAATCCTTCTGTTCCTGGGGATTCTTTTTTTTCCCTTAGGGTGCTATTTGTAGTTGTTTAATGTTTTTTTTTCTAAGATAGGGTTATTTAAGTATTCTATTTCTATTTCTGTTAATCTGTGAAATTTATATTACTGTAAATATCAATCCATCAAATATAACTTTAAAAAGCTCCTAATAATTTGTTTAATTTCATCTTCACTGATGCCACATTTCTCCTTTTCATTATTGATATTTCTAAGTTGTTTTTCTGCTTTGTTTTTTTACATCAAATTAACAAAATGTTCATATACATATATGTATATTTCAATAAAGCCAGCTCACCGCTTTATTAATTAGTTTAATTTCTTCTTTTCTTTGAGTTTCAGGAGTTCCATTTTGGTGTCTAATCAGGTATTTTTAATTTGTTCTCTTTCTATTTTTTTAATTGCATAAACAAATCACTGATCTATTCTTTCTCTATTTTATTGATGGAATTCTTTACTGATATAAATTGTCTGTTAAGTACTGCTTTGGCTGCATCCCACAAATTTTGATGTTATCTCATTGTTGTCATTCTCTTTAATGAAATTATTGATTGTTTCTTTTATTTGTTGCTTGACTGACTCATTCTTTAGGATTAGATTTAGTTTCCAATAATTTCTAATCTAGGTTTCCATGGTCCTTTATTGAATGATGTTCTGAAAAGGATGCATTTAATATTTCTTTTTTGCATTTGTTTGGGAGGGTTTTATGATTAATAAATGGTCAATTTTTATGAAGATACTATGCACACTTGAGAAAAAGACAGACTCTTTTTTTATCCCCCTTCAATTTTCTCCAGAGGTTTAGCCTAGTTGTGCATATATATATATATATATATATATATATATATATAAAAATTCTCTCAATCTCTTTAATTTCTTTCTTTTTTTTATGTGTAGATTGATCTGGTTCTAAGATAAAAAATTTGAGGTCCCCAAGTAGTATGGATTTGTTGTCAGTCTTCTCCTATAATTCATTTAATTTTTCCTTTAAGAATGCTTGTCATTTGGTACATATACATTTAGTACTAATATTACTACATTGTCTATGGTACATTTTGGCAAAATGTTGCTTACCTGATCATCTCTTTTAACTGGGTCTACTTTTGCTTTTGCTTTGTCTGAGATCATGATCGCAATTCCTGCCTTTTTTTTTTAAACCCAGTGTGATAAAATGATGGGATTTGGCAGACGCCCAGGGGCCCCACCTGAGGATTGATTTGGAATTGATTGAATTGAGTGAGACTGAGAAACTGACTGAGAACCTACTTAAGAATGATTAAATCAAGACCACACCGGGCTGGCCCTGAGTGGGGTGTTCTTCTCACAGGCTGTGGACTATGACATAAACAGGAGACCACCCTGAACCAATCAGCTTAAAGGACCTCCCCTTTTTGGGAGGAAGACAGGAAGTAGGAAACTGAGGCTCGATTGAGGGATTTTTCTATTTTTTCCTGGGTTTTTTGGCATGGTGGTGGCAGGGGCAGAACAGAATAGAAAGATCTGCTCCACGTGTTGTCTATAGAAGTGTGGATAGCTAAATAAAGGTGGCTTTCTCAAATTCTTTATCTTCACTAACTTTTAATATACTTATTAAATACTTAAAAGCTTAAACTCTTGATGAATTTATAAGTAATCTTAGCCAGTTTCTCGCAAAAAAGTGGGGAGGCAGGTTAGGACCTACATTTAGATTTTAAATATCACACGAGCTAAAGACTAGTAGATTCTCTTCTTCAGAACCTTATTTTTTAATTTCTGGGTGTATATTTTTGTTTCAAGTCTGTCTCTTGTAAATAATTTATTATTGGATTTTGGTTTCTAGTCAATTGTGCTATCAGCTACCATTTTATGGATGGATTCATTTTACTTCATTCACTGTTATCAATCTTGTGTATTTAGCTTCAACCTATCTCCCCTTGTTTGTCCTTTTCTCTTCTCACTCTGTCCTTCATCAAGTCATTTTTGATTGTGACCACTTCCTTCCTTCCTTCATCCAGAGCTTCTATTATTTCCTTTTCTTGTCCCCTTCCCTTACCATTTCTTTGTTGCTTTAGACAGATTTCTACATCCAGTTGATTTTATATGTTGTTTTGGCCTTTGTTCACAAAGAGGACCATGGCAACAGGGTGATATCATCACTTTCACTGAATTGGATTTAAAAGAGGAAGGGCTGTGCATGGTCACCACCCTCATTCTTTCCCTCCAGAGCCTTCTGAGTCCATTGACAAGATATATATCAGAAGATTGGAGATGGCCCTGAATATCAAAACAATCAGTTTAACTGATTTGCCCAGGGTCACACATTTAGTAAGTGTCTGAAGTGAGATTTGAACTCAGGTCCTCCCAATTTCATGACCAATGCTCTATCCACTGCACCACCAGGCTACCCTGATTTTGCATGTTATTCTTTCTTTGAACCAATTCTGCCGAGAATGAAGTTCAATCATTGCCATACAATTACCTCCCCTCATTTTCCTTCTACTGTACAAGTTTTTCCTTGTGAGCCTCTTCTACAAGAGGTAATTTTTCCCATTCTTCTCACTCACTTCTCTTAGCACATTCCTTATTCTCACCTTTTATTTTTTTTTAGAATCATTCCAAAATAATTGACTCATACTTAAACTCTCTATGTAGACTCCTAACTGCCCTACTAATGATAAAGGTCTTAGGAGTTACATTTATTATCTTACCTTATAGGAATGTAAACACATTACCATTATTTAGTCCATTATAATTTCTTTTTCATGTTTTCCTTTTTATGCTTCTCCTGAGTCTTCTGTTTAAATGTAAGATGTTTTTATTTGGCTCTGTTCTTTTCATCAGGAATATTAAAAAAAAAAAACAAACCTCTGTTCCATTAAATATCCATTTTTTCCCCTGAAGGATTTTGTCTGGTAGGTTTTTCTTGGTTAGAGTCCTAGCTCCTTTGCCTTTGGAAATACTATATTCCAAGCACACTACTGTTAATATGGAATCCCCTAAATATTGTGTCATCCTGCCTATGGCATCATGATATTTGAATTGTTTCTTTCTAGCTTATCACAATATTTTCTACTTGACCAGGGTCTCTGAAATTGGATATGATATTGTTGGGAGTTTTCATTTTGGGATCCCTTTCAAAACAGTGATCAGTGGATTCTTTTAATTTCTATTTTATCATCTAGTTCTAGGATATCAGAGTATTGATATTCACAACTGTTTTAAGGGTGAATTCATTCCATTTACATTCATAGTTATGATTATTATGCTTTTCCCTACATCTTATTTTCTTTTGTTCTCTCTCTCTCTTTCTCTCTCTCTCTCTCTCTCTCTCTCTCTCTCTCTCTCTCTCTCTCTCTCTCTCTCTCTCTCTTCCTTTCTTCCTCTCCTTTCCCTCTCTCCCTATCAATCTTCAAATGTTTGTTGTACTTCTGACCACTGTCTCACTTTATCCACTTTCCCTTTCCTTTATTCCCTTTCCCTCCTTCATTGTTGGGTAAAATATATTTCTGTACCAAATTGAGTGTGTGTATGTGTGTTTATATCCACATCCACATCCACATCCATATTCACATCCACACATTCTTTCCTATTTGAACCAATTTAGATTTCATTGCCTGTACCTCCATTATCTTTTGCTCTACTGTAAAAGATCTTTCTTGTATTCCTCTTTTATGTGAAACAAGTTTCCCCATTCTTCCTTCCCTTTCTCTCTTCTCCCAGTGCATTACTCATTCTCTGTCATGCATTTTTTTAATCCTCCTAATGTAATTGACTTACTCCTGTGCCATCTGTTTATGTAGAGACCTTCTAACTACTCTAATAATGATAAAAATTTTAGGAGTTATGTGTATCATCTTTTCATAAATGAAAACTGTTTAACTTTATTGAGTACATTATGATTTTTTTTCTTTCCTCTTTACCTTTTTATGCTTCTCTTGAGTCCTCTATTTGAACAGTAATTTTCTTTTTAGCTCTGGTCTTTTTTTTGATCAGGAATGATTAAAAGTCCTCTTTCATCAAATGTTATTTTTCCCCTGAAAGATTTTACTCAGTTTTTCTGTTATTCTTGCTTGTAATCCTATCTCCTTTGCCTTCCAGAATATCATATTCCAAGCCTATTACTTATTTAATGTGGTAGCTTCTAAATATTTTGTAGTCCTAACTGAACAATCACTATCTAGCTATTTGAATTATTTTTCTTTTACCTGTAGGTTCTAGAATTTTAAATATTGATTTGAATAATATCCCTGGGAGTTTTCATTTTGGATTTTCTTTCATTTGGTTAACAGTGGATTCTATCCATCTCTATTTTATACTCTGGTTCTAGGATATTGGGTAAGTTTCCTTTTCTTGACATATGATGACTAACTTCCTTCTTTGATGGTGACTTTCTGGCTTCCCAATAATTCTTAAATTCTTTCTCTCAAATCTATTTTCCAAGTAGTTTTTTTTCTCATGAGATATTTCAAATTTTCTTCTTTTTTTCATTCTTTTGGCTTATTTTTATTGTTTCTTGATATGTTATGATAGCTTCCACTTGGCCAATTCTAATTTCTATGAAGTTGTTTTCATTACTGAGATTGTATACCTCTTTTTTCACTAGGCCAATTCTGTTTTTTGTTTTAGTTTTAAGGAATTTTCTTCTGCAGTTTTAGGATCTCTTTTTAGCAATTCATTAATAATACTTTTATGATGTTTGTGCATCATTTCATTTCTTTTCCAAATTTTTCTTCCACCATCCTTATTTTATGATTTAAAAATCATTTTTAGATACTTCAGGAATTTTTGTTCAGCATGTGTTGCCCCCACACAATAACAATAGTAGCATTAAAGATCACTGATCACAGATAACCATTACATTTAAATTTCATTTTCAAGTTGGGCTTTACTCCTGGGGTTGGGATGGGTAAGAACTATTCTAAGTTCTAAACTTTTTTTCCTCTGCTCTTTTAAGAGATAGTTCTGAGGAATTGGAAATTTTAGTGTTTCCAAAGTCGCGTCATCTAGGAAGAATTGCAATTACTGCTCTTTTGAGACCAGAAGCAATATTGCCTTAAGACCAAAAGGATCCTGTTCTTCTGAATTTCTACTTTCTTGAGTTCAGTAGTGATTCTGCTCCTCAGAGTTTCTGTTTTCCTAGGATAGCAAGTATTCCTCCTTTCCCTGAAACGGTGACCGAGAAGTAAGTAAAGACAATATAGACAATGGATTTGCCAAATATTTTCCATCCTGTACCCAGTGCCAGGAGCGAAGTTCACTGTAGTCTCTGTCTATCCAGTTACTTGGCCCCCTTACAACCTCATATCTGAGTGCTCCCAGAGATGCTATTGATGCAGCTTTTACTTCTAAAACCCTCAACTGCTATTGCTACCATGTAGACTCTGGACCAGCCATGATCTCAGTGTCACAGACCTCTCTCTTTAACGTTCCAAGTTGTTCCTGGCTAGAAAAATTATGATCTTCTTTTGACCCTGACACTACAGAATTTTATTTGAGGCTTTATTACTAAGTTGTATGGAGGGAAATATTGGAAGAACTTGGCTGCTTCCCCTACTCTGCCATCTTGCCTCCACCCATTGCAGTGAGACTCTAATTACTTTTTTTAAAAGACAGTATAGGAAAATTTACAAAATAAGGAAATTTTAGAAGGAGAAGTTTTATCATTATCCATCTAGGGGTCATCTCCCTTAAGACTTTCAATTAAGAGGATATCAGTATATCCTGAAGCATCCATTTCAACTCTAATTAGAAGCTCTGATTTTCTTTATTTTGTTTTCCCCCTATTGTGCAGTCTAAATTTTTCTCTTTGTAAGATCTACTTATCACTCCAAGTTTTTGACCTCTGAAGCCATAGAACATAGTTCTAATCATTCTGCCACTTAACATCTTTTCATATAGTTAAAAAAATCCCCCCCAAAATTCTCTGACTTAGGCAAACATCTCACTTCTTTTAAATAACACTGTGCATCCATTTATGCAAGCTATATTCACTTCACTTTGTTTATTCTCCTCCCCCTGCTTCTAAAATGTGAACATTGAGATCCAAAGTTAGAATATATCCATTACCTTATCTTTCCCAGAGCCAGATTTTCATGGCCCTTCCCAGTCATTTAGAAAACATGCTATTGTCTAACCCTCTCTCCTTTCACCATTTCTGCTTCCCCTTTCTAGTTTTTATGCCCCATTAGATTGTAAGATCCTTGAGAGATAGGATTTTCTTGCTTGTTTGTAGCTTGTTCTTATTCCTAAAAATTAGCACTGTGGCTGACTTTAAATAATTCATTCATTCATTCATTCATTCACCAATCTGTCCATTCTTCCATGCATGCAAATGATTGTCATATGCCATCACTTCAAGCCTTTCCACCAAACATATTGCTGTCCTTTGTAATGTACATCTTTTTGTTTGTTTGTTTTGTGGGGCAATGAGGTTTAAATGACTTGCCCAGGGTCATAAAGCTAGTAAGTTCAAGTGTCTAAGACCGGATTTGAACTTAGGTCTTCCTGAATCCGGGGTGGTGCTTTATCCACTGCACCACCTAGCTGCCCCCTGTAATGTATATCTTATCATTGTCCTTTCTAAATTGCTCCTTTAAGACCTGAACACAATACTCTAGATACAATGTGTGTAGGAATTTATCAAATGCTTATTATGAGCCAGGCAATGTGCTAAGAAAACAAAGAAAAACACAAATGACATCCATGTCCTTAAGAAGCCCAAATTATAATGGGGCAAACAGCAAGCAAGAAACATACAGTGTAAGTAAAGGTAATTTTCAAGAGATGGCAATGTGGAAAGCTACAAAAAGGATTTTAGCAGAGTCTTAAATGAAGCTAGAGCAACCAAAAGATGGAGACGAGGAAAGAGAATATTCCTTGCCTAGGTGACAGCCTCTGAAAATACATAGAAACTCATGATCCAGAACAGAGTGGTGTACAGAGAGACTTTTATCTCTATACACTGGAAGTTACAAATATTTTAATAGATTTTAATTTTTGAGGGAGAGAAAATGCCACATCATACCCCTAATTCATAGCATGCTTACTGTCCACTAAACTCAGATAGTTATCAGAAGATCTGCTTGATGTCCAAACATACTTTCCCCAATTCTTTACTTGCCGAGTTGACTGTAACACAAAATTAAGACTCATTTATCCCTAATGGATTTCATATTATTAGATTTAACCCAATATTTTAGTCCAATAAGACTTTTTTATGGATCTTGATTTTCCCATCTAGTTTGCCATAGACATAGAGATCAGACTTCTAGTCCCTTTGAAAACCACTAATGTGGAATTTGTGGAAAATACTCAATGTCTAGTCTAAATCTAGGTCTAGTATTTTAGATTATTCTGTATCACACATTTAGAGGTGAAAATTCTAAATCATATAGTTAAACTCTCTCATTTTATAGGAGTGTGTTGGGGGAGAAGAACAAAAAGAAGGATGAGAGAACTTAAATAATTTCTCCAATGCCATATCGAAACACAAGAAGATCTAAATTTAGGTTCTTAGATTCTAGATACAACAGTTTTCATTACAATACCCTGAATGCCTAGTTTGACTTAACATTTCTAGAAAGACTCCAAATAACTGCTCCACAGAGGTCCTATAGGGTTTAATACTCAACCAATAAGGGATTCCCTCTTTTGTCATAATTTTTCAGGGTTGGAGAGTTCAAATTGGAGTTTTTAGTTGGAGAGTTCAAACACCCCTAAGAAAAGCCATTTATTGAACCACTAAAACCATATAATGAATTACTATAAGATATTATATTTATCTCTAGAAAGATTGCAGTTATATCAATGATATTGTGTGTCTATGGGAAAATAAGGTTTGGGGTTGGGTTTGAAAGATGAATTTTTCTGTTTGCAAACTGTCCATAACTCAACTTTTATTGAAGACATATTGTACTACAGCTCCATTATGGCATTTATGGAAACTAGTTCTTTAGCATGCATACATGGGCACAATTCTAAATTAATATAGACTGAAAAATGAATCATTCACTTGATAACCAATAATGCTAAACTCATGAAGTAACAGGCCCTTTATTCTTTCCATTAGCTCTCCAGTATAGAGTTAGTCTGATAAAGAAACCACTAAGACAGCTCCCACAGACACTTCAGTCCCACATAACAAGTTGGGAATTTATCCTTTATTATGTTGAGTCTGCTATTCAAGAACATCCCCTGAATCTTTCTGTTTTTAATTGCACAAGGGATATGGTTTTTTGTGCAATGATAGCTTTTCTGGAAATGAAGTTATAACACAGACGATGTGAAAATTTACAAGGTGCTAATGAGCTTTCTTCAAACACCACAAATTATTTAAGTAACTTAATTCTGTTGTTATTTTTACAGTGTCAGAGGAGCTTTCACACTAGCGTGAGGCAACAACATAATTTATTTCTCTGTTTTCAAACTTTTCTGTTTAAATCGAAAACATAAGCATAATGTCAGAGAGAGTGACGTTAATTTATTTCTGTCAAATAGTCCTATATCAAAAGTGTATTTTCTTATTCAAGGTGAAAGAAGAAACATAATGGGATCAGTGGTTTTAATCTCAGACATTTAATCTTTGCACTACAGCCTTGGTTCCAATAAACCAATAGCAGGGTGAATGGGAATGTTGTGGATTTAGAAACATTTTCTCTTCCTATTGATTGTATTTCTTATTCCTACATGAAATACTCTTGCACTGCTATTCTGCTCTGAAACATAAATATACAAAGATGATATTGGCTACTTGAAGACAAAACCAACAAAGCATGAGCTCAGATAGGTTTGACTAAACTGTATATGTATCTTGTGAAAAACTATGTCTGTTGTCCAAGAACCAATGTAGCTAAGCTTTGGTTGGTCCATGATTAGAATATTTTTCACGATATTTTTTTTCCCAGACAATATCCTGCAAAATGATTAACTACTGTTTTGAAGGGATTAAATCTGCTACATTTAAAATCTACCAATGAGATCTCTACCCTCCTTGAATGCTCCTGATGCACAGAAACTTGCCCAAATGTGGGTGAGGATGTATCTGATAGCATTGTGGGGAAAACAGGGCCACTTCAAACTTAAGTGATGCTAGAGAGTCAGATCTTTTTCAGTGTCATTTATAGTCCATAGGATCCTACAGAACCTTGTTTGTCTTATGATAAAATTGAAACCATAGGCTTAAACTAGACTCTATCTCATTGTTGTAATGCCCTTTAATGAGTCATGATGGGGTCACTGGTGCTGACTGTTCAAGGTTCTCTGAACTGAAACAAAAAGCCGAGTTTCTATTCTTGCCCAGACTTTGAAAACCTTGATGGAACAAACAAGTATAAAATTCAATTTTTCTTGAATTCTTGATAATGTTGGGCATTCATATTTACTACAGGCATGTCTGCTAAGTTAGTGATATAATCAAAGGAAGGCAATGGAGCCCCACCTTCTAAAATGGTCTCAAATATGGGGGGAAGGATGAAATATGGTCTGTATCAAGTACAACACACATAATTTCAAATTTTGGAGAAATCTTAAAGACCCTCTAGTCTAACCCATGCCTGAAGAGAATTTTTTTAAAATAACATCCATCATAAATGTCATTATGGATTAGTGGGAAAACTACATGCTTGAAATCTTCTGGTAAAGTTACTAAAATCCACTATATCCCAATGTAGTCTATCCTACTTTAAAAGAGCTCTAATAGTGAAAACATCTGTTCTAAAACTCAGTTTTAAATCTCCTCTGCAATTTTTAACAATTATTCCTAATTCTTCCATTGAGTCCTTTAGATATTTGGAAAAAGTGATAGCACTAGACTTAGAAAAAATGAGTCCTGCATTGAATATTGTACCATCTAACCTACAGAGGTGTTATGAGGAAAACATTTGTGAAATTTAAAAGCAATGTAAAATTGCTGTTCTTATTATTATCAGTAACAAAAAAAATACATACTCAGTGTTTCACCACCTATGGGCTTAGACCCCAGAGAAGCTTATATTATTATAAGGATTATATTACAAGTGAGTTGAGAAATTCTTAAATAAGCAAAAATATTGTGTGTAGATTGAATAAGAAATATGTCTTGCATGCATTTATATAACAATTTTTCAAATATGTCTAGATACTGTTGTGATTAGACATACTGGTTTAAAAGCAATACTAAGTTCAGAGTAGCTTTTTTATTGTACTTTCTCAGTGATATTAATGACTAATATAACTTGTAGAGTAGAGAACATTGATTTAAAAATTAAAAAAAAACCAGTTAAATAGTTGGAAAGTACAGATGAAGCCCATCTAGTCCTTGTTACTGCTACTCCTACCTGCAGAAGTTGGTCAGGCACCATATTTTGTGGTAGCCTTCTACCAATTATACCATTTCCTTTGATCCACTTAAGACAAAGAAAAAGGGTGATGAGCAGAAGACACTTCTTTTATTGCTTTGTATTCTGTAGCACAGACCCTCCTTTATGCATACTTCAGCTTACCAAAATCCTTTCTAAAACATAGTAGTCCCATATGAATATAGGGCTCCAGATGAAATCTAATCAGGGCAGAATGAACTGGGATTATCATTTCCCTCACTCTGAGCATTATCCCTCTTTTATTGTCATACATTATCTAGTTCTCATTTTGGTCTGCTTTGTTTGACTATTGAAACATATGACATTTGCAGTGTTCAAAATTCCTCAGATATTTGTTGATATAAATGTTGCCTCAGAAAGCCTCCTCCATTGTTTAGAGTCTATTGCATTTTAGTTCTTCAAAAGTATTGGTCAGTCTATTAGCATTTATTAATTGCCTACTATATGTCAGGCAGCGTGCTAAGATTTGCAAGGTATGGCCAAATGATAGTGAAGCCCATTGAACTACAGAATATTGTTTATATGACTCATACAGAGCCCTATCTTTGCTTACGATTTTGAACAACTACTCTAATTCATACGTGTCACACTTATGTAAAGCAGGTTTACATTTGATTTGGAGGTGTTGTGAATAGTACTTGGCTTCTAATTCCAAAACCACATTTATGAACATATGTGCTGTGTGTACTTCAGTTCAGGTTTTTGGACATGGCCCACAATGTAGTACTTTGCCTTGATACTGCTGCTCTGAAAACAGATGGCAATGCCTGCATCAATACATAGCTAAGGGAATTTTTCAGAAACATTTACAGTTATGAATATATAAATTTTCAAACACATAATACATGTCATATATAATATATTACATGTTACATATGACATACATTAAATATGTATAAATGAGATATATAGAAGCATATTTCAACACATGAAAATGAGGTACATGCATTGATAATACAGATAAAAATTTAATTGTAAAAATGTTCAAGGTGGCCTTATTTATTAATTTGTTTATTTATTCATTCATTCATTTCTCTATCATATATCTATCAATCTATCTATCATCTATCTATCTGTTTGTTTCTTTATTTTTGCAATTTTTATATTCAATGTCAGCTTGGTCAGCTTGGTTATTCCATGTCTTTCTTCTTACATTTGTGTGGGAAAATTGCAATTCCTAACTTACTAGACCTTAGAACTAATAGAGAGATAGTTACTTTAACTTCAATAAGTCTATGATATCATATGTAACAATTGGAATGATGCCACCTGTTGGAGACTTACTGTAGGAAAGCTCCACCATGAGGAGAAGGCCTCTGAGGCAAGGCTATGCAGCTTTTCTTTGGCATCAGGAAGTGATGTTTGCTTGTGGGAGGAAGAGGGGGCAAGGCTGGTTCTCTCACTTTTTTTTGTCAGGACGCTGGTGGAGAGTGGAGCTAGAAATGTGCTCTCCCTTTGATAGATAGATGAATCTCAGCTTTTCTCTCTCTCTTCACTAAATTCTTATTCTCCTTAATACTTAAAAGTCTAACTCTTGCTAAAGCTTATAATTTATTGGCAACCACCCATTAGATATTTTAGACAGACTAGCTAAAATTTTAGCCCCTTACACATAGGAGGGGACAGCCTATAACAATATATATACTAAGACAGCCACACGTTTTCAAGCTATGTAATTTTTTGCATGACTCATCCCCAAAATAATTCATAATTAGTTCTCTACACAATACACTAGTATCCTTTCTCCAGTTTTTTTTAACCCATTGGACCAATTTAATATAGATAATAGATGTAGTGGTAGAAGGGATCTAGAATCTGATGAGACCACTACTTCAAATTTCTTCTAATAGATAAAAGTAGGACATTGTTAAAATCCAGGGAGATTAAAAAATTACCCACAGTCAACAAAACTCTGAGAATCAGAAACAGAATTTAAACCCAGGCTCTGAGTCCACATTGATTATTCTACATTTTTACTACATTATCTGCTCAATGTCTTTTTCCACTTAACAGAACATCTCTATTGATATTCTTTCACTCTTTCTCCTGTGAAATTATTTGATGCCAAATGGTGCAACCTGCTCACACATGGTATATCATTCTCCATCATTTTTTAGGAAACATAACATAGTTCTTCACAGACTTGCCCATTTGATGTCTCTCAGTAATACAAAATAAGGATTTCTAAAATATGAGCTTCAACATGTATTGGTTGGTTGGTTGTCATCCTTCATTCTCAAAGAGGACCAATATGATAGCATTATGTCTAGATGCAAAGTGTCTGACTGTGGCCGATTTGACCAATATGAGCTCAGAAAATTGACACAGATTGGGCACACATAATCCATATGAAAATTTGTGGTATAAAGGTCTATAAATTTGCATCTTTCACATTTCTTTTGAAGTAATACAATTTTACTTTGATCATAGAGCATAGTACCTTCTTTGATGTGGACATGCCATGCTTCATGGTCTTCTGCCATTGTTTCCCATGTCATGCAATTGATTCTAAAGTTCTTCAGAGAGACCTTGAGAGTGTTCTTATATTGCTTCTTCTGACCTCCATGTGAGTCCTTGCCTTGTGTGAGTTCTTCATAAAACAGTCACTTAGATAAATATATATTTGATGTTCAAACAATGTGCCTAGCCTCTTGGAATTGCATTATCTGTAGCAAAGTTTGAATACTCAGCAATTTGGCTTGAAAAAGGATTTCAATATATTGAAACTTATCTTGCCAGGTGATTTTCAAAATATTCCTAAGACAATTTAAATGAAAGTGATTCAGCTTCCTGATGTGGTGCTGGAATAATGTCCAGGTTTCACAGGCATACAAGTATGAGGTCATTAAGATAGCTCTGTAGACTTTCAGTTTGGTATTCAGTCTTCTATCTTAAACTTTCCTGTGGAGCCTCCCAAATATGAGCTAACTCTGGCAATACATGTGTCAAGCTCATCATCCATGTGTATGTACCTGGAAAGAATATTACTAAGTGAACTTATCCACAGTATCCCAAATTTCTCTATTTTGTATGATCAGTGGTTCCACATATGATGTGGTGCTGGCTGGTGGAGAACCTTAGTTTTCTTGCTGTTGTTAGCCCAAAATTAGTGCAAGTAGCAGAGAATCAATGCATACTTTCTTGCAACTTAGCCACAGAGGCTATATTGAGTACGCAATCATCTATGAAAAAAAGGATATATCAACTCTCCCCCCACTTTAGTCTTGGCTTGTAGCCTATTCGAATTAAAGAATTCACCATCAGTGCAATAGCTGACTTTGATGCCATGTTTGTCCTCTTTGAAGGCAACTGACAGTATTGTGAAAAATTTCATGCTAAAAAGAATGGGAGTAAGCACATATCCCTGTTTCATTCTTTTTTTGACTGGGAAAACACCAGAGCATCATCTGTTATCCAGAGCCCATGCATGCATGCCATCATGAAACTGGTGTACAATACTTAACACAATACCAGACAACCAAATTTTGCCATAATTTTCCACAAGCCCTCAAGACTAACAGTATCAAAGGACATGGTCAAACCAATGAACATTATGTACAGACCTATGTTCTGCTACTCTGTTCTGCTATTACATTTAATAACATATAATAAACACATTCTCAATAACAAATAAAAATACATTTGAAAATATTTTAGAGCAGATATATATGTATGCATGTTCATATGCAAACATAAAAACCAGTTTAAACAAATGAAGGATCTTAAATGTTCAATGATAAGGAAATGGTTAATTTAACCATTGTGTCACATTTCCATAATTGAACAGATATAGGGAAAAGACTTATGATTCAACTGATATAGGCAACTCCTAGATGATATACCCCACTGGCAATGCAGGTTGTTACTTTCTCTGCAACTTCTAGTGTTGAAGAGTAGTTTAAGCACTGAATGGTTAAATAACCATGATCAAGGTCACACAGCCTGTGTGTATCAGGGATAGGACTTGAAACCAACTCTTCATGGTTCTGCATCAAGAACAGTAGAAACTAAAATATGATGCCTCTGTCTCATAATGAAATTAGGAACAAGTATGATCACAGAATAATATGCATAAGAATAATTGAAGAAACTGGATGTATAACAAGGAAGACTAAACAATGTAAGTATTGAAATTATATAATTTAAATGTTAATATTTAATTACTGCTTGGTTACCTAATTTTATATTTAAAGTGAGGTTTCCAATAGATTATTAATAAGTTCAATTAGTTTCTCCACCTCAACCCTCTAAAGGCAATATAAAGTTAAAATATGTAGGTATAAAATTTTGATTTGATAGTGATAGTGTTTGGAGATTAGCCTCTCATTTTAACATTAAAGAAAAAAAAAGCATTTGGGTGGGAGTGGGAGTGAGGTGGGAAGGTGGAATAAAACTTAATAGTCTAACATATATTAGTAAGGATTCCATAAAACAACTGGAGGAAGGACACAATGGCATAAACAAAATATAAATGTGTCTTTTGGTGGCTATATGCTTTACTCTTTAGCCAACTATTAAGTTACAAAGTACATATTGAATACCTGATCAGAATTAGAACTTAGAATATGGAAAATTCTACAAGGAAGACACATTCTGTGTATCTATTTTAACATGATATTAAATGCTACAGGAGTTGGTCAAATAACTCCCCCCTCCCTCAGTTATTTGATGTAATTATAGGATATAAGGGCCAAGTACCACC
Source organism: Dromiciops gliroides (assembly GCF_019393635.1). Classification (NCBI taxonomy): domain Eukaryota; kingdom Metazoa; phylum Chordata; class Mammalia; order Microbiotheria; family Microbiotheriidae; genus Dromiciops; species Dromiciops gliroides. The sequence goes on from NC_057866.1 coordinate 148,923,679, forward strand.
AACAATGAGGTATTAGGCATTCCCTTTACAGGCTCTTAAGTAGTTCAACTTGTAGGTTGTAAGTACCTATCCCTTTCAGCCAAAGACTGATGATTGCCTATTTGAAAGAGAAATTGTTAGAAAAACCATGAGATACTGGCAAAGACAATGGCCTACCCATGTATTGGTTTATCTACCCAGTCACTGATAAGTTTGAACAAGAGAGGCTGATATTTTCAATATAGAATAGTCAACACTGTTACCTATTCCACATAGTGAGTGGAGGCAGATAGCTCTTGGGAGAATTTTTCTTTCTTTCCTTCTTTCTTTCTTTCCTTCTTTCTTTCCTTCTTTCTTTCTTTCTTTCTTTCTTTCTTTCTTTCTTTCTTTCTTTCTTTCTTTCTTTCTTTCTTTCTTTCTTTCTTTCTTTCTTTCTTTCTTTCTTTCTTTCTTCCTTCCCTCCTTCCCTCCTTCCCTCCTTCCCTCCTTCCCTCCTTCCCTCCTTCCCTCCTTCCCTCCTTCCCTCCTTCCCTCCTTCCCTCCTTCCCTCCTTCCTTCCTTCCTTCCTTCCTTCCTTCCTTCCTTCCTTCCTTCCTTCCTTCTTTCTTTCTTTCTTTCCTTCCTTCTTTCTTCTTCTTCTCCTTCATCTTTTCTTCTTCTCTTCCTCCTCCTTTTCAATTTTATTTCTAGAATTTTATTTGGTTGTTAAAGGACTTATAGGGACAGATGTATAAAAGAGGAACACAGGTATGCCCAGGACAGTATGCCTTAGGCATCCAGTGGGCTCAGGCTACTTTTATCCAGTGTTCCCAGACTTCACAGTGAATTAAATACTCTTTTCTTGCAATGACAGTGCCCAGAGGCATATGCAGGGAGAGAAACAGGCTGTCAGATCTGACACATTCCCATAAAAGTGCTCTGGCCTGCTCATTCCTAGTTGATCTTCACATTCCTAGAGAAGGTTTTTGTTAAAGTTAATCAAATGTAAGTTCAATATCATGCCAAAAGGAATAGCACATACCAAAAATAGGTACGTTTCACTGCATGGCTGCAAAGTGCCAAACACAAAGTTTAAGAACTATGGCCTGAAAAGAATATCAAAGCTTATCTAAATAATGGGTTTGCCTAGTGGCAAACCCATTGGCTACTTCTCCAGCCATCCTGATTTGCACTGATTATTTCTGCAAAGATACTTTCTCTTCTGTGATCCAGAGACTGCTTCTGGAAATAGTTGGTGGGGCCAGAAATTACTTCCCTTTTGGAGATGAAAAGAATCTTACCATGAGCCCTGGACACCTACCACCAACCCCACCATGGTGGGAAGAGGAAGAAAAGATTCTGCACTTGCTAAGATTCAAGAAAATTTCTTCCCTGCTGTCTATCTAGAATGACCTCCGGATAGGGCTATTGGAAGGACACTTCTAACACTTCATTTTGTGACCTTGCTGACCACAATAACCTCCCTGGAAAAACCCTGACACTGTCTGACAACAGAGAAGTGGTGCCCTCCAGAGTGGCCCTAAGACCAGCCACAAATGGAAAATGAGCCTGAGTTTATCCCATCAGCTGGAGAAGATATGACTCAGCTGCTGCTACAGGTTCAGGGGAGGAGCCAGGCAAGGCTGGGAGAGGAAGACAACATCTCAGAATCCATAAAGTGTTTCAAAGCATCATTCCTTGCAAATGCTTTAGCTATTCTCATCAACCTAAAGAGTATCTAACATGGTTGGAAGGGTCCACAAAACCCTTTGCTGAGCCTGCTGGTCTACTGGGTAAGGGAGCAGAGGAACTGCTCAATGAGAAATGAGGAATTCAGAGACCCAGCCTCTCTCATCATTTGGGAAGGATCTGGACATAAATGGCTGATTTTGAACTGTTTTCTCACATACTTTGGAAGAATTTCTAACACAATGTAGTAAAATAGAGGATGGATTTTTTAAAAATATTCTACTCCCTCTCCAATTTTTACATTGTCTTATAACAGAAGCATAAGGCAGCTAACAGCTATGAAGCCTAGTCAGGTCAGAGAGGAGAAACAAGGGTCCAATTCATGGAGCCAAGATCCTGCTTGCAAAATAGAAAACCCCAGAAAAAAGATAATTTTGGCCCTAGGATATGAGTTCTAATAATTTCCAAAAGTGCATATCAGTAACTTAGGACAAAATATCAGTTGAGCCTAATGCTGGACACATTGATAAATACTGCCAAAAGGTGAAGCTATACCTGTTTGAGCATTATCTATCAGGGTTCAATGGAAAAATGTGCAGTAGGTACACTGAGAGAAAGGATGGTAGGAACTACTGCATTAGAATCTCTGCAGTCATGTAGTATTAGATACATGAGATGTCTCTTCTCATATGTGCTACAGACAATTATGATACCTATAAGCATGATTCTCAACTGGTGAAATTTGTTTTCTACTCTTCTAAAGTATATTGTGTGTATTTGTACCAAATTTATGGGAGAGATGTCTTACTGTTGTTATTATACCATTTCAGTATGTGCCTTTGCTTTAAGTGAATTTTGTTCTTTAGCTGCCTATTAAAGTTAAGCCCATCTGTGAGGGCTCATTTGCTATAGTTACAGGTGTATGAACCCACAGATTCCTTCAAATCTGGGGTAGTTGTCTGCAAGGGAACCTCTCCTAAAAATTTGGGAAGTATGCTACAGGGCTGCTATAAAGACATTATACACTAAAGAAGGAGATCTTAAGTGTAAACAATTAAGCATTGAAAGGGAAAGTATACACACAGATTCACTAAGTAAATAAAGATGCATGTTCAAGATCACATAAACAAAACTATATATGAAAGTGAATAATTTATGATATAATAATAATATAACAATTTATGATATAATAACATGTGGTCAGAATTCCATATGATCTTTTTCCCATTCAGATGTCACATAGTATGGTGAGTTATATTAGGTAATAAAATTGGATTCAAGAACTAGATTCAGATCCCATCTTTGATACTTAATAAATGTGACTATAAACAGACCATTAGCCTCTTTAAGTCCCAGTTTCCTGATCTGTTAATGGGGCTAATAATAATTATACCACCTAGCTCATAGGTTTGTGATGAAGCTCAAATGAATTGATGTATATAAAATGCTATATAAAAGACTGTTATTATTTTCTAAAACCAGAGACTTTAGCTGTATTAAATTATGGTGATGAGGGGGTGGGACGTTCCAAACCTTTAGCTTATTTCTGTCAGCTGATTCTTAATGCTCATCCAAAAAAAAATCAGGTTTTTTGCAAATTCTGTTTCCTACTCTGGACTCCCTATGATCCAGATATACAAGACAATGTTGTTGCAAAAACTTTATTTCAATATATGTATAAGCATGTAATCTATTTCATATACTGTGGAATTTCTCCATTCTGTAGGTGGCTTTAGATTAAAGATTTTGCTCCTAATAAAATTTGATTCCTCTGCTTCCAGGGCACTCTTACTTAAAGCCATGCTATGCATGCTTCTATGACCTAGGTAGCTATGAAAGATGCATAATTGGAGCATTTATTCCTTTGGTTCATTCAGATTAGGCTGTTATCATTTCCTTCCTTCCTCCTGACACCTGACCCTAGGGCATAACATTAAAGAGCCTAAATTAACAAGATACACTTTAAATCTGAGAGCTTGGACTCTTTTAATGTTGATGTCATCCATACCAGCTGCTTACCCTGGATTTTCACTGCTCCTATTTCCTCAATCTCCGGCTAAATCATGTCTAGGTCTTTTAAATCTTCATTAGTTGGCCTCTCTGTCATGAGGTGCAATAGGGAAAATAATAACTGCTCATCAGCTGTTTTTACTCCTGGAAGGCATTTTACTTAACGTTCTTTTCTCCTATTATAAATGACCTAAAGAAATTGTGGTGTTAAACAAGGTCCTTATCATCTTAGTATGAAGACCTACCTAAGCTATAGGGAGGCAGCAGGGTATAACCTCATCAGAGGAGGCTGTTTTCATTTCTATTCCTCTGTTTTTGCTACATTAGAGAAATATTAGGAATGCTTCTAGTATAAGAATGACTTTTGGAAAGAAAACAGGAAGTAAGGAAAGGAAGAAGAGAAGGAAGAAGTAAGAGAGGCAGTAATGGAAAGGAAGGAACTGAGCAAAGGAGAAATGAAGGGAGGAGGGAAAAAAGGGAGGGAAGAAAAAGGAGAGGAAAGGAGGAAGAAAGGCAAATATTTGCATTAATGAGAATTCAAAGGGCAGTGCTGAAGCAGTGTTGCATCACAGAGAAGAAATGGGAGGCAGTATGTATCAGCCAAATCAAATCACCACCACATTTACAACCAAGCCCCATCAGAAAATGATGGAGCCAACCCATGACTCTGAATCCAAGAGCCTTGAAAATAGGAATGTTCCTCATACCATTGGACTTGCTTCCAGCTCATCCTCCATAGCCATCATTGAGGGAAGAAATCATTGTGGAGAAGGAGACAATCTTTCTCATAACCACCACCAACATCTGCAGGCCAACTTCCATCCACCTATTAGATAAGAAAATGAGTACTTAGGTGGCAGTAGCCCCAAAACTACCCGTCTTCCTTTAGTCAGTCTTTACATTCATCATCAGTTGGGAAGGTAACAGGCATCCCAATCAATTGCCACTCACAGGGTAATTGAAGTAAGAGGGAGTATGTGACAAGAAATTTGGACCATAATTACCACAATCAATGTGAACATCATCTTAAGCTGACAGAGACAGCCTAGGAACCTCAACACAAGAGAAGTGTAAATGTTTCAACATTAGTCACTGAAATGATTTTATAAGTGTAATGACAATAAAGAAGAGCATTACTATCATTGCCATTTCATCCTAAGTACATGGAATATTCCTATTTAAATTGCAGATGAAATACTCCATATGTATTTTCTCCCTCATTTGAATATGAACTCCTTGAGAGAAAGCATGTCTTATATTTATATTTGTATTCCCAGCTCTTGGCAAAGTGTTTTACACATAGCAAGTGCTTAATAGATGCTTATCATTCATTTTTGTTAGTCTGGATCTTTGAAAATACTATTGGACTTGGAATTTAGACTTGGATTTCAGTTCCTTTTTTTTTTTTATTGAGGCAATTGGGGTTAAGTGACTTGCCCAGGGTCACACAGCTAGTGAATGTTAAGTGTCTGAGGACGGATTTGAACTCAGGTACTCCTGACTCCAGGGCCAGTGTTCTAATCACTGCACTATCTAGCTCCCCCAATTTCAGTTCTATCTCATCTTCTTAAGACCAAGAGATATAGAAGTGGACATGTTTTTTTTGTTTGTTTGCTTTTTTTTTTTTTAATAAATATCAATTTAGAAGAGGTAAGAATTTCAAAAGATCACATATACACCCAAAACCAACACTCTTTCTATGAACTATCTATGTTCTTTGGAGTAGTCACTAGACCAACTTTTGTTGTTGTTGTTGTTTCTTTCTTTGTTTATCTGGTTTTGTGTTTGTTTAGTCAATAAAATAAGGGGTTTAAGAGGCAGGGCCGAGATGATGGAGAAAAGGCAGCCACTAGGCTGAGCTCTCCTTGAAATCCCTCTGAACACATTAAATAATGTCATAAAACAATTCCTGGAGAAGCAGAACCCACAAAAGGACAGGGTAAAATAACTTTCCAGCCAGAAACAACTTAGAAGTTCAGCAGGAAAGGTCTGTTGCACCAGGGTGAGAGTTGAGCAGAGTCCAGCACAGACTGCAACAGCATAGACTGACACTAACAAGCCACGAATATTCATTAGGTGCCACTGAATCTGCAGTAACATTGGCTACTTAGGGTCTCTCAGCCCATAGATACTAAGGCAATCAAACAACTGATCAAAAAGAGATTACAGGAATTTCTGTGCTGGCCCTGGTGATAAGACTTTATTGCTCTACCCATACACGAATCTAGTTCAGTTCTGGGTGGCAATCCCAGGTAAAGTAGAAGCCGTAGCACACCAGAGCCTACTACAGGGGAGTGGAGAGTTATTATTCCCAATGGGGTGTGTGGGTTATTCCCTCCATGAGCCTACTCTGATGAGGTTAAGGCCTTTGAGATAATTCTGTTTTCTAAATTTTTCTTCCTCCCACCCTCCTGAACTCTCTCTACGAAATCAAGCGATTCAATATATGTCATATATGTGGTGTTATGCAGAACATCTTTACCCTCCTTGAAAATGTTTTGCTTTTTACAGCTCCTTCCCTGAAACTTCCCTTCCTTTCTTCTCCTCCCTCCCTGCAATCTCCTTCTGTCCCCACTTTTCCTCAGAGCTAAAATGTATTACTATACCCACTTGAGTATGTCTGTTATTCCCTATTTGAGCCAATTCTGATGATAGTGAGGTTCACTCCCTCCCCCACTCCTTCCCCCTCTTTTCCTCCCCTCTATAGGCTTTTTTCTTGTTTCTTTCATGTGAGCGACCTCTCCCCATTCCACCTCTCCCCTCCCACCTCCCCCAGCCTATTACTCCTAACTCTCACCCCTATTTTAAAGATGTCATCGAGTGAGTTCTCAAACTCATGACTTGATTGCTCCAAAAAACATTAAAATAATCCATAGGAAAATGCCCAGAGTAGAAAAACTCACAGAACAATTTTTTAGAGCAATTGAGAGCTATGCCCAAAGGGCTATAAAACAATGCATATCCTTTGACCTAGCAATACCACTACTATGTCTATATACAAAGAGAGATAAAATACAAAAAAACAAAAGAAACTATATGTGCAAAACTATTTATAGTAGCTCTTCTTTGTGGTAGCTAAGAATTGGAAATCAAGGGGATACCCATTAATTAGATAATGGCTAAACAAATTGTGGTGTATGATTGTGATGGAATAGTATTGAGTTTTAAGAAATGATGAGCAGGATGCTCTCAGAAAAAACCTGGAAAGAAACAACTGATGGAAAGTGAAATGTACTGTATACAAAGTAACAGCAGTATGAGAAGATGATCAGCTGTGAATTACTTAGCTATTCTCAGCAATACAATGATCCAAGACAACCCTGAAGGACTTATGATGAAAAAATCTATCTCCAGAAAAAGGAACTGATGGTGTCTAAATAAGATTGAAGCATATCTTTTTAAAAATTTAATTTATCTTGAAGAATTTTTTGCTTTGTTTTGTTTTTTAATCTATTTTTTCACAACATGACTAATATGGAAATGTTTCACATGATTACACATGTATAATCTATATGAAATTGCTTGCCTCCTCAATAAGGAATGTGTAGGAAGGAAGAGAATTTGAAACTCAAAGTTTTAAAAATAAATGTTAAAAATTGTTTTTACATGTAATTGGAGAAAAATAAAATACTAAAATATTAAATGAAATATAAAATAAGGGGTTTGGAATAGATCATCTTTAAAGTCCCTTCCATCTGTATAACATTCAGATGAATGCTAAAATAGAATTGATATCAATAAGAACTCCATGAGGAAACTAGTAATCATTAAATGGAAGATAGCTTAAAACTTGAAAGCCCTTCAATTGTACTTTTCCTCTGCAATTAAATAATATTTAAATCAAAGTTGCTTTCACCCTCTATTACTAAGCCTCCATTTCTTTTGGATACAGAATCCATCATGTGAGGGATATGTTTAGAGAAAATACAATGCAGAACAATGGCATTTAATTACAGTACTCTTGGCCATTAGGGTCAGATCCTAAGAGTGGTGGGTTATATCTGGGTACATAACCCCATTTCTGCTGCTATTAATTTTCAGTGGTAATGCTGGGTAGTGCCCTAATTTCACTTGTAGGATCAGATTGGTAAAGGTTAGATTTTAAAATGAACAAATTCAGAGCAGGCCACAGGGAAATTTGCCAGCATTATTAAAGAACCATTGTGAATAACAAAAAAAGAATCTCTTAGCATTTCTCTATGATTTATAGGCAAATACTTAAAATCGAATCTATTTTCTATTCAGTTTTTATTGTTTGTTCCCAATACCTTCTAAAGTAACATTTTTTCCCTAAAAACTGGGGAGGTGGATTTCCAGATATGGTAGAAATAAGAAACAATATATCTAAGACTTGGAGCTAGGAAGGATTGGGTTCAAATCCTGGGGCATCTAATAATAGCTGAATGGGTGAGAATTGGCAAATAGTGACTTCTTTGGACGTTGGTAAAAAAAAAGGTTTTGTGTGCATCAAAAGAGATAATTCATGTAGTAAATCACTCTGTAAACTTTAAAATTCTATTTAAATTAAAGATGTTAATAGAGTTATGATATAGGCATTGGTGCATAGTGAGAGAGAGCCAGTCTTGAACCAAGAACTCTGCTTGATACCCAACCCTGACAAATATAACTTATAACAAGTCAGTGTTTTAGGCAACATTCTAACTTACAATTCAATAGCTTGAATAGGAAGAGAAAGTTCTTCATTGGGAGCTCCCTTCATTAATTAAATATGAGTAAACAACCTTGCACATAGAAAATTAGTATAATTATTACTCTTAATAATTGCCAGAGAATTAAAAGAAGGAAAAGCGGGTTGTGTATAAAAGAATTACTTTCTTTAAATAGGTATCTCATTATTATTTAATAAGGTTTTTTTTTCTCTTTTTTTAAGAGGCAGTAGGCTAACAGTAATGATGCAAAAAAAGGGGGGAGAGCATTGAAGATTTTTTTTATATGCACATAAAGGAATAGAAGGAAGTACCAAAGGAAGGTAATATTCTTTTTTTTTTTTTTTTTTTTTTGCGGGGCAATGGGGGTTAAGTGACTTGCCCAGGGTCACACAGCTAGTAAGTGTCAAGTGTCTGAGGCTGGATTTGAACTCAGGTACTCCTGAATCCAAGGCCGATGCTTTATCCACTGTGCCACCTAGCTGCCCCTAAAGGAAGGTAATATTAAAGATAACATACAAAATTTATAATATGCTTTTTGAAAAGGCAAGTGTTATGAAATGAAGACTCATGATTTTATACGCAATATTCCTTTGTTATTCTAGTGTTTATATTGAAATAATTTTTCTCTTCTTTGGGGTTCAGAATAAAATAATAATTAAATATGTACATACACAAATCTATACATACATACATACATTTATATAATATTGCATCAAAAACCTTATTTTGCCTCTAGAAAATTAGTTTAATTATTCCACTTGCAGAACTTACAAAAATGCTGACATAGCCAGAAGAGGATAGGATAAGGCTATGCTTACAGAGATAATCAGGGTATTATAATCTCTTCCTCACTTTAAAAAGGAATAAATATTCCAGCTCAATAACTTCTAGTCATGTGGTATAAAGTTATAAATGTTCTTAGAAAACCTAGTCCAACCATGCGCCCTTATAAAAAAGGGAATATATACCAAGTTAAGTGGACTAACCAAACTTCCTTTGGTAAAATATAGCACAGGTAGAATTCAAACACTGATGTTCTGATACAAAATCCAGTGTTCTTACCATCATGTGAAATTGCCTCGAAAAGATTAAAACGCCAGGCAGAGTCAATAAGAATTTATTAAGTGCTTAGTTTGTCCCAAGCAAAGTTCTAACTAAACAATGTGGATAGAAAAAAAGGCCAAAAACCAAACCAAAACAACAGCAAATCTTTGAAAAAAGTTTACATTCTAATAGGAGACCAAGCAAAACAAAATAAAAGCAAAGCACCATGTACATAGAAGACATGAGCATGGTAAAATGGAGATAATTTCAGCGGGAAAACCCTAGTAGCAGGAGAAGAGATTTAAAAAAAACAGAAATAAAGTAAGTGGTTAAATGGGATATTTAAATATTTGTGTGCTCTCATCAATGTATGTACTATCTTCATGTATTCAAGTGACATCCCTTCTAATCTCATGATTTTTATTTGTCTTCTCATAAATGCTTTTCTTTTGAATCTTTTAATATTCCATGACTAACCAGGTGAAAAAATCAACTAGATAGCTCTGGCCAGTTCTTCTACATCCTTTAATAATTTGTGCCCTTTTCCAGTAATAACTATACTTATTTCTTTACATTATTGTTCATGTGCAAGTTTTTTTGGCAATATAATATATTCTAAAATATGTATATAACATGTAAAGCCCTTGATGAATCTTAAATTAAATTAAATAAATTTGCTATCATCATCATCGTCGTCAAAATTACCATGTATCTCTCCATTAGCCTTTGGGTTATTCACAATTTTGATTCTTCTGAAATATCTGTCATCCATGATTCAAAACTACATTGCACCACTAGGAAATTATTACAAGTGAATCATGGGCTTTTGTCAGTGGAAGCAGTTTGAAATCCTTAGTCGTTCAGTACTACATAGCAAGAAAAGAAGTAAAAACAACTGACTGCATTATTTTTAAAGAAACATTGTTTGTGTGTGTGTGTGTGTGTGTGTGTGTGTGTGTGTGTTCATGTTTCTGCTTTCATTTAGGCATAAAATACTTTCCAATGTCAGTGTAGTACTTTCTCACTATTTTTCTACTTAATTGTGGGCCTTGTTAATTTTCTATTTAGACTGCTTCATAAACTACATTTAGTTTTCTTCAGAAAAATTAGGGAGAAGTGAGCATAAAGAGAATGGTACTAATGCCGTATAAGAAAGAGGAAATTGTGAAAGTAATGGGGGTATTAAACTTCTAAAGAAGGATGATGATTAAATTAGGAGGTAAAAGGTTTGTAGAGATTGAGCAAATAATGAAGGAAATCTATCTCTTGGTCCTAATTCTACTTCTGAATTCTTTTTTCTTCTGATGGCTGCCATATAAAGTTTTGATAAACATGCTATGTTCTTATAGTTCCATAAGAATTAAAGAGTCAAAAGTCAAATTAGCACCTACCAAAAATAAACATTACCTTCTGAAATCTATAATTTTACCTCAGCAGTTGAAGCAGGAATTTATATTGTCCTGAGGTGTGTAGTGTGTATATTGAAGAAAGAGCACAAAACAAATCTTGGATTCTAGCAGTTACGGCTTCTCATATCTGTTCTGCTTTGCCATTAACTTGATTCCATTATCTCAAGTAAGTTACATGGCTTCAGTGGACCAACTCTCATGGTTTCAGCATGTTCCTCTGTGTAATGAAGAATTTTCATGAGAAATTATCTTAAGTCCCTTCTGGACTTTTTTTTTGTTTGTTTATTTTTTAAAGAACTGTTTCCTTCCTAGCATGCTAATACTGTCACCAAATTATGAGTTTTAAAAGTCACTATATTCTAGAGAACTGAAAAGTGTTCAACTTTTATTTTTTAGGAGGAGAGGAAACAATGAATCCCAAATTTTCTTTCAGTATTTTGAGGTTTAATTTGGAAGAGTATCTGCAGACTAGAAAGTCCAATTTCAGTATATATATATATATATATATATATATATATATATATATATATATATATATATATCCCACTTTTCTTGCTCTTATTTGAATTGTGTTTTAAAATAATACTGATGATTACATTACTATCATAGGTGATAATAAAATAAAATATAGGCATGTCAAGAGAGTGGGATTACCCTAGGCTTATGTGATATCAATTATTTTTATGGAGGGAACAATCACTCATTTATATTTTTAAATAAGGTCTTATTGATAAATTTACTTCTTTCATCAGAGTTATTCCAAATATCCTTCAACCTACCCTTTCCAGAGAGCTAGCACATATAAAATTTAGAATATTTGAGAAGGGAAAAAATCAGCATATCTATTCGTACATTAAAAAAATTTAGAAACATGCGCAGTGTGTAACACCTGTGGACCTTCCAGCTCCATGAAGGAGGAGGTTGGGGAGAGTATCTCACCTCTCTGGTCAAGACCTGAATGATTTTTAGTACTTTATTATACTTACTTTTAATTTTTTGTATATAATTGTTATTTACAATTTATATGTATATATGTATATATATATACACACACATACATATATATAGATATAGATTTCCCCAATAGATTACTTATGTAAAGTGTGTATGATGTGCATGTGTATATTTGTATTCATGTAACATATAAATAATATATACTATATAAATTGCACATACTTGTGTTATATGCATGCATATACATATATGTACCTGTGTGTTGTTAATGTATATACATGTATACATATAACTGTGTATATTTGTATATTTTATTGGACCTCCAACTTATCAAAAATCTTCATAATTTTTCATCATTCAAGAAAAAAATTATTCTCAGTATGTTAATCTTGGTGTGTATAAGCTTTTCAGCTTCAAGTAATCAAAGTTACCTCTTTTATCTTTGTTATTGCCATTATCTCTGCTTCAGTTAAGAACACATATCCTACACATGGCTGTGAGAGAACCATGATCTATGTATTTTCTAATTTTTTGTTATGATTTTTAGTATTAAGGTTGTATATTTATTTAGTATGTGTTGTGATATATAATAGAAAATGTAGGTAGGTATAAGCATAAATTATGTCAGATTACTTTCCATGTTTTCTAACAACTTTTCTCAAAGGAGTTCTCCCCCTCCCAGGAAATAAATGTTTTTATATTGTTATTGTTGTTATTTCCTATGCTGATTTTCCATTTTCTAATCTGTTGCATTGATCTCTCTCTCTTTTAAACAATATCAGATGGTTTTGATGACTGTTGCTTTTATAACATATTTTCAGGTCTGAAAATGCTATTCCTCCTTTGTCTTTACTTTTCATCATTTCTTTTGATATTCTAGATGTGTTTTTTTTTTCTAAATTATTTTTAATCAAGTTCTGTAAAGCATTCCCTCAGTAATTTGATTGGTATAACCTTACAACAACTCTTTTCTTACAAGTGTAAAATATGGGCTCTGTCTAACAAGAATAATTCTTAAAATTGATAATTCAGCTACAGAATAATTTAGTTCCATCTTGCACAAAAAAACCAGGGGCTTAACTTTGGCTAAGAATTCTAGTTTGGGTAGTGTGTGTGTGTGTGTGTGTGTGTGTGTGTGTGTGTGTGTGTGTGTGTTTAAATTAGCAACTATTGCTATAGATATCAGTTTCATGTAAGCATATATTAATTTATTAATATTATACCAGTAAAGGATTGACCATGAGTCTCCCTAATTTTTCATGGTCTCAGGCCTCATGACAGAGAAAGCAGGGAAAGAGCTTCAGCATGGCAGTTAGTGTAAGCAGAAGCAAAGCCCTAGAAGACCCATGCTGTCCTAAAAGAGAGCAAGAGGATGAGTTCCTAAAACCCCCCAAAAAGGGCTCTCATGGTGTTTTCCAGGGGTTTTTATTCTCTTTTGATAGAAGTAGGTCATTATACATTGATTGGTTAGCATTATTCAATTCCATTGGTTGATATGACTTAAAGGTGGTCTATACTAAAATGAACTCTACCTATGACATCAGGGAAAAGATTGCAAAAAGCCCTCACTGTAGCTGCTCAAGGCAAAGTCCATTATCTAAGTGTGGTTTAATCCCATCAGTCCTTCACTTGAATTTATCCCAGATCAAGGAGAACTGGAATTTCAGGAGCTGGGTAGGGGGGAGAAAAGACTGAGAAATTGATCTCTGCCCCCCCCCCCAAGAAATTTATTATTAATAATTATTTTCTCATAGTAGTTGGGTGTCACAGTAGATAGGGCATCAGGCCTGAAGTCAGGAAGACTCATCTTCCTGAGGTAAAATCTGACCTCAGATACTTATTAGTTGCATGACCCTAGGCAAGTCACTTAACACAGTGTGTCTCAGTTTCCTCATTTATAAAATAAGGTAGAAAAAGAAATGGCAAACTCCTCCAGTATCTTTGCCAAGAAATTCAAATAGAGTAATAAAGAATCAGACATGACTGAGACAATTGAACAACAAAAATTCTAGTAACTTTTTGTTTGCATTTTTCACTTTTGTTAAGAACTCACTATATATAAATATATACATATGTGGGATCAATTGTCTTATATATTGTACTCATTATACTTTTTAAATACAAATTTGTTTTTAAATTAAGTACGTCATGTGTTTGAAATAAATTCATAATGCATCAATAGAACAATTACTTAAATGTTTACTTACGAAAAGAAAAATTTAGATTATTTGAATGACTAAAAAGTGTGTAATATGCTAGATTCAGAGGCAAATCCTATTTGGGACACTTACAAAGATATTTGACAATTGACAAGTCACTTAATTTTTCTGAGCCTGATTTTTAAATCCATAAAATGGGAATATTTGTGACATCTATTTTATCAGTTCATTGTGATGTGCTTTGAAAATTTTAAGTACTATACAAATTCAAATGATAATATTGATTTCCTTTTGCACAATAATAATTATAATATTATTATGATAACAAAAAGTTTTTGCTTTCTGGCTAGTCATTCCTCAGCCTTAATGAATATGAAATTCTTACCATGATCTTAAAAAGTGATGGAAAATATTTAATGACTGTATCTCCCTCTAAAAAAAAAATATAGGCAGATACACATTTAGGTTTAATCTGCATTCATGATTAGCATTTTCTCCATTTGTTTCTTTCTTTTTTTGTGGGGCAATGAGGGTGAAGTGACTTGCCCAGGGTCACACAGCTAGTGTCAAGTGTCTGAGGCTGGATTTGAACTCAGAATCTCCTGAATCCAGGGCCAGTGCTTTATCCACTGCACCACCTAGCTGCCCCCCTCTCCATTTCTTTCTAGTGTTTTCTGAGATATAAATGCTCACACTGAAAATGTAATCTACTCTGGTCAATATAATCTAGTAGCAGCAAACCATTGAATTATATTTACATCAAGTAAACCTACCTACATCTTCATCTGATCCTTTTCTTCTTTTAAATATATGCAAATAGCATATTTTTTCTTGTCCTTTCATTAACTTCCTCCCTTGAAATGCTGTGGTTAGCAGTCAACCATGTATCATTACTGAAGTTTGTGCTACAGAATTTTCACACATTATTCTATTGTATTACAAGTTCTAGTTTATTGTGAATGTCAGCGATGAGGGCGAAATTATGTTACTAGCAAATAAAACAATGGACATAACACCAGCTTTATCATTATATATTTCTGAAAGAAATAATATAGATGAATTATTTGTTTTCTGAATTAATGTTTAAATAAAGATGAACAGAAATAGATAATAGTTAAAGATATACAAATATACACATAGGTTCATAAATATCTATGCTCATCTATGTGTATATATGGAAAGAGGGAGAGACAGAGAGAAACCTTTTTTGTGCATATTTATCTCTCTATCTGCCTAGCTATTATACACTGACAGGAATCATCATCTGTATATATCCATCAATTATTTGTTACCTTTTATCTATCAATCAGACATTTATTTATCTAATATCACCAAGTGTTTGTCTGCCTATCTATACAAAATCTGTCATCTAACTACCAATCATCTATAATATATCAATCTATTTAATATATTTCTGCCTTATAGCTCTTTACATCTGCTCTTCTATTTATAATTATCTATAATCCTTTCTTTATCTTTTATGTCTATCACTTGATGAACTATGTATTATTTTCTATATTTCTATATACCTTTCTAATTGTAATCATAGCTACCATTTATATATTGCTTTAAGGTTTCTTCCATCTGCAAATGATATAACATCAACATATGTCTATGTAAAATCATTTTGTTATCTTTTTATCACTTTCTCTCTTTCTCACCTCTTCCAATTACTAGTTGTATAAATTAGAAAAATTCCTGTGACTACCCTGCACCAAAGTTTCTTCATCTGCATAATGAAAAGATTGAAGAGATAATGCTCTTTGTGCTCCTTGTCAGGAGTATATTCATGGTCCTATGTACCTTTCTGCATAGCATTTTAAAGGACATAGAAATTCAAGCTGGTATTGATAATTCCAGATAAACTAAATCAAACTAGTTCTTAAAAGGGAATTGCTCATACTCAAGAAAGTCAACTTAGTATTCTCAGCCTGTCCTTTAGAAAGAGATAAATGCTACTTACTTCACAGAGCACATCTTCTAATGCAATTTAGGTGGTATTATGTGATCAGAGGTTACTAGTAAATTAACAGTTTGGGTACAATATTCAAATGAATTTCTGCTATGTGGAGAATATTTACACAACTACTTAGCTCCTTAGTTATTTTACCATTAAATCAATTATACTGAACAACTCATGTTTTATATTTGTGTTACAAAAAGCACACCTTTTCTCAATGCATTACATTTTTAATGATTGGATTTGGAAGAGAAAAAAAGTGCTTTGATTTCAAATGAAGCAGGTCTGCTCATAATAAAATAGTGCCTATTTTCATATTCTTCTATTAATTTTATTGGACATTAAGCTGGGAATTTGAAGGCTCATTGAGTATGACACCATTAATGATCAATTATCAGCCTCTCCCTTTAACCCCCCCCCCCATTTTGGGAACATTTTGCTCTTCAGTTAATGATGATGGGTGGATATATACCATGGAGAAGAAGGAGGAGGAGGAGGAAGAGAATGAAGAAGGGAAGGAGGAGAAGGAGGAGGAAAATAAGGAAGAGAGGAAGAGGAAAAAGTAAAGGAAGAAGAGGAGGAGGAGGAATAAGAAGAGGAAGGAAGATAACTTTTTCCTTCAAGTTTCATAAAAGAGGAATTATAAGTTTATGAGTAAATTTCATAAAATCATCTTTTCCTGATATATTATTTATTTGTGTCTCATGCATATGGCATGGCATGGTGGTGTCTAAAGTTCTATAAATCTTATGTTTTAATCAAATGTTTTAACATCACATTTTTATTTCAGGTATTTCAGTCATTTATAATTTTAATTGTGGGTCTTTGGGTCTTTGCTCCTGCGAAAAAAAAATGAAACTCTTCTATAATTAGTAGATTGTTTATTTTGGCCATAAATCCTTCCCATATTGTCAAACCTGGCACTAAATTCTTCTACATTACAATCACCAGGTCTTTGTACAACAGGCATATAGTTCATGCCCTTACATATTGATTTCTACAAGACAAAAAATATTATTATGTGTTTTTTGTTTTAATGCATGAGTCCTGATAAAGATAATTTGCAATTAATGAAGCATTTTTTAAAAATTTACTTTGATCATAGGAAAAAGATTTGCACCTAATATATTTCCTTAAAGTTAAGGCTGTTTTGGGCATCTTTCTTTCTTTTTTTTTTAACTTTGTAACTCTAGTGCCCTTTGCAATATTTGAATACAGTACATAAATAAATGATAAATGTGTTTTAAATGAATAAATAAAGGAGGGAACTTCCACAAAACCCAATGACCAGTAGAAAAGACCATGGCAATTGGTTGAAGAACATAGATATTAAATGCATTGCCCAAGTTTTGAAGTATGATTTGAAACCAAGTTTTTCCATTTCCAAGGCCAGTATTTTACCCACTACAACTCTTTACCTATAAAATGATGTAATAATTAATATGTTAATCAAGCAACTCCTAATCAATTAATTAATTAATAGTTCCTGATTAATTAATTAATTTAAAGTGGCAGCATGGTTAATAAATTAATCAAGTAACTCCTAATGCAGCCTATGGTAAATTACAGTATTCACATAGAAGGAAAATAAGTCTTACTTTTGAGAAATGTAATAATTTACATATACATATCCACTCATCCAGAATCAAGTATAAATCCCAAAGTCAAATTGTATATGTAAATAATTTTTGGTGAAAGTAGAAAAATGAGGGGGCAGCTAGGTGGTACAGTATATAAAGTACCGGCCCTGGATTCAGGAGAACCTGAGTTCAAATCCGGGCCTCAGACACTTGACACTTACTAGCTGTGTGACCCTGAGCAAGTCACTTAACCCTCATTGCCCTGCCCTCCCCCACCCCCCCAAAAAAAGAAATAACGAAATAATTTTGCAAAAAAAATAAAATAATATAAGCAATCATCAGCTCACTTGCCTGGCGACTACTCTGATAAAAAATATATATACTTGGAAAAAGCATTATTCTTCAACATGTGAAATAAATGTTCATTCAGCCTGTATTTGAAGACATGCAATGATGATGAACAAAAACCCTCTTGAATAAAGTAATTCCACTTTTAGACTACTCTAATTATTAGGAAGATTTTCCTGACCTCAAACTTATATATTTCTCTTTATTACTTTCATCTATACTTCCCACTTCTGTCTTGGGGTGGGAGTAGGGGCATGAAAACAGCAAATCTAATGCCTTTGCTCACCACAGTTCTAGTAGTTATGGTGAACTTATATCCTGCCCTTGTTATTTTTTTCCTTCTGCAAGCTAAACAACTTGAGTTATTTCATATGGTATTAACTTGAGGTCCTGTACCACCTCAATTCACCATTAGAATTAAAATGGGGTTGATGTTATAAATCTTCTAGTTTTAGAACACAAATTTTGTCTATTGCCTTGAATTTCTCTGGAAGGTTTGAAAGAAGTCAGTGTTTTTAATAAACTCTAATGTCAAGTAATTGTCATGACTTGAAGTGCTTACTTGTGTAAAGTATTAATTGTTATTTGAGGTTTTTATGCCTTGGTGTGCATTGGCCTGGGGCTCCACAAACTGCACAGTGCTCCACCAATTGGTTGTAGCCATTGCCATGGAGCTGGCACCTCACCTCATCACCATTCGATAATGCCTACATGGGCCTGGCAAAATTATAATGATTGGAAGCCTAGTGAGGACAGTCATGTGACTGTCAGAGCAGCCATCCTATTGGCTGAGGGCTGGGGGGTTTCTGGGATTGGGGGAGGAGAATTCACTGTTCTAGCTGTAGGCTGGAAGGTGACAGGAGCTCTGCTGTGTATTCTCAGCTGATTCCTGGGCAGTGGTATGTCTTCAGGTTGTATAATTTCCCTTTCCCCATTTTATTTCCTTTCCCTTGATCCTACTGATCCTGTTTGTGTTGTTTTTTTGTAAGTTCGTTCTTGTTAAAATAAATGCTATTCCATTTTGAGGGAGGCTGCTGGTCTCCTTCCTTGCCCCAATATTGTGGCGAGCTGCTTAGCTAGCACTCCCCAATTAAAAATTGGTCCCCACACATTAGGAATTGAGCTTTATTTTAGCATTGTTTTTTTTTAATTGCCTTGGAATGTTTCATCCCACATATGTTGAATGGCATGACTTAAACTATCAAACTAGTTAGAAGGAAAAAAAAAATCTACTCAATGTCCAGGAATCTATCAATCTATATGTCTATCTATCTGTCTATCAGCTATCTAAACTAATTTATATATCAACTATATTTTAATTTTCATCAAATAAGGCCCAATAAAATAAGTATTAGGCTTGTCCAGAAATGTTTCATATTATTAAAAATTTAAAAAGTAAATGTAAAAAAGTTTTAAGCTGATTCAGACAACTTTTATACTAATGATTTGAAAAACAACAACAAAAAAGGAATTTGGGGTTATATCACAAATACCAGGGATGGTAAGTTTTCTTATCTAAGATTGTCTGGGTAAATAAGTATGGTATATTTCATAATACTCACTCATCATGAAACATGTCAAATACAATGAGCAATAGAGCATAACGAGCCAAGTGAGAATCTCTCACTTTTCTCATTGCTTCACTGCTTCTTGTCTTGACCTAGGAAAGATATATCAACTTTTTAGCATCAAGATGTAAACTATTGAACAATACTGTTTAAATTGTTATTCAAGGTAACTGGAAACAAGGAAGAGATGGAGGAAGTAAAGAAGGGGAATGAGGGAGGGAATGAAAAAAGAAGAAAGGAAAGGATAGAGGAAAAGGAAGAGAAGATAGAAAAGAGGAGGGAGGGATGCCTGAGGGAGGGAAGGAAGAAAGGAAGGAAGGCAAAAAGATAAGTATTTTTATCTTATGTAACAGTTGATTCTGGCCCTACTTTTGTTTTTGGTGGGGGAGGGGGAATGGGGTTTGAGTGAATTGCCCAGGGTCACACAGCTAGTAAGTGTCAAGTGTCTGAGGCCAGATTTGAACTCAAGGTCCTCCTGACTCCAGGGCTGGTGCTTTATCCACTGCACCACCTAGCTGCCCCCCTTGCCCCAATGGAAAATGACTTTGTTACATTTTCCACCCTCAGGCTTCTAAGATACCTTAAGGGGTTAGGGTTGTATCTTTTTTATGTTATCTGTTTGAAACCCCACTGACCATGTCTTACACATTTTTAGAAGCCTAGTATATAATGTCATGGTGGAGTAGGTAGCATAAAGGGGCATCTGTTCCATGCTCAGACCACATAACATGGCAACATTCACATGGCAGATAGTTGAAAATTGCTTTGAAGAGACTAAAGGATGTATACATAAATATGCTGCTTTGACTTACCACATGTATGGGAAGGGCCATTTTCCATTGACTAAGTTAGCATAGCTATCTTCATTATAAAGGTCATGATTCACCATTAGTTAGAAGCTTTTGAGTTATTCCTGTCCAAGGGAGATGCCCACTTCTGCTGTCATATTAAGTAGTAGATACTATATTTAGAGATTACAAAGACAAAAAGACCTATTTCCCTAAAGCTATTTAAATTGTGAACAAATATATTGATAAGAAAATTTAAAATATACATGAAATAATTTGAGGATTGAAAAGTTTTTGTTGTTTTGTTTTGTTTGTAGGAAGCATCACTTAAGTTTTGAATGGAGATCAGAATTTGAAGAAGTAGAGGGAGAGAATTCTAGTAATGTCAAGACAATCCAGAGAAAGTTCTAGAGGGAAGTTATGTGACATCTTGTAAAAGGAACCAAAGGTATGCCAGTTTTACTAGAATCTAGAGTAATGGAGTAACATGAAATCAATCTGCAAAGGAAGGTTGTAAAGATATTAAATAGCAAGTAGGAGTTTGTATTTCATTCTAGAACCTTCTTGGAAGGAGAATAACACGATAATTCCTGTGCTTTAGGAGTAAAGCATCTGCCAACTGAGTGGAGTATGGATTGAGAAGGAAAGAATTAAGACAGTAAGATCAGTTGGGAAGCTAGTGAACTAGTACAAATGGGAGCTGATGACAAATTAAGAGAAAGGGAGAAGAATCTAAGACATATTGTGGAGACTGAATAAGTAAGGCTTGATAAATGATTGCATATATAGGGGTGGGGGATCAAGAAGGATTGAAGATGATTATGAGGGCAGGCCAGGGGTTCTGTAATCTAGATACTGTCTTACTATCTCCTCTTATATCTTGGGGTTCTACTAGAATATATATTGTTTTCATCCTTGTGTTACCAAAGACTGTTCTCTTTGATACTCTTCTTTAATGGCACTCTCCCTCAATCAAAATTGCTATCATTAAGGTCATTATCTGTTCTGAGTATATAAATAAAGCATTTGGATTTAATTAGAGTTGGGGAAAGAGTAAGCAGACTTTGCAACCCATGAAGCTCAATAAAAATGATATTCTATATAGAAGAAAGAACAAATTTTTGCTTAATTCAAAGTAAATATATAGTTCCTCAACCCTAAGAATATGGAGGTTCAGTTTTCTGAATAAAGAAAATAAAGGTCCTGCTAGAGAATAACAGATAAAATCAAGGGAGCATGTTGTAATCAAGATGCAAGAATTGAGTTTGAGTTGAGGTGCCGGAGCCTCCAACGTAAAGGAGGAAGTGTCTGACATAGCCTATGGGTATTAGAAGTATGCAAAAGCATTGGACAGATAAGGCAGATGTACTTCATAGAAAATACTGAAGATCACACATCAGATTTTCCTGTCACACTTGCATACTTGGATGGATTTCACAGTTGCACATATAGTGTTGCGTTCTAATATGAACCACTTACATCTTTGCTAAATCTACATTTCTGATGCTTCAGTTTTAAGCCATTACCTCTTATTACGTCTTAGGTGGAAATTGAAAGTTCCCTGTTAGCATCTTACTTTTAATAGCATTTCACAACATCTAGAGATTTATTTCACATCATGCCAGGAAGTTTCTGCAGATGCTTCATTGAGTAGTGGAAGAATAGGAGTATAGCAGGGCCAGGAAGAGCTAGAAACAATTTATTTGGTGTAGAAACACTGCAATTTATAGAGGGGAGGAGAAAATGTTCCATTTGATACCTTCCTATTTTAAGTAATAATTTTTACCTATGAAGTATTAAGTTGAGCATTTTTATTTGGTTGTTTTTCCTATGCTGCTGAAAGAAGAAAAGTATGCTCTAAACTTTATTTCCCTAGGCAAAGACAAGCTTTCCCTTCCCTAGCTATAGCTCTGTTTCTCATAGTTTCTATAATACTCCTCATTTCCCTTCCAGTTTATCCATTAAAAACCGATATAATTTGGCCTGTTTAGTCTATTTGTTCCCACAGAAAAGACCAAGTAAAGGAAGTACATTCATTATTCAAATTATAATAGTCATATGTGTACACACACACACACACACACACACACATATGTATATGGAGAGAGAGAAAGAGAGAGAAATAGAGAGAAACAGAGATAGACAGAGAGACAGAGAGATGTTTATCATTACACACTTAACAAGTGCCTTGAACTGCCCTCCTGAAATGGCATTCTAGACTAGATACTCACCATGGGAGAAGGAGTTGAAAGTCTATAACATGTAACCCACAAGAAATTCCAAAAATAATAATTATATAGGTTGTCAATAAGGAATCTTATGGTAGGGAAGACAAAGTAGGATGGTCATATGAAAAAAAGCAAGAAATTCAAGTTGCAGTGAGAGAATAGAAAAATAGGCAAATATTATATGAGTTACAAGAAAGAAGAATCATAGGGGTTGGTGGCTCAATGGATACAAGGGATTTAAAAAATAAAACAGGAAAATTTGAAGATGACTAGAAGCATTTTAAGACCTTTACCAAAGATAGGAAATGCATCATACCAAAGTATTTATTAAGTATCTCCTTATATTTCAAAACTCCAAATTCTCTTTCAATGTCATTTTACTTCTGTATTTATAATTGGCTTTAGACAGAAGGTTGAGCATTGATGCAGGAATCTTGTCTTCAACTGAAATTACTTTGCACAGTCTAGTAAGAGAACTAATTTCGAAGGGTAGTGAACTAATAATGAAAGTTTTCTTACATTTAAAAAAAAATCAAATGTGACATAGTCCAATGTCTTTAGCTGGGAAATTACTTATAATGCTTTGAAGAAACCAGAAATAAGAGTTTTAAATCTTAAATAATATTGTCTAGAATGAGGAGAGACAAATCAAAATTTGCTCTTCAGGGGTAAACAGAAGAACATTTCTTTTTTTTCTCATTCCAATATAATTGTTACTGCTGTCAAAAGGAAGGGGCTAGCATTTTGGTACTTAACATTTCAGGAAGGAGACAAATGTAATTTGCCAGTTTGACAAGTTTTTTAAAGTGCTTTCTGTGTACTAAGTACTGTGCTAGGTCATTGGGAGAGGAACAAACCCCAAAATATATACAAAATGAATACAAATCTGGTGGGAAGAGAATACAGACAACAGGAAGCATCTAGTAAGTCCTCATGAAAAATATGAGAGTGAAAAATGAAGGACCACTTTCAGAATTGCAAATATAAGTAATTTTTTGAGTCCTTGGAAGGAATAAAGAATACATAGATAGGTAGATAGATAGATAGATAGATAGATAGATAGATAGATAGATAGATAGATAGATGGATGGATGGATAGAAAGATGATAGCTATAGAAAAGCATATGTCTTCAATTAATTATCTTTTAAAAATTATAGCATTGTGTTGAGCAGCAATTTTATCATTGTTCTGTGATTCAGCTTGAAATTCTCTATTCCAGTTCTATTGAGGCATGGAATGGGAGTGTCTATGAATAAAATTGTATATCATTCAGTAGGCAATGAAGAGTCATAGTTAAAAAGGCAGTAACTATTAAAAACAAAATAGATGTCCACTAATTGGGAAATGTTTTAAAAAGTCAAGTGTAATAGATTAAATCCATTTTGTTAAAATAAGAATATTAAAAGTATAAACAAAGATATAGAGAACTTATTTAATGTGAAGTAAAATGAATTAAGAATACTACATACACAGTATTGAAACAATGGAAATGGAAAACAAACCAAAGAAAATTGAATACTTTAGTAATATAATGACCAAACTGGACAATAAAAAGAGATGAGAAAATGCACCTCCTTCCCACCCTCACCGAAGTGAGAAACTCTCAGTGCAAATCTATGAGACTCAATGCATCAGCTAATTTGGTTTTTGTTTTCATTTCAGCGTTTATTTATTTATTTTAATATTCTTTTAACATTTTGAGTTCCAAATTCTTTTCTTCTTTCTCACCCCTCCCTCATCCACTGAGAAGGCAAACTAAATGTTATCAGTTATATACATGAAATCATATAAAACATATTTCCCTATTAGCCATATCACCGGAGAGAGAGAGAGAGAGGGAGAGAGAGAGAGAGAGAGAGAGAGAGAGAGAGAGAGAGAGAGAGAGAGAGAGAGAGAGAGAATGAGAATCATACTATAATTTGTAGTCAGAGCCCAACATTTCTTTCTTTGTAGATAGATAGTGTTGTTGTTTTTTGCATCACTAGTCCTTTGGAATTATCTTGGATAGATGTATTGATCAGGAAAGCACAGCCTTTCATAGTCAATAATTCTTATAACATTGTTCTTACTGTCCAAGTGATCTCCCAGTTTTTTCTCACTTTACTTTGCAATGGTTCATAGGAGTCTTTCCAGTATTTTTTCCCTGAAACCATATTGTCATGTCATTTCTTATAGTTCAATAGTTACACTCTCATAATCATATGCCACAATTTGTTCAGCCATTCCTCACTTGATGAGCATGGCCTCAAAATCCAAATTTTTGTCGTCACAAAAAGAGTAAATATTTTTCTTTGATCTCCTTGAGGTACAGACCTAGTAGTGGTATTGCTGGGTTAAAGGGTATGCACAGTTTTATAGCCGTTTTGGCATATTTCGAAATTGTTATTCTGAACTGTTGTACCAGTTATCAACTCAACCAATAGTTTAGTAGTGTACCTATTTTTGCCTCACCTCCTTCAGCACATTTCACTTTTCACAGGTGT
This sequence comes from Dromiciops gliroides, assembly GCF_019393635.1. Taxonomy (NCBI): domain Eukaryota; kingdom Metazoa; phylum Chordata; class Mammalia; order Microbiotheria; family Microbiotheriidae; genus Dromiciops; species Dromiciops gliroides. Next base: position 148,948,528 of record NC_057866.1, read on the forward strand.
GACATTATATCTCAGAGTTGTTTTACTTTGCATTTCACTAATCAATGGTGATTTAGAACAACTTTTCATATGACTGTAAATAACTTTGATTTCTTCTTCTGAAAACTGCCTGTTCATATTCTTTAACCATTTGTCAATTAGGGAATGGCTTTTATTCCTATAGATTTGACTCAGTTCCCATTTGAGAAATGAGGGCTTTATCAGAGAAAATTGTCAAAACGTGTTTGATATTGTACCATTGCCTATGGTACCTTTATCAAAATGTAGTTTCCCTGATTATCTCTTTCTATTATGTATGTTTTTCCTCTGCTTTGTCTGAGGTAGTGATTCCTATGCCTGTTATTTTTACTTGAACTGAAGATAGATTCTGCTCTAATTAGTTATTTATTTAACTTTGTGTGTTTCTTTTTGTTTGAAGTAGATCTCTTATAAACAACATATTGTTGGATTCTTTTTTCTGTTATCTGCTTCTTTTTTGTGGGTAATCTCATCTAATTCACATTTACAGTTATGAATACTAGCTATGTATTTCCCTCCATCTTATTTCCTTCCATTTATCTTTCTCTTTTTATCCTATCTCTTCTCAAAAATCTGTCTTGCCTCTGAGCATTGCCTCCCTTCATTTTCCCATCTTTTAATCACCCCTCCCATATCTCTTATCCCATTTCCCTCCTATTTCTCTATTGGTTAAGATAGATTTCTCAGTGTAAGTGTGTGTATATAATCTTTCCTCATTGAACCAATTCCATTGAAAGAGAAGTTCAAGCAATGAAGGTCAAATTGATTTTTTCCCCTCCACTATAAAAGTACTTCCTTGCATGCTGCTTTTATCTGAAAAAAAAATTTCCCCATTTTACCTCTTCCTTTTCCTTTATTTCCCAGTGCATTGCTTTTTCTCTCCTTCCAACTATTTTTCAGAGCTCATACCAACATGATAGACTCACATTCATGCTCTCCATCTATGGAGATTCTTTCTAACTGCCCTGATAATGAAAGAGTTATATTGAGTTATTTTCTTCCAATTAATTATTTGCAGATCTACACAATACATTCTAGTAAATGTTTTGTCAAGATAAAGCATTTTCCCAGGAATGTGACCAGCATGTAAAAGTTTTGAGGAAGATGTTATATGAAAGTCAATTGATAAAACTTTTGATACTTAGCCTAAAGAAGTGAATACTTAGAGGAGAGATGATAAATGTCTATGAAAAGGCTATTATTGAAGGAATTCTTATCCAGGAAACTCTAAGACTGGCAAATATAGGACAGCTGCTCATTCGTACCAGTGAGGAAAATTTCCACACCAATAAAATCACAAATCTATACCAAAAACATTTTTTTCATGGTCAGACATAGATTAGACTAAATAGAATCTGACATCATTTCTAGTTCTTCAGTTCTGTGAACTCCTATACCAAAGAGACAGCTTCATTACGTGATCTAGTTCAATAAATGAATAATTTGGAGTTAGAAGTCTTTGATCAAGTTCTTAGTCTGCTGATTACTAACCTGTGAACTTGATTAAACCACCACCTCTACAAGATTCAACTGCCCCATATGTAAAATGGGGACAAGGGGAGGAGGAGTTCTAGATTATTTCTATTTTTTTCTCCTTTTTCAAATGCTATAAAGTCCCCATGAGAGAAATTTGAAAAACAAACAAACAAACAAAACCCAACTTTCTGTAAGATTTGGCAAATTTACACAGGAATAGGGTATTGACCTGGACTGTTAGCCTGGACCTGAAAAAAAAAAAAAAACCCAAAATAACTCATACAATTGATTAAAATAGCACTTGATCCAGAGTATTTAACTGAATCAGAGCTGGGAAGTATCTAAACACTTTAATTGTGTATGTATGTGTGTGTATGTATATATATATTTGTATATATATAGCCACATATTCCTTCAAACTGAATCCTTTTTCTGAGTAATAGAAAATTCTCATCTGTTACTTCCATCCTTATATAAGCTTTAAATCAAGAAAAAACACTTTCTTGAATGTTGTTTTAAAATAAGAAATTGCCGTTGGGTCATAATTAATTAAAATAAATTGACATGGATGATCATATTTAGAAATGACCCCAAAGTATTTTCATTGTTGTTGTTGTTGTTTTTTTCTTTTCAGAGTCAAAGCAAGAGAATGTTACTGTTCACTTCAGAAGTACAAGAGAAATGGCAAAACTTGCAGCAGTGATATGATCTCTTTCCTTTGCCAGTACAGTATTCCATTAAACTTTTATTGTTTTAAACAATATCTTTACTTCCATCCTCAAGCTATCTTTTCTCATTTTATCAGGTGGGGAAAAATACCTGGCTACAATACGGAGAAGAAAAGTTATTAACTGAAAATGTAATAGGGCATCTTTCTATATTTCCTACAGAGACATGTACAATGAAAATATAATCAATTGTGAGCTGCTAAAGTATTATTTTATCCTCTCTATAATTTCTACAGATTTGTTATTTATTTGTTTTCAGCAAGAAATTCAGAAATGTTTTCTCTGAGAAACAAGAGTGTTGTCTAAAATTAGACTTATAAAAAAAGGCAGACTAGGAATGTGGGATGTGTACAAGAAAACTGATTGAAATCAACTTCAGAAAGGTGGGGAAGATATTAAAAGAAGAATGTAGAGCAATAGAGTTAGTATTCATTCCAAGGAGTCAATGCAGTACTGCTTCCAAGAACGCTCCAGTATCACAGGTAACCAGAAATTTGTTACAGGGATCTGAAAGAATCTAAAAAATAAGATCGCTAAAGACTATTTGTTATTTTTGTATTTTTAAAAGATTAAGGTGTGTGTGGAGAAATTGAGATAAGGTAAAACAGCTTCCAACTGAATATCATAAAAATGGTTTATCCAAATGAAAAAGAACATATTCTTGTAAAGAATTTCAATGTCTGTGGCACAGAGGTATAAAGGAAAAGATTAAATACCTCACATAATGAAATAAATTCAGTGTTACTTTTAAAGCAGCTAAATTGCTATAAGCAAGTATTTAAGGCAACAAAAGAAACAGCCCTTTATTGGTGTGCACCATTATTTGTGTACTAGGCCCTGGGTGAGACACAAAGTTTAGATAAGACAAATTCTTAATTCTCTAGTAGCTAACACTACAATAAAGAGATAAGACATAAGCAGAGTTATAATTATCTTCATACTTGCCTCATCAATCAGTATTTTATTTAGTTTATTTGTTTTGTTCTAGACCTGTGATTTCATCAATGTGGAAAACTCATAATGGGGTCTCTCTCTTCACGGATGTATATCAGCAACTGCTAGCCTTAGAAAGTTGTCTGGAACACTTAGAGATCAGCTGTCATTCTTACAGTCATGCAGTTCATATGCATCAGAGACTTGAGATGAAATCTTCCTAACTCTAAGGCAAGCCATATATCTAGTATGCCACATCATTTCTTTATAACTATAACATAAAATGAATAATACCTACAGTGGTATTTCTCAAAATGAAAAGAGGCCCAAACATTGCTTCACCAATAATTGATATTCATTAATTTATTCAATGACATTTATTAAATGCCTACTATGTGCCAGACATAATTCTAGGCACTGGGATATAAATACAACATTTAAATATGCCACATAATATTTATTATCTGTAGGAAACTAGTGACTGTGGTACTCTTAAAACAACCTTCTTATATATGTGCTAAATAAACTTTATTTTATTTGTAAGCCCTCCCCTATTATATCAGATATTAAGGTTGATTAACATTTATTTTGTTACCTCTCTTTGCTTATCACACACACCCAATTGATATCACTGGACAAACCCCTTCCAATTAGCCTAATCTGATCTAAACCAAGATATTCCTCTGATCAACTCAATGACCAAACACAAGGCCAGATGATTGATGATGGAGTTATCTACCCCACTTCTCAAAAAGAAATGATCGGGGCAGCTAGGTGGCGCAGTGGATAGAGCACCGGCCCTGGAGTCAGGAGTACCTGAGTTCAAATCTGGCCTCAGACACTTAACACTTACTAGCTGTGTGACCCTGGGCCAGTCACTTAACCCCAATTGCCTCACTAAAAAACAAAAAACAAACAAACAAACAAAAAAAAGAAATGATCTTGAAATCAAGAGTAAAACATATTTGGGACATGGTCAGTCTGTGGATTTGTTTTGTTTGTTCTAATTTGTTAGGTTACATATACATAACTTACATAATTTTTTCTTTTTTTTCCCCAATGGAAAGATGAGTTACCAAAAAAAGAAAGAGAGACATTGAAGCATTTAAAAGAAAAACAAAAAAATTAATGAGGAAAGCAGGATATAAAGAAGGAAACATTGACAAGTTGAACAGCCTTGGTAGTAACGAGTTGAATTTATTACCTACTTTTCAAAAAATAAAAAATATAAGCTTGATATAATAGTTATTTGAAGTGTTATGTATAATTGACTTTTTATGTTTCATATTGTTTATGGAAATGATGATTTTTGGTGGATTTTAAATGAATTAAAAGATTAAGTTTCCTTTTTAAAAAGTTTTTTTTTTTTAAACCACTAGTGACTGTGGAATGAGCCCATTTTTCCCCTAAATAATGATGACCTGTGCTCAAATTGTACCTGGGATCTTTATTGTCTATGTGATTTTGGACAAGTCAATTTCCCTTTCCAGACCTAATGATCCTCATTTGGACCAGACAACCTCAAGATTCCCTACCAGTTCATGGAACTGTTCCATGTGTCACATTCTTGAGGAAACAAATAAACTTATTTTATTTTCCAAGAATGAAATATTGTTAGCACAGTCACATCCTCATGAAAATGAAAACTCTTGTCTTGTTTTCCCCCTTTCCATTTCTCATATCTGCTTCCTTAAATAAAATGTATGGGGTTAACACAGCTTATGAATTTAACATGTTAAAATACTATGAGAGGGGCGGCTAGGTGGCGCAGTGGATAGAGCACCAGCCCTGGAGTCAGGACTACCTGAGTTCAAATCTGACCTCAGACACTTAACACTTACTAGCTGTGTGACCTTGGGCAAGTCACTTAACCCCAACTGCCTCACTACAAAAAAAAAATACTATGAGAAAGCAGATGTTGCAACATTTCAAACTACCAAAACAAAAGAGTCTATTGCATTGAACAACTGTATTCCAAAAAATATCCAATCTTACTTGTAACACTATAAGATTCTTCATGTTGCCATATGATTTCAATTTTTGGTATCTTCTTTCCTGGTAGTGACAGAGAACATTTTATATGCAATGTTTTCCATAATCAGCCAAATAATTAATGCCTCCCCACCACCATTTCATATAATTTCATGAATGGCTGGAAATAAAATGTTATCATTTATTATCAGTATACTATAGTAGATAATGGTGGCCATTTCACTACCTCAGTACCCTCGGGCATCTCTATAAGATTATAAGTTGTAGAAGAATCATTGTCTTTTTCAGTGGAAGGAGTTCTTCTTTTGATGAAATCACATGTTCTTAATTTATTGACCTTTAGATATTGGATCTAAACATATGTTTGTAAATTCTCTCTCCTGACATATGTCCCTTCTATTCCTGTACCACATGATATCCCTGCCCCAAGACACACAAAGGTGTTTTTGCTTTTTGTTTGTTTGTTTTGTCTTATGTTTTACCTCCTTGAATCATTTTTGACATACCATCTTCAGCAAATAATAGAGGCAGTTTTGAATTTGCAGAATATTACTCAGTTTCACAGGTAGAGTAAAGCTATTTTTGCCATGCAATATTTTTAAAGTAAAATAGAGTGCAATGATTTCTGACTAAATATGGTTAACTGAAGGATGAAGTAAACTGACTTTGAACAAAATACATAACCTCTTTGACTTCCATTTTCTGGTCTATAAAAAGATAACATTTAAAGATGGTTCTTAAGTGATTTGTACTTGAAGCAATACAGTTCTATTTGGTCATGGCCTTAGAGATAAACTAATAAAACCCCTTAGTTTTATGGTTAAGAAACAGAAGCCCAAATTGGAACATGATGGGCCCAAGATGACACAACTGGCATAGTTTCTACTGAAACCAGATTCTCTGACACCAAATCAAGTACTCTTTCCATCATGCTATACTATGGTTCCCTTTAGGGTTAAAACTCTCTGACTTTGTGGTTTGAAGTAGGAAACACTAATTATCACTTCCTGAGGTAAAGAATGGATCAATACTGATTCATTTATACTCTCAACAATCTTTATTTCTCTATATCAGCATCTTACCAACCTCACCTAGGCTACTTACATTCTTGGTTGGAGTAATAGAGGATTTTTGTGTTTACTGGATGTTAGATGTTACAGTGATGATTTAGGGGATGGATACAACACATGCTTGGTCAGTGTTCCCTTTCAGCAAAGAAAATTATATTCGTGTCTAAACCCTACTTTCCTTCTTTCTATGTACTTTTCCTCTTGCTTTGCCTTAACTGTTTTAGAATTAAATAACAGGAATAAAAAGAGGAATGGAACCTGACCTGTGACAGGAATACTTCCAGATCTCTAATTTCCCAACAACTTATCCTCAGATTGCTCAGTTCCTCCTGGAATCTCCATTTTAAAGAAAGGGATAGTTCTGCTACATTTATTCTTTCATTACTCTTCAGGCTTTCATCTTGATTCCTTTGACCTTCTTTCTCCACTATGTCCAAATAAGGACATCCTCACCTCAACTCCTCTATTCCATAAGCTCTTTGAAGGAAGCACTCTTTGTGTTTCTTTGTTTATTCTCATTACTTTGTATGGTGCCTAATACACGGTAGACATTTAATAATGTTTGTTAACTGATTGGCTATGGCTGGTGATTGAAAGTAAATATATCTGTAGGGTCTCAGAAGCTATGTAACAGTGTCCTGCACATTAAGGGGTGGTTTCACATGCTACATTAAAAAAAAAAGTTTTGAAAATTTTAAAACATTATAAAGTTTTTGTCAGGTATTTTTAGACTGTAGATCTCTAGTCAATCCTGGAGGAAAAATATTTACAAGGGATGCCATAACAAAACATTAAAAGAGATATGACAAGATAAAACATTTATTTTATGTCTCTAGTCTCATACAAAATATATACAAAAATATAGCCTTAAAAACTCAGGGGAAACTGGACGATTGCCATGCTTATGTTTGTGAGTTTTCAACTTGAAAGGTTTACTGAGAGAAAAGAGAGGGTTCTGCTTCCAAAGGAAGGCAAGAAAGACTCTTAGATTGATGGAGTTTCAGAGATTATAGTCACCATCTAGTGGTGAAAATCCTGAAACAGAGACAGGACCTAGATATCACCTAGATCAACCCTCTTATGTGTGTGTGTGTGTGTGTGTGTGTGTGTGTGTGTGTGTGTGTGTGTTTAATTTCTTTTAAAAAGAATGAACCTAATAAGCATCCATTACAGACATTTCAATATGCAAAGAATAATAGTGAAATATTTTTCATAATTATGTTACAATTTCTTTTTAAAATAGATGCAAATAAAATTTAATACAATAACATGTCTACTACTTTTTATTTTGTTTTGAATTTCTTTTTTTTTTTTTAGTTTAATGTATTTTAATGGCAAACTTACAGGAACAGCACAGAAGACAAACAACATTAAAAACATGTACTTGCATGTAGGACAACTCAGTTAGAAAAATATAGTGAATGGATGGAATCTACCGTATGATAAAAATGCTACAAACACCATTTAGTTGCTGTCAATAAGAAATTTACTTTTTTAAAAAATCCAAATGCTGGCATTGTCCAGAAAAATTTAACAGGTTTATTTATAATTGTTATAAAGTTGAATTGTTGAAACTTGTTCACGGAAACATTTTTGACTACATTAAGGCTTTATGTCCTCGCATTTATATTCAAAATTCACACACAAATGAAATTGGAAAAAAAAAAACTTGCCAATACATGATTCTGTCCCCTATTTTTCCATTTGCAATCATATACTTAGGTACCTTTTGACCCCATGGGAAAAAAATATCTAACGTTCAGAACTACCAATAACAGGAAGAAGAGATTTTTTTTTTCTGTTTTGAGAATGAAGAATGTTTCCCCTCATAGTGGAGTTTAAACACGTTCTCCACGTATGCGGTGTGCTAGCTGGATATCTTTTGGCATGATTGTGCAACGTTTGGCGTGGATAGTACATAGGTTGGTGTTCTCAAACAGGCCAACCAGATAGGCTTCACTTGCCTCCTGCAAAGCACCAATTGCTGCACTCTGGAAGCGCAGATCTGTTTTGAAGTCCTGAGCAATTTCATGCACCAGATGCTGGAAGGGAAGTTACGAATCAGAACTTCAGTGGACTTCTGATAACGTCTGATTTCACGGAGAGCCACAGTACCTGGCCTGTAACGCTGAGGTTTCTTGACTCCTCCAGTAGAGGGCGCACTCTTGGGAGCAGCTTTTGTAGCGAGCTGCTTCCTAGGGGCTTTACCACCGGTGGATTTACGGGCAGTTTGCTAGGTACGAGCCATGTTCCTGAAAACTTCTCCTCATGCACCCTCCTTCTTTTTCGGCTTGGGCTCTGAGAGCGAGAGGCGGCCCTAACGGCGGCAGTGGCTGCGAACACTTGTGTTTTGAATTTCAAATAATTTTATTGATGTTCTTTTTTGCTTATCTATTTTTATCCTCTGTGCCAGGACCCCACCACAACCATTTATAAAATGGTTCCGTATAACAAATATTTATAGACAAGCAAAGCAAATCATCACATTGGCCATTTCTGAATATTCAAATGTCATTCTGTTCCTCTAGCCCATTAGCTCTCTTCTAGGAAGGAGGGGGGGGGGGTGGTATGCTTCATGTTTAGTTAAATTCCAAGTGAGTTTTTAGCCTATATATAAAGGACAACCATACATAGGATTAGAGGTTATTGTAAAGACTAAAATGGACAGTCAATCATCTAAAACTGAAAATCTTGAACAGGATGAATTCAGTTAAAATTAACAGAGAAATAATTAATCATTGGGTGGTAGATATTATAACTTTTTTATAGATAAGGATATCAAAACTCACAGGAATGGAGTGGTTTATTTATTCTACCTTATTGAATTTTACTAAAACAAAAGGTTACATTTTGGGGCAATAATATATAGTCTAACTTTTAGCAATAAATTGAAAGGAACCAGAGCCCTCCTAGGTATATCCACAGTGTTAAGATAAGGCTAGTTTTGCTTGCTCATATGTATTGAAGAATTAGTGTTATCATAGTTAACAAATTATAAATATTTACCTTCAAATAATATCAAAAGCACAGGTGAAGTTTGGACTTGCATGTGGCTGACCCTTAAACGATGTACTGTCCAGGTAAAATCAAATTCATCTCTGTTATTATCTCTTAATCACTATATTTTGTATGTATATATACTCTGGGTTTAACTTTTATTTTTCTACTTTTTAATATATGATAATCTATATCATATTTATTTTCCAATTTATCATTGCTATTATTATTATTGCTTTTACAACAGTCTTTAGAATATTAAATATTTAAATAAAAATAACAGGATAATGACTTCCTTTTTTTAGTCCTCACTTAAAAATAAACAAATAAAAAACACTATGCACTATAATTTTTTCCTTGAATTTTTTGTTTGACTCTGCTGCTTTTACTGGGTCTTTGTTGTACTACTTCTTCCTAGTCTACCAACTTTGATGTTTTCCGCAACAATAATTGCTCCATAGGTAATATATGACTTCACATTATTAAATAAGAAAGTCTTCAAAGAACTAAAGTTTCAGGTGACCCAAAGGGCAACAGAAAGATGCATGGTGAGTTTTAATTACCTTAAAGCACATCAACAATGAAAAAAAATGCCCTAGATATCATCATTGAGATATATGACTAGAAGATAGGGGACCTATTAACTTAGGGGCAGTGAGAGATAATGGGTGACCAGGTGGTGTACTTGATATTTTGTGTAGAGTCACACAATCTAGAGGAAATTTTGCAGAATGTTAGACATCTTATGGAGGTTATATGAAAAATATATGGAGACAATCACACAGGATGAAATCATGGATGAGTTATAATTTCTATAGTTTGTAAATTGTACCTACATTAATGGGATCATAAATGTACTGGCATATTTACAATTGTAAAAGTATTTTCGCATTTATTCTCCATGTGATATAGTTAGATTAGTTCTTATCTTCATTTTATGAATTAGGAAAGTGGTTTTCTGGGAAGTTATAGGATCATCTAAGATCATCAAAGATTTCACTCATATCTGACTCTCTGTTACCCCATTTAGGGTTTTCTTGGCAAAGATACTAGAGTGGTTTGCCATTTCCTTCTCTAGCTCATTTTATACATGAGGCAATTGAGGTAAATAGTGTTAAGTCACTTGACCAGGGTTACACAGCTAGTAAGTATCTGAGGCCTGATTTGAACTTGTAATAATGAGTCTTCCTGACTTCACTCTTGGCACTTTATACACTGTGCCACATAGCTGCCACTCATCAAAGATCATACAACAACTAAATAATCATAAGGAAAGTTAACTGTATCCAAAATCAGTTCTCTTCAACATGATTCCATTATGTGGAATGACTTTAAAAAGAAAGACCTTACATGCTGAGTATAAACATTTGGAAATATATGTTACTTGTCCAATAATTGAAGTTTATTATTACGTATATCCTAATTTTCTTTACTCTCAAATATGGTTGATTTGTATCTGGATTCTGGTTCTCCAGTAGGATTATGAGATAATTTCTTTAAAAAAGAAATACATTTGAATTCAAATATCATCAAATGTGCATATGTATGTATACACACATACATGTATATATATATAGTGTATGTGTGTATATATGTGTGTGTGTGTGTGAGTATATACACATAACCAGTTGAGGACTCTGAATGAAGTATGCATTAGTACAACACCTGCCTTTTTGTTTTGTTTTCAGTAAATAAGGCTTTCTAAATATGGAAACCATAAAACATATGTGTATGCACAAGTGGGTGAATATGTCACATTTCATTTTTTCCATATTCAAATAGCCAATTTTACTGGGGCCAAGGGGGAAGTAGGTGATGTGTAAAGCACACTTATTTAAAATCTAAGATCAGCCTTAAAAATAAGTTAAAAGAAATTAACCAACTCATTTTTTTAACCAACCCACTCTTCCTTCAAGATGATCACCAGTAGAAAATTAATAGAATTAGCATTCATTAAAATTTGACCTAAATAAGTCATTTCTCAGCCTGAGAGAATGGATATTTATGAGATTACCCCAAGTAGTGTGAAACTATATCACAGAAATGTGTATAGCATATAGTGAATTTCTATCTTGATACAAAAAAATCACTAAAGAATTCAGCTAAATAGCATTCATGAATAATATTACACCAAGCCATTTTTATGAAAAAATATTAAATTAATATTAAAAAAGAATTAACTAAATTTTGTAAACAGGTTTGGGAAGCAACAACATATGGAAAATAATAAATAACATTAACAAATTGCTATACTGTTTCCTTAATAATTCTCACTTGGAAATCATTCGTTTACTTACATGTACTATATTGTCTCATACTGGATAATTTAGTACAGTTATGAAGAATAGAAACATGGCTTCATGCTACTTACAAATAATTACAGAGCTTACTTATATACAATTGTTTTACCTGTATAAAACTCTATGGAACTAATTATTGTACACTTCGTTGATGATATATAAAAAGAGATTATGCCATTACCTTAACATCTCTCCTAGTTAGCTATTTATCAGCTCTTGTGGTCCCTAAGATACAAAGCATTTTCAGAGAACCTAGCCTTGTCTGTACTTACAGGTTAAGTATCAGGAATAATATCCACATAAAAGGTGCTGTTGTTTTAGGAGAAAGGTAGCTGGAGACTTTTACAAATGCAGTATTGGCCCTCAGGTGCTGTTAAATATATGTGAGTAGAAGTCAGAAGATAAACATTTATTAAACATCTACTATGTGCCAGTCACTATGCTAAATGCTGGGGATACAAAGAAAGGTAAAAAACCCAAAAGCCCTGCTCTCAAAATTCTCACAGTCTAAAGGGAGAAACAACTATGTGCAAACAAGTTGTGAACAGGATAAATTTGGAGATAAGAAACAAAGGGAAGGCACTAATGACATTGAGGAGGAGCCAGAAAAGAATTCTTGTAGAATGAATGAATTTATCTGAAACTTGAAGGAAGCTAGGGAAGTCCAGAGACAGAGATGAGGTGGGTGAGCATAGGAGACAACCAGTGAAAATGTCAGGAATAAAAGCACGAACTATTCTGCACAAGTAACAGAAAGGGAACTAAGATCATTGCATTATAGAGTACATGGACAGAAGTAAGAAAACCAGAAAGGTGGCAAGGGGTCAAGTAATGGAGGGCCTTAAAACCACAAAGATGATTCTGTATTTCATCCTGGAGGTGAATTAGCAAGATAAAGATTTGAATACAACTTGTGTAGGTCTCCATTGATATCTGTGAAACAGGCTACAGGAAACACTTGTGAAGTTGTCTGTCATTCTAGCTTTTTTTTTTTTAATTTTGTCTCCTTTAGGGTTGATTTGAACATATTTTATTTTGGATATATCACTAGATCTTTGATTTATTTTGAATATAGGTTTAATTTCACAACAACTCCCTGGGAATTAACAAATGCCTGAACATCATAGGTGTTTAATAAATGCTTATTGATTTGAATCAAATGTGTTCATGATGTGGGACATATTCATTCTTTCACAGTATTATTTAGAATTTTTAAAGTCTTGAGAAAATATTAAGGCCCTGGAAGAGATAAAAGACGGAATTCAATGGAAGAAAATTAGTAGTGTTATACTTTGTCACATGTTTCTGCCAATATCTCAAACTATGGAAGAACCCTCTTGTATCCTACATAAATCAGAGAAGAAAATATGATAGCTAGGGTCATATTTAGATGTTCCTGGATTCATGACAAATGTATATATTTAGCCCCTAGCTCTGCCACTCAATCATTCCCACTCTCCCTCCTCCTAATATCACATTTTCTTGCCAACTATGAGTTCAGAAATAGTCTGGAAAGGAGCAACTACCTCAAAAGAAAGTATACCTTGATACTTAAATAAATCCATGACACATTTACACTCAAATGTTCTAGAATATTATTTTTAATATTTGTTCTAATCTATATCTTCCCTTCTGCTATATAAAACCCACTGAAAATTGAATGATATTTATCATTATTTTTTTTTATATTCAAGACAGACATATTCACCTCAGAGACAAAGACACAAGTTGGAGTTAAAGTTATTTTTTTTTATCTTTTGAAGACTCATTTCAGAGAAATACTTGAAAATCAAAATGGTCATATGAAGTAGACAAATATTTTTTAAATTAATTTTCTTTTGAAATATGTATATTCTAGAAAAAATAGACATGGCCTAAATTATCTAGATACTTTCCCCAGATTCCCCTTAACATTCATTTTTCAGACTTGGAGAAGCCTGATTACCCAAGAGAAAATGTGATAAAATCATCCTGGAGGTGATCAGGAATTCAGAGTATTTTTTAGTAGTAGCATACAAAATTTTGCTCATACGTGTCTGTCCCAAGAATGTATCAGAATAAGAAGGAACCTGACTGTCAGGCAACCACCATAGAAATATAAATTGCAAGTAAATGAGACACATGATAGAAATCATTATTTCCATAATTCCTACAGCTTCCCTGTGTGGTTAGTGCTTCTGGTGTGAGATATTCCATACTAATTACTGTACCTTTGTAATTATGGCTAAAAACTCTACCCTGTACCCCATCTGGTTTCACTCTCCCTTGCTGTATGGTGTATATTGATGAACTAGCTTATTCTGAGATAAGCTCTGGCTTTCTCTCTCAAATATCAATTTGTGCCATGCATTCTTTTCCTTAAAAAAATTCCCTATTGATTGTTCCAGAGTGCCAGCATATTTAGAAACTATTCCCCAAATATTGAAGTTAAACAACATAAATAAAAATTCCCCAGGTGGTCTCATGATCAAAGCTTATCAGTGAGGTAGGTAAACTATATATTTTACAGAAATGTTACAGAATTCCAAAATTGGAAGGGAACTTAGCAACCATCCAAACCAAATCTTTCCCAAAAGAAATCACTGCTCTAATATACCTTTTGTTTGTTATTATTCAGTTGTTCAGTCCTGTCCAAGTCTTTTTGACCCCATGGTCCATAACAGGCCAGGGCCTTCTATCCTTCACCTTCTCCCCAAATCTGTCCAGCTGCATCCTCTACCATTCTCTTTTCCTTTTGCCTTAAATCTTTCTCAAATTCAGGGTCTTTTCCAATGAATCCAGTCTTCTCATTATGTGGCCAAAGTATTTAAGCTTCAGCTTCACTATTTGATCTTGAAGTAAATATTCTGAATTCAATTCTTTAAGTATTGACTGATTTGATCTCCTTGCTTTTCAAGAGACTCTCTAAGTCCTCTCCAGCACCACAATTCAAAAGTATCAATTATGCAGTGTTCAAGTGTCCTTATATTCTAACTATTTCAGCCATTCAATGCTACTGGAAAAACCATAACTCTGACTATTTGGACCTCTGTTGACAAGGTTATTTCTCTGCTTTTTAGTATGCTATCAAGATTTGCAATAGATATCCTTTTAAGAAACAAGCATCTTTTAATTTCATGGTAGTAATCAATGTCTACAGTGATCTTTGAGCCCCAAAATATAAAATCTGACACCGCTTCCATTTCTTCTCCCTCTCTTTGCCAAAAAGTGATGGGATCACTTGCCAAGATCTTAGTTTTTTGATGTTAAACTGCAAGCCAGATTTTACATTCTCTTCTTTTACCCTCATTAAGAGGCTTCTTAATTCTTCTTCACTTTCTGCCATGAGGGTGGTATCATCTTCATATATGAGATTGTTGCTATTTCCCCTGACAACCTTAATTCCAACTTTTGATTCATCTAGACTGGCATTTAATAAAATAAATCAACAATATATAGTTGTATCATAATCCTTTCCCAATATTAAACCAATTACAGTTGTTTCAGGATTGGTTCTAACTGTTGATTCTTGTCCTATATACAGATTACTCAGGAGATAAGTAAGATGATCTGGTATTCTCATCTATTTGGGGACTTGACATATTTTATTGTGATCCACACAATCAAAGGTTTTAGTGTAGTCAGTAGAGAATAAGTCAATGTTTTTCTGGAACTCCCTTGCTTTTTCCATAATCCAGTGAATGTTGGCAATTTGGTCTCTAGTTCCTCTGCCTCTTCAAAAAACAGTATGTTCAGGGGAAGCTAGGTGGTGCAGTGGATAAAGCACTGGCCCTGGATTCAGGAGGATCTGAGTTCAAAAGTTGTCTCAGACACTTGACATTACTAGCTGTGTGACCCTGGGTAAGTCATTTAACCCTCACTGCCCTGAAAACAAACAAACAAAAAAACCCCAAAACACAAAAACCAAACAGCTGTTCTTAATTTTCGGGTCACATATTGCTGAAACCTAGTTTGCAAAATGTTAAGCATAATCTTGCTGGCATGTAAAATAAATGCAACTGTTCAATAATTTGAAGATCCCTAAGAATTTTCTTTCTTTAGAATTGGGACAAAAACTGATCTTTTCAAACCAATGGCCACTGATGAATTCTCAAAATTTGCTAGCATATTGAATGCAGCACTATAATAGCATCATCTTTAGCTCAGCTGGAATTCCATCACTTCCACTAGCCTGACTCTTAGCAATGCTTCTTAAAGGATATTTGATATTATTTTCCAGGATATCTGCTTCTATATCAGTAAGCACACCACTGTGACTCTTAATGATATTAAGATCTTTCTTGTATATTTCCTTTTGTATTCTTGCTACTTCTTCTTAATCTCTTCTGCTTCTGTTAACTCCCTGCCATTTTGATCTTTTATCATGCCCATTTTTGCTTGAAACTTTCACTTGATATCTCACATTTTCTTGAAGAGATATATTTTTTTCCATTCTATCATTTTCTTCTAATTCTTTGCATTGGTCATTTAAGAAAACCTTTTTATTTCCCCTTGCCATTCTCTGGAATTCTGCATTCAGTTGGCAATGTCTTTTCCTTTCTCGTTTACCTTTTGCTTTCCCTCTTCCCTCAGCTATTTGAAAAGTCTTATCAGATAGCCATTTTGCTTTCTTGGTCTTCTTTTTCTTTTTGATATTTTTTTGTTACTGCCTCATGTGAAATATTGCCAATCTCTCTCCATAGTTCTTCAGGTACTCTATCAACCAGACCTAATTCTTTAAATGTATTTTTCACTTCTACTTCATATTCATAAGTAATGTTATTTAAGTCATACCTATATGGTATGATAGTTTTCTGTACTTTGTTTTTCAGTTTAAGTCTGAATTTTACAATAAGAAGCTTGTGATCCAACCCACAGTCAGCTCCAGGTTTTGTTTTAACTGACTATATAGAGGTGTTTTTTTACCTTCGGCTGCAAAGTATATAATGAATCTGTGTGTTTCTTTTTTTTATATATTGACAACCTGGTGATGTTCGTGTGTAGAGTTGCATTTTGTGTTGTTGAAAAAGAGTGTTTGCTATGACCAGAGAGTTATCTTGGAAAAACTTGATTCATCTTTGCCCTGCTTTATTTTGTACTTAAGGTAAAACTTGCCTGTTATTCAATTACATTTTGATTTCCTGCTTTAATATTCCAATGCCCTATGATAAATGTGACATCTTTGTTGTTGTTGTTGTTGTTATTTCTAGAATATGTTTAGGTCTTTATAGAACTGATCAACTTTGGCTTCTGTGGCATGAATACTTGGAACATAGAGTGGTAATACTGTAGTAAATTATTTACCTTGGATTTGACCAAATATCATTCTATCACTTCTGAGATTATACCCCAGAACTGCTTTTCTCACCCTTTATTAATTATGAAGGCTACTCTATTTCTTCTAAGGGATTGTTGCCTAGAGTAGTGTACATAATGATGACCTGAAATAAATTCACCCATTCCCATTCATTTAAGTTCAATGACATGCAAGATATTAATATTTAATCCTTCTTTCACCTGTTTGACCACATCCATTAGCTTGGTTCATAAATCTTACATTCTAGGTACCTATGTTGTATTAATCTTTGCAGTATCAGACTTTCCTTTTCTTGCCAGATGCATCTACAGTTGAACTTCCTTTCAGTTTTCATCCAGCGACTTCATTAGCACCAAAGTTACTTGTAGTTGTCTTCCGCTCTTCCCTAGTAGTGTATTGGGCACATTCAGACCTTATGGGCTCATCTTCTGATGATAGTATACCTCATATGAAATCAAATTGCATCTGCAAGGAAAAGTCTAGGGAAGGAGATAGTACCTCCACTTAGGACTTCCTTTTTCTTTTTTTGGTCATGTCACATTACTAGGAAGTTTTTCTTGCTATCAAGTATAAATTAGCCTCTTTGAACGTTCCAATCATTGCTCCTGGTTTTCTTCTCTTTAGTTAAAGAGGAGAAATATAATCCATATCAACCTACCTGATATGATGTGTTCCCACAGTCCTTGTTCCTTGTTCCTTCCTCTAAATGTTCTAAAACTTATATATCTTTACTAAACTATGATAACCACAAATGAGCACAGTACTCCAAGTGGGTTCATATGAGGGCAGAGAAGAAGCACTATCACTTCCTCATAGTTGAGCTTTTACCCTTCTTAATGCAACTTAAGATGACATTAACAATTTTGGCTACCATATCACGCTTCTCACTCATATTAAGCTGTCCATCTCCTAAAATCCATAGACCTTTTTTTCCCCAAAAATATATTGCTTTCCAGCCAGGCCTTCAACATCTCATACTTTGAAATGTATTTTTTCGTAGTCCAGTGTAAGACAATATATTTATGCTGATTGAATTTCATTGCATTACATTCTATGAAGTGCTCTAGCCTGTCAAGATCTTTCTGAATCCTGACTCTGTCATGCAGTAATTTAGCTGTATTTCCCTGCTTACTGCTAGCTGCAAATTTGATGAGGACACAATCCATGCCTTTATATAGGTCATTGATAACTTTGTTAAACAGCACAGGGATGAGAAGAGAACCTTGTACCTTCAGTCACTGTCTAGCATAGACACCATCTAGTAACTTTTAGAAATAACTTTGGAAAATGCATTTAAGCCAGAAGTATTTACTTAAATAATGAATAGATCCAGAAATAATAAATCAGTACATACTAAATTATTTCTGAATCATACATTACAAAACCATTACAAAATACTGCAAAAGCATTAAACAAGGGTTGTAGTTAAGTAGTACTGTAGACCATGCATGTGAAAGGCCAGAGTTCCAATCTGGCCTCAGATATTTAGTGGGTATATAACTCTAAGCAAATTACAACCTCTGCTTGAATCACTTTTCTCGCTTATAATATGAGGATAATAATAATATATCTCTATTGTTGTGAAATTAAAAATTTTAGGCCAAATTACAAACCTTAAATTACCATATAAATAATAGACATTTATTTGATTATTTATTTATTCATCTCTTCACTTATTTATTCATCATTAATTTCTTTGTTCATTCATTGATTCATTCACTAATTTATTTATCTCTTCATATATCCATCCCTCCACTTGTTTAATCATCTGTTTGTTCATTCATTTACTTATTTGTTTTTATTCAATCATTCATTTATCTATTTATATATCTATTCATTTATTTATTTGTTTTTTATCTCTTCATCCATTTATTTATTTGCTTACTTATTTATTTCTTCATTTATTTATTTATCTGTTTGTTTGTTTCATTGATTTTTGCTTGTTAGTTTGTTTTTTAGTTTCCTAAATTTTATTAGAATACTGTGAGGCCACAGGGAGAATACCATAGGAGAAAAGAAAAGGGATCTTCCAATACTAGTTATTGATTATGATGATTATGGCACCACACATTTACCATCTGTTTGATTATTAAAAATTGAACAACAAATGAAGAATTAGCTTTAAAAAAGACCCAAATAAGCACTAATAACCTGCTGAATTCAGAGTATTAAGAAGAAATGTTAGAAAACCTTATAAGAGGGAATTAGAAAACCTACTATGGGGTGTGTGTGGGGGAATTCTAGTATCTGAGTGGTTAAATTGCATTGAGAGGACTGAGTTATGAGTAAATTCCACTTTGACCTAAGAACACTACAGTCTCAGCCATTGGCCTTGAGACTTCAGTTTCTTCAAGGAAATTGACTGCAGAAAAGATAACAGGTTATGAAAATTGCCAGGGCTTTTTCCCCTAAAATAATATGATATATATTTGCCCTAAATTTACATCAAGCTTTAGTTCACTGGCCCAAGAAAATGGATTACATAATATCCAGGTGTTCTAGAAAGGACTCTCCCACTTTACTTTCCTGCTGAACATAGACTACACATAGTAATCATGTGGCTACAAGAGGGTGGGACCCTAATGGAACAAAATGTAATATATGCTATTTTAACACTTTCTATATATTCGTGTTCCCTTCCCTTGGGCAGGGTAATGTGTGTGACCAGAGGAATTTTCTATGAACATGAAGCCTGAGGAATGGTTGGCAGTGGTGGAGGCTCTGATGAACTATGCAGCATATTCTGACTTTACTCCCATAATTTTCCACATCAACCCAGCTCCAGTCCTATACCTTCTATCACAATATCAATAAATGACTTCAGGGGCAGCTAGGTGGCACAGTGGATAGAGTACCTGAGTTCAAATCTGGCCTCAGACACTTAACACTTACTAGCTGAGTGACCCTGGGCAAGTCACTTAACCCCAATTGCCTCACTAAAAAAAAAAATGACTTCAAACCTACAATCTTTTGGTTCCGATTATACCCAAGATGTTATAATATTGCAAGAATTGAGCAAAGGATATAACAAAATATTGAGGCTATTTTGAAAACAAAAGCTTTTCCAATGCCTGTTAGATGTATTTATTGTCTGTTATCCATGAGTTCTGACAGTTTATTTCATTCTCACTTTGAAATGCTCTTGTTTTTTTTCATATAGAAATTCATAAACCTTTAGTTTATGTCATTTGTTTGATATTTAGACACATTAATTTGAAAGAAATATTTATTGTTATGAAGAATATCATACAAACATATATAACATACACATATGTATGTATATTCCCAAATGAAAGGAAAAGGAAATTTACACTTTGATACTTTGAAATTTATCACACTTGGAAGGGACTGAAGTTGCCATTTGATTCAACCTGTACTTGACTGTTAATCCTTGCCATAACATGAACAAACAAGTGATTGTCCAAGTTCTGCTTGAAGGCCACTAGTAAGGGGAAACCTTGGTTCTAGTACTGGCCCTACTATTTTTTTAACTCTATAGCTATGGGTCACACATTGCATCGCTGATCCTCAATTTCCCTGTTTTCAAAATAGGATAATAACAAATCACATAGCTCATCATATTGTTCTACAGATGACATGAAAAGATCCATGCCCTCCTGATCTCCATAACTGTGAATCCCTATCTTACTTCAAGGCAAAGCTATGGGATCACTTTCTATATGTCTACCCAATTGTTAGTCCTCTTTTTCTCATAACACTACTTTCTACATTTTTATAAGTTGTATGTTTGGTTATCCATATGCATGCTTTCTTTATTCTCTTCTCATTCCCATAACCTTGGAAAATGGTACCTTGTTAACAAGTAAAGATTTTTCTTGTTTAAATTTATATGTCTAATGCTTCCTATGGTATCATACACATATAAGGAAGTCAACAAATATTTTAATTGATTTTTACTTCGTTTATCACTTTACAAATGAAGAAACAAAGACTTTGAGAGATTAAATGGTTTAGCCAAGATCATAAAACATGAGCTACTATCTGTAAGTTTGTGAGTTAAGATGCCAACTAAGACTTATATATGATAATTTCAACTATATTTCCACTATATCATGCTTGTCACTCATGGCCAACCACAGTGCATTCCAGGTAGTAGGTATTAAATGTGTATTGAATAAAATAGAATTGAATGTCTTGAATTGAAATATACTAGGGAGATTTATATTCTTTCTTGCTAATTGGTGCCATACTCATAAACTCATCTAGTCATATTACAGAGAGGGAGAAGCTCTTGTCATGTAATAGAGCCAACTCCAGATGGATCCATAGAAGTAATCAAAAGTTGTCAGTCTAGAAGCCAGTCCAGTCAGATTATAAGAATTAACTATTAAAGAGAAGTTCTGGATCAATCAACATAAACAATGGAACAGCCATATTACAGAATATTTTTCCTATTTTCTGTATAATTTATGAAATTATAAGAATCTTCTATAGAAGCTATAAAAGATTACTAAAAACACTGTTGGAGAGGCGCAATGGGAAGGAGAGGACTTATGATGAGCTTGTGTTGATACTGAGTCCTTATCATTACCACCATTATTGTCATCATCATCATCACCACCACTACCACTAATATTTATAGGGCATTTTAAGTTTTGAAAATCACTTTACCTAAATTATCTATTTTAATCATAGATGTAAGATTCTTAAGGTCAGGTACGAGGCTCTTTTATGTGATAATATGAACTATATAGTTTTCCCTTCCCCCAATATAGAACCTGACAGTACCTTAGAAATCTTCTGGTCCAACTTGCTCATTTTATAGAAAAGGAAAATAAAGCAAAGTGGATTTAAGATGCTTGCCCATGGTCATTTAGCTAGTACTAGTCAGATGTTATATGTGTTATATTATAACTCAGTTTTTTCTTACTCCAAGTCTAGCATTTTATCCACTATGCAATGTGTTGTTCCAGGCAGAAAATGATTCCTGAAGATATGAGATTATAAATGTAAGGTCCAAATCAGAAGTGTGAAATGCTACCAAGATTAAAGCTCAGGAAGAATAAAAGGATAATTGAGAAGAGATAGAAGGAACCTAGACAGGAAGAGAAAAAAGAGTTTTAGTTTCACAGAGAAGTCACATAAATAAAAGAACTCAGGTTTTCACTTGTCCAGGAATGTAAGGGCAACACTACTTTCCAGTATCCACTAAATTCACTGACACTGGACCATTGGCTATTCAAGCTGGCAGCATTATGCTCTGACAAAACGACAACAGCAACCATAGTAACTACTGTTATTATTGTTATTGCTATTATATAATGCTTACTATGTGCCAGGCTATTACAATAATTATATCATTTGGTATTACAATTTACACTTTATAATTAGCATCTCATTTGATCCTCACAGTAACCCTGGTTGGTAGGTATTATTATTAGTCCCATTTTACATGTGAAGAAATTGAGAAAACAGGTTAAGTGACTCACCAAGGGTCACATATCTAAGATATGTATGAGGTTACATTTCAACTCAGGTCACCTCATTTCAGGTCCAGTGCTCTATCCACTGTGCCAGCTAACTGCCTGAAAATGGCTACTTATAAACTTAGGATGGAAGAACATTGAAATGGGAGTCAAGTTAAATCCACACAAATTGTGTCTCCACTGCTAGCCTATCATTGTGTCTTTGGTAAATTTCCTTTAATTCTCTGGACCTCAGTTTCTTCATCAGTAAAAGTGGGTCACTGGATGAGATAACTGCCAGTATTTGTTCCCATTATAATGATCTATTATTCTAAGTAGTAGTGACAAAAGAATGTGATTGAATGGAAAGAACACTGGGCCAGGAGTTGAACTGCCTATGTTCTCATGCTGACTCTACCATTTATCATTCTTGAGACTACAGACAAGACATTTAACCTCCTTAAGCCTTTTTTTTTTTTATCTGTAAAATAGAGATAATTTAATTTGGATCTTAGTGCCTACCTCTCAAAGTTATTTTATGACATATTGAATCATGTGACTATGTTCAAGGCATTTAACTTGTTATTGCCCTCAGGCAAGTCTTTTACACAATGAGTTGCAAAAATGTTGGTACTCTCCATAAGTGCATGAAGTGTCTGCACCAAAAACTTCCTATACTGTTGAAGTCATTAACTGATACAAGCAGAGGAACAGATATTTAAGTAGATAGAAAGATAAAGATAATGTGATACAATGAGAGAGAGCATGATAGAGTGATAGATATTGATAGATTCATAAGGGGACCAATAGACAGACTTAGAGACACAAATAGAGATGTACATAAACATAGTCCAAACACTTGTATTAGGGGCAAACTATGAATGGTATACATTTTTACCCCTTTGATACAGAGCAGAAAGATATCCTAAGCTATTTTCTTATGGACAGAATACCTCAAACACAAACAATTAAATATTTTGCATCATTTTATGATAGCAAGGAAATATATTACAAGAAAAATATTTGATTTATAGTTTCCATTTGCATAGGGTATAAAAATGATATTGAAATCCCAAACAATGATACAGCAGGATAATGGAACATGAGCACTTGCACTAGCAAGGACAGGCTATTTAGGACAAGATAGCAGAAAGGTATTATTGAAATCTAAGCAAGTACACACACTATTTCAAGAGCAATATAATAGTCCCTAATAACTTAATGGACTTCATGTCATATCTCCAATCCATTCAAGTCTGTACTTTAATTTTGGCTCTGATGTTGAAGACCTTTTAAAGACCATTTTATTTTCAGAACAACAGTAGCTAGCCGGCAATCAATTATACGTTTTACATTCTGCATTATATTTTTGACTCAAGATGTAGAATTTGTTGATAGATTTTAAGATCCCTGTGGCAGACATTTTCCTGCTCACTGCATGCCAGTCCAGGTAATCAATTAAAGCATTTTATTTCATCTTTGCTTAACAGCAACAAAAAGAGTGTTTTTGCAGATTAATTTTATAATGTCAAGGAAAGACATTTTGAAAATATATTGTTTGCAATATCAATATACAAGCTGCCTAGAGATTAATGCACTTGTCAAAGTGGTAGGCTGCAATCTGTTGATTAATTTTTCAGGGTTCTAAAAAGATATTATGGAGATATTTTCTTTGTAGCGTGTCTAATGTTTATAACAATTACAGCATTAATTTACATCACAATTTATTAAAGTAAAGAAAAGCAGAGGTTTGTTGAGTATGCATGTTTAGATCTGTTTGAGCAGACAAGGAAAAGGAGAATTACACAATTTCAATTCATATTTGTGACTCTTGTTTCAATGAAATATGGCAAAAAATATAAAACCTTCAGAAGAATGATAACTTTATTTTGCTTTATGTATTTTATACCCATGTCTGCACAACTAAAGACAAATTAGAGTTATCAAATATAATTGCATTTATTCATACATTCATTTCTTTGACAAACATGCATTAGACCTCTACTACATACACAAGGATAAATAGGATGTTGCCCCTTCTCTGAAGCAACTCACAATTAAGTAATAGGAAGCAAACACAAGCATATATAATTATGATAAAATTAGCTGATGATACCTATAGTACTGCAAGATCAAATGAGGAAGAGATTACTTCCAGTCAAAAAAAATAGAGGTGGAAAGGTTCATCAGCAATCGTCATGTGAGTTGGACATTGGAAAATAGGGTAGGATGTCAATACAAACAGACAAGGGAATACTATGGAGATATGAAATGTGTGATAAGAATGGAAAAGTAGGACTGAGTCAGATTGTAGGAAGCTTTGAATGATAGACATATATGTTTTGTTTTATATGTGTGTGTTTATGTGTGTAGAAAATGGATATGATCAGACTCAGCATCAGAAAAATGATCCTACAGAAGAGTGACTTGAAATGGATGCTGATCAGGGACAGTGAGATATATCAGAACAAAATTAAAATAAGTACAAAGGAAGGAATTAACCTGATCTCCACTATAGTAGTAACTGTACAATAATGTACATTGGAAAATAAAAAAACACACGCACTGTTTGGAATCAGAGACCATGGGTTCAAATTCTATTTCTATTACTTATGTGACCTCATGACATTGGACAAATAATTTTCTCATCTTTAAAAAGAAAATATTAAACTAGATGGCCTCAGAGGTGATTTCCGACTCTAAACTTGTGATCCATGACCTACAAAGGTATGATAAGTTAGCAAAAACTATGCAACAACGCTCACTATCCATCATGAACTAGGAGACAAAAAGTCTTCATAGCAAAAATGACAACTCTAATGTATTCCTAAAATTTTAACAAATAAGACTGTACTAGAATTGGAGTGTTATCACAATCAAATTATTCTCCTCAACCACCTGAACATAACATTGCTGCTTAAAATAGAAGAAAACCATTTTAATAGATATCATCATGTAGAATATTTCATAATCTTTGAATGAAAATATTTAAACATAAAGACCTAGATCAAGACATCAAATCCATGTGGGAAGAAGAAGATATGCCTATAATGCCTGTTATACCATACCCATCCCTACACCCCACCCCATGAGAGTTGTTTAAAAGAAGATTTCAGTGAACCTGAGGATTAGCTTATATCCTAATGGACAGTTATCTTCACAATACTAAAGAGAAAGCAAATAAAGCAGAATAATAATTTTTTCTGGGTTAATTTCTGTCCTAACCTGATAGAAAATTATGAGAATGAGATAATAATAGTATCTTATATTTACATTATACTTTAAGATTTAAAATGCTTAACTTATATTTTTATTTGTTATCACAATAACCTTGTCATATAGATTCTATTGTTATCCCCATTCTACAGATGAAGAAGCTAAGTATCAGAGAAATTATAAAATTAACAGGCTTGTCCAATGTCTGAGACAAAATTTGATCTTAGGACTTTCTGACTCCAAGGATAGTACTCTATCTATTATGATATTGTCTCAAGAAAGGCAAAGGAGTAATAATTACATAAGGACAACTAACTATCATGTTAGGTAGTACGGTTGATAGAATTCTGGGCATGCTCTAAGGAAGACTCATCTTCATGAGTTCAAATCTGGCCTCTGATATGTGTATGACCCTGGGCAAGTCACTTAACCCTATTCACCTCAGTTTCTTCATCTGCAAAATGAGCTGAAGAAAGAAATGGCAAACCACTCCAGTTTCTTTGCCAAGAAAACCCCAAATTGAGTCACAAAGTGTTGGACACAACCGAAGAACAAAAGCATGATCAATTTGCTTGATTTTTTTCTTATTAGGTATTGACACACAAATAATTTGTTTTACTGTTCATCTCACTCTTTCACAAAGATTTTTATAAAATTACTTTTTGTAACATCAGTGATTTTATTTTTTTAAAAAAATGAAAAAGGATATTCAATAATAAGGAAAGCAAGAGTTTTAAAGCTATTATTGACCAACAAGACTTGGTGTTAAGCCACTTACTTTTTTATTATATTGACCTTATCATGATGTTTGTGTTTTTGCCACAACTTCCTTAAATTTTAGAATAATTTGTAATTTAAAAGTCTAACAGAGGAATATTTCATACTTGTCACAAAAAGACATACAGTAAATTAAGAACTATTATCTTTATTATAGTAGAACCTTCTTACAAAATTAACATTAAATCAAATCATGAAATCCGGTAATTTAGCAAATAGTATTACTCATGTTACATTTCGTAAAGGATATAAGTCAAATTCTTAAGCTGCGAGGTGTGTGTTTTGGAAATAATTTGATTCAGCTAAACTTAACAAGTTCCCTAACTTCTCACGGACCCAAGATTAATCTAAGATTATATGTTATAGAACAGAGAGAGGTTCTTTGTTGGAGTTTCCCTACACCAATGAAGTAAAAGGACTAGTCTAAAAGAAAAATGTTCAAGAGACTACTAAGGGAACACAGATCTGTGCTCATTATTACAATCCCTATCTTCAAGGATCTCACAGTCTAGATGGGAGGAGAATTGTTATATACATGTACAATAATGGTCTTGTAATACTTTTAGAAAAAAATTGTAATGATAGATCTCTGTTCTCGGAATACTTCCCATCAATAAAAAAGTAGTTCAGTCATATCTTCTCATCTTGTACAACTCTGATCCATATCATAAATCCACCAAAAGGAGTACAATCAACCTCCTGAGGACATTCCTTTAGACTTCTGGATATATAAATAGAAACGGAACCATGAAGTGGTCTACTGATTAGTCCTTACTCTCATTAAAATGATCAGCTCACCTCCTTTTGAAGTCATCCTTCACATTGATGATAATTGTAAAGCTTATTATCTTGAAGTCTACACACACTCACTTTTGCAACTCTCTGTTGATCTTTGACTGATCTGTGATTTTTAATTCTTTGGAGATTGTAGTAAATGCTTATTAATTATACCATTGTATGATTTTTCTTGAGTTTAAACAAAATAATTTTGGTGTTTTTTGTTTTGTTTTGTTTTGGTTTTAAGAGAGATAGAACCTTGGTGTCTTAGAAATTTGTTGGAGGGGGAGGGCATTAAAAGAACTAGTTTCCCAGAGGTGATCCAATATGCCGCTCTCCTCTTGTTAAATGCTGGGCTTCATTTACTGTTCAATTTCATTTACCATGCAATTGTAGCTATTGTTAAAATTGTCTGTACCAATTGACATAAATCTGTCCATTTAAGATTATATCATAGACTGGGCAGTGAATTTTCTTCACATACTTTCCTCGCCCATAATAGCTAACTGAATCAAAGAAAAAAATTTTTATTCATTTTGGGGTGGACTGTACATGTCACTAAGGTTTAGGGACTTGGTGCAAACAACTTACAAATAGGAAATTCAGGAGGATACCATGGCATATAGCAGAATTATAAACTTAAGGTCCTTCAATGTAAAATTATGTCATTTGGTACAGATCTTGTTGCCTTTTGTTGTTGTTGTTGTTGTTTTTTGATTTTGTTTTTGTTTTTGTAGGGCAATGAGGGTTAAGTGACTTGCCCAGGGTCGCACAGCCAGTGTCAAGTGTCTGAGGCCAGATTTAAACTCAGGTCCTCCTGAATCCAGGGCCAGTGCTTTATCCACTGTGCCACTTGTTGCCTTTTGACAAATTCTGAAAGTAATTCTCTTTATCATTTTTTCCCATAGAGAAAAATCTTAACTCTCCTTCCAATTTCCTAATATCTTTTATTTCATTTGTAGGGAAAAAATCAATATTTAGATATCTTAGTTACTCCAACAACCTATGACCTTAATGTTCATTAAGCAAAAATCTTACATTTAATGTAACATTTTTTAAATGAATGCTTATTGATTATGTAAAATCTATGCCATTAGTGATAATTCTAGCCTTTTCATTTACTTTGTGGGTCCATTGCTATAGAAATAGAAGATCCACAGGACTTTGGATCATTTGGGGGTTTTGTCTTGTTTTATTCAACTTCCTGACTTAAAATCATACTTAGACTACTCATTGAATCACAAACAGAATTTGTAAAAAGGATTATAATTATAATCTTTCTAATTTGATTGACTAGACCTGCAATTGTGATCTGCTGGAGTAGCCTTCCAGTATTCAGGGAGCACTTTCATGGGCAAGAAGCTAGTGTGGAGAAAGTCATTTTGATTAATGATTTAAAGAGAGGTAAACAAAGTATTATTGCAACTAAAGGAAGGAGATAGGGGCAGCTATGTGTTGTAGTGGATAAAACACTAGCCCTAGATTCAGGAGGACCTGAGTTAAAATCCAGCCTCAGACACTTGATACTTACTAGCTGTGTGACCCTGGGCAAGTCATTTAACCCTCATTGCCCCGACCCCCCCCCCCAAAAGAAAGAAAGAATGAAAAAAAAGGAAGGAGATATATCTGATTGCAGGCATCAAGAAAAGTTACAACAATGATATTTTAGTTGGATTTTGAAAAATAGGTAGAATTATGACCAGCAGAGTTACAAGATGAGTCTCTTCCTGATGGAAATAGAAGCATGAACAAAAGAAAGAAAGCATGAAATCCCCTTTATAAAAGAATGCTTATGGAGAGCATGGAGTATCTGTATTAAAGTTGTGGAAAATAAGGCAATAAGATAGATCCTGGCCATATTATTAAGAATCTTAAATTCCAGGAGGTAGAGCTGAGCTTGAATATAAATTTGTAGGTAATAGTGTCAATTTAAGAGAAAAAAATAAACCTGTATTAATCATCAATTATATGCTAGGTGAGCCAGTGTTTATTCAAATATTACCTAGCTCTGGACTGGGAAAGTGGATTACCTCATAATTTGTGGTATCCATGCCAATAACACAAATACTAGATCTATAAGTTGGATGTGAAAATCTAAGTCAATATAACAACAAAAACAATTAATGTTATTATTGGCAGTTACATAGCATTTTAAGGTTTATGAAATGTTTTATGCATATTATTCCATTTTATCCTCAAACTACCCTCAGAGTTAAGTGTTTTTATCATTCCCATTTTACAGACAACAAAACCGAGGCAATCAGAGATTAAGTGGTTTGGCCAGGGTCAAATAAGCAGTAAAGATTTGACACTGCATTCAAACCCATATCATTGTGACTCCAGGTCTAATATTCTTTCCACTCACTAGAACCATAGTAATCATGATAAATCCAAATGACCTATTCCTCTGTCTGTAAATGAGCTAGGAAAGCTGCTAAGGTCTTTAAGTGGTCCTAGTATAGATATTTAAGTGGTTCACTTGATAAAATAGAAGACCTGGAGTTATAAAGTCTCAAGTTCAAATCTTCCCCAAATTACTTCCTGACTGTATGACTTTTATATGTCACTAAAACTCTCAATATCAGCCTTATTTTCTGTAAAATGTGGATATTAGCACTTAACTCCCAGAATTGTTGGGAGGATTAGACAATATTGTGAAGTATTTTGCAAACCTTAATGTGCTAAACTTATACTGACTACTATACTATTTAGCTTTCATTGACATGCTGTTAGTAGGAGGCTGCCCCCCCCTCCATCCCCTGGGGATTTGGAATTATCAATATTATTGGATTTGCCTTGTAGTGATGGCTATGTGTGAACATATTTATTTGATAGGCAGTACTTCAGTATAGAGTTAATTTAACACACAAGAATATCTTGCAGGGTAACCCCAAGTCCAAGAAATTGAAGTTCCTAAGTGGACTTGAGGCTCAATCGAAATGTCCCATGTTAGAATTTGAGACACATAACTATAGACATTCATCTTTATCTATAGAGATGAGATGCCTATATATACAAATGTAGTAGATTGATTTTTATATTGTATATCTCTCATATGTTTCCTTATCTCATCTCATTTTAATAATATACTTCCTGACTTATAATACATTTCTAATGTCAAAATATTTGAAAAACTAATCAATTATAGACAATAATGAAATTTAAAATATAAAATAAATAGTTGTAGCATTTTTAGAAAAAAATGTTAAATAATAACATGGGCATTAAGAAAAAGTAGACATCAACAGAAAGACTGCATTTAACTTTAAAATTTCATTGCATAAAATAAATAATATTAGAGCATTTTCCTTTATCTTCCCCTCCAAATTCTTAGTCCATTCATTCTCTTTCATTTTTTTCATGTGATTATAGAAAGTGTATTTACATTCTTATGGTTTTACTTTGATTTTTGCTTCACTTTACTTCATAAGAAGCTTTTCAAATTTCTTTGTATTCTTCATGATTGTGGGTCTGAATTTAATTATAATATTTCCATTATGTTATTGTACTATAATTTATATAATCTTTCTGATGCTTAGTGTATATGTTAATTCTAGTTATTTGTATGTTTTTTTAATCAATTATTTTTTAAACATTGTTCTTTTCTTTGGGGGAAGATGAGAAAAATGGTTGCAGAAATTGTTAAGCTCATGCAGAATTAACCTAATCAATATAAAAACCCAGATTACATTGAGAACTAGTTGTTGCTCCTCTCCTCTACTCCAACCCCCTTAAGCTGTGCCCTGTTTTGCTAGGCTAGAGTGGTCCACATGGGGCATTTCTGGTTAGATACGAAACCCTAGTTACTCCCTATGCTGTCCTGGACAGGAAAGTAACCTGTCGCAAACTCTTAGATTTTTCTGATCCTGATTCTGGGAGGGAAAAGCAAAGGAGATCTTTCTGTTCCACCATCTTGGCTCTGCTTCCCAGTTTCTCCATTTGCAAAATGGTTAGTGCAAGGTTGTCATAAGGATGCAATAAAATCACGTGAATAAAGTACTCTATAAGTATGTTCTTAGAATTGTGCAAACATTCCCATCTCATCAGTTTTCTCTTCTCCAAGATAAAAATGTCTAGTTGTTTCAATGGTGTATTATATGGCAAATATCTTGATTGAGGTTCTTCAAAACCCTGGTCATCTTCTTTGAGAATGTTCCTTGGTCATTAAAATCCCAGCTAAAATTCAATTTTTTTATTACTGTCTCTTTTGAACATTTGAGTTTTCATCCACCTCTTCTGACTAATCTCATATCAAGTCCATTCATTTATAAAAAAAACAACTGAGATCTCTCTTTTTTTGAAAATCCTCACTGCACTTGACATTGACTCTCACTCTTGTGAATTCTGAGACTAATCATTGTCTATAAAACTTATTTGATTGATGGCATATCTTACCTTTCATTGATGTGTGTGTGCGCTTGTGTGTATGTGTGTTTTCTGGTACGTATGTATTTTCTCTGCAACAAGCTTGTAAGCTTCAAAATGGCTAGGACTATACCTAGATTTTATAATGCTTGACTTCACAACTTAATGCCTAGTCATAGTAGGCGATACATAATATTAGGGAGTCAGAGATTTAGATCTAGGACAGATGTTAGAGTTTACCTAGTCCAGTTCCTTATTTGAAAGCTAATGAAACAGCCCACGAGATATAAATTACATGCCCAAGATCACACAAAGAGAAAGTGACAGAAAAGACATCTTAACCCAGGTCCTCTAACTTAAAACTCAGCACTCATTTCCCCATATCATGCCACCCTTAAATAAAAATTTATGTGGAAACTCATATATGCCTGAAATTATTTAACCTGAGTTAAAAAAAAATCCTTTGATTAAACTTACCTTCACCATGTTAGGTTACTGGGGAAAATTTATTGTTGTTTTTTTTAAAGATGGTCCACCATTCTAACTATCTGTAGAGGTAACTACATGGTTCAGTAGATAAAAGACCTCCAATGATATCAAGTTATGAAGGCTTAAGTTTAAATCTAGTCTCAAACATCCAGTAGATATATGACTCCGGACAAGTCACAACCTTTCTGCCTCAGTTACTTGATCTATAAAATGGGAATAATAATAGCACCTGTCAGCTTTATTGTAAGGATAAAATGAGATATTATCTGAGTGGGATCATGCTTACCTTAAAGTATTATATAACTTCTATCTATTATCACTCAATTATACTTTTCATTTTTAGCAAGTAGTTGACATTTTTGTGGGTTTGTGTTTGTTTGTTTGTTTGTTTGTTTGTTTGTTTGTTTGGTGAGGCAATTGGGGCTAAGTGACTTGCCCAGGGTCACACAGCTAGCAAGTGTTAAGTGTCTGAGGTCGGATTTGAACTTAGGTCCTCCTGACTCCAGAGCTGGTACTCTATCTACTGAGTCACCTAGCTGTCCCTGGTCCAATCTTTAAAGCAAAGTTTTGAAATTTCATTTATCAAGATATTATCCCAAATTTGAGGTGACTATATTGGTAATCTCCTCCAATAGAGTTTTGATCTGGTATATCTTTACTGTACGAACCTAACCCTGTGTACTTAAAGGTTATGCCAGCAGAATGCAGATTCTGATTGATCCTTCTGAAATGGAAAGACCTCAGGTATCCATATATAGGCATAACACTATCTTCAACTAAATTCAGAGCTGTTCGATACTGGGTGGGTAGGGTGGGGGGTGGTGTCAAAGTAATTAATTTTTTTTTCAGTTATAGCAACTTGGGAAGTCTGACTGCTAAAGGGTAGAAGAATGGAGATCAATTGACAGAGGGAGCATTTGCACCAATAAAATGCGTAGTCAGTTTAGTCTTTGTGGCTTTGACTATGCCGTTCATTTTTAGATAGATGTGAACTTGTATGTACATAATAGGCCAAAAAAAACCTAATAGATGGTAATACTCGTATTACCTAGACAAATGCTAGCTTTTAAAGGTGAACAGCTGCTGTTCTGCTGGTAAAACAAGGAAATTCAATCCCCAAATCTGTTCAACCTTTCCATTTGAAAATGTGACAGTAACTGTAAATCTTGTTGACATGATTTCCCCATCTCCTGGCAAACATTTAAGCTTCTGTTTGAACAGCCAACACTCATTATCTGTTTCTCTGGTTTCCTCTGCAACTTGGGGAATACATTATTTTTCTTTTGTTGCGGAGTCACTCTAACTAATGTGTTCATATTACCAGGAATGAAGATGACTCTATTTATAAGTCACACCATGTTGTTCAGTAATGTATATAAAGTAATTTCAAAGAAGCCATACAGCTTTTAAAGGCAAGACTTCTTAAAAGATTATTTGCAGGGTACATAATCATATGGAAAAAAGAAGTACAAAAGCAGTTAAAGGGAAAGGGAAACAGTTCCTGCTTTTCGTAGCTTTATGAAAAATGGAAAATAAAAGAAAAAGACTTCTCTTTCACTTTGCAATGTCTCCAACACTACAGTATTAGTAGCCTATTAATATATATGAAGACTTCTGTTAAATTCTGGATATCTGATTTTAGGAAGAACTGCCAAATGAGAGTCCTTCCAGTAGGTACCTAGGAAAGTGGTAAGAACAAAGGCCATGACATAAAAAGATAAACTGGAAAGCTGGGAATATTTAGTGTGTAAAGAGAGAAAAAAAGGATATTAGACATAATAGTTATCTCAAAGTACTCAAAGGGTCATTATGTGGATAAGTGATATGACATTCAGTTTAGTAGCAGAGAGGAAAATAAGAAATGGGTGGGAATTAAGGAATGATAAATGTTGGATCTATATGAGGAAACACTTCCTTGCGATGAAAGCTGTCCAAGAATGGAATGTTCCTAATGACAGGCAGTAAGCTCATCATCACTTATGAGTTGTCTAGAAACACTTGGATGTTTACTCTAGGAGACAGAGTATTAGTGTTAGAGGAGATTTCGGTTCTGTATAGCTAGGCACAGATCTGATGTCTCATCAAACTTTGAAATTCCATATTTATCCTTTTACATTGGAAAATATTTACCAAATCTCTAAGAGTCTAGGATAGCTTCCACTTATACTCTATGCAGGTCCTTATTACTAATCATAGGTGGCTTCTTTTACTTGGATCATAGGAGCATAGTCTTAGAACTGGAAGAGGTCCATGAGTTCCAATCTAAGCCAAAAGCCTCATTTTATAGATGAAAAAATAAAGAAGCAAAGAAATTAAATAACCTACCCAAGGTCTTATAAATGGCAGAGCCAGAATTAGAAACAAAATGCAACCCTGTGCAATGAACTTTGCTTTCCATTATCTATCATTACTT